>NC_067246.2:351875003-352179735 GCF_019359855.2 Lolium perenne
TTGGGATTATTCCCACGTTAGAAAGTCTACGGACTATAAATATGTATCTAGGGTTTATGAAATAAACAACAATCACGTTCACCACAAACCAATCTAGGCGCATCGCCAACCCCCTTGCCTCGAGGGTTTCTTCCGGGTAAGCATCATGCTGCCTAGATCGCATCTTGCGATCTAGGCAGTACAAGTTTATTCGTCATTCATGCGTTGCTCGTACTGAAGCCTTTTTGATGGCGAGCAACGTAGTTATCTTAGATGTGTTAGGGTTAGCATTGTTCTTCGTACCACATGCTGTCGTAGTGCAACCCTTAGACATCTAGCCGCCCTTACGCCTATCTTAGGCGTAGAGGCGGCACCCCGCTTGATCATTATTTATTAGATCCGATCCGTTATGGTTGCTCCTTGTTCTTCAAGGATTAGTTTAATATCTGCATAGTTAGGCCTTACAAAGGGTTGGAGGATCCAGCGGCGCGTAGGGTGTAGTTTGCTAGCCCTAGACAGGATGTTCCGAGGATCAACCTCGTGTTGGTTTTTAGGCCCTGTCTAGGATCGGCTTACGATCACCGTGCGCGGCCGCGAGGCCCAATCACGAGTAGGACGTTCCGATTATGCGGTGAAAACCCTAAATCGTCGTAGATCGTTTTAGCTTTATCTTGATCAAGCAGGACCACCATATATTTGTGCACCTCGTGCGAATCATGGGTGGATCGGCTCTTTGAGCCGATTCACAGGACAACCTGAGAGCCGATCGAGGCTCGTATTTAATGTTTACGTGTATGCCATGCAGGAAACTAAGCGAGGCATCTCCATCACCTTCCTGACCAGGTATAGGTCAGGTGGCACGCCCTTGCACCAGCATCGGACGTGCGTGCCGGAGTCTTTGCGGGCCGTCGCTCGGAGGGACCAGGGCCAGCCGCAGCCCTAAGTTGCTCCCGGCTCTCCTGTGTTGCCCGTCGTTGCTCGCCGGTGGGTTTCTGACCGCAACACATTCTGGCACGCCCGGTGGGACAATCTTCGACATCAACCACCTCGCCATCTACATCTGAGATGGCGGACGGCACTCCAGTCACGTACGAGGATCTGACCGAGGAGCTCAAGAAGAAGTATGACGAGGTCAAAGCAATCCTCGAAGCCGACCTCATCGGCTCTTTTCACAGAACCCGCTCACATGGCATCAGGTGGAAAGGGTTCTCACCTGAAGGCGCGCTCGATGGAGTGGACCTGTCCGCCCCGTCCGAAGAACGCACCAGGTCCCTGCGTCAAGAGATTAACTTCATGGTAGCTCATTCGCTACACCGCCACTTTGAGAACCTGGTGAACACTTTGGAGCGTGTCGCTCTTCGGGTGATCCAGGAAATCATGAGGCACCAGTACTCTCCGTCAGGACCAGCTCTCGGGACATACCAAGGAGAGATGCCACTCCAGTCCCGTCCGCCGCTGCCATTCGCGTTGGCGGCACCAGAAGTGCCGAATTCACCGGCATTCGTCGTCTACAAGATCGGTGGTGACCCTAGTGACTACCAATTCTTGCATGAGGCGCCTAAGGAGATCCCTCACGGGTACACGTGCACATACGTGCCAGACTGCGGTAACTGGGCGCTCACAAACCAGGCCGCGATAGCAGGGACTTCTGCAACAACAGGAGGAACTTCAGCGACAGATCTTGGGAAGCAGACGTGGCTAGCTAAGTATGCCACTCCGACAAACCTCCAGAGCCCAGCTCCTGCAGTTGGCTCAGAGATGGAAAAGCAAGCATGGCTGGCTAAGTATGCCACTCCGGCGAATCTTCAGAGTTCGACTCCTGCAGCCAGCACCGCGGATCAAATCAGTACGATCCTGAGAGACCAGTTCGGCATGGTGCCAAAAAGGAGGACAATCGGCTATTCCAAGCCGTATCCCAACGAGTACGAGTTGATCCCGCTACCACCCAAATATCGGCTCCCTGATTTCTCCAAGTTTAATGGATCAGATGGTTCCAGCTCCATCGAGCACGTGAGCCGATATTTGGCACAGCTAGGCACGATCTCAGCGGCAGATGAACTGCGGGTGAGGTTCTTCGCACAATCCCTCACAGGATCGGCTTTCGGGTGGTACATGTCGCTGCCACCAGACTCAATCCGGACGTGGAAGCAGTTGGAAGAGCAGTTCCACATGCAGTATCACTCAGAGGCTTCCGAGGCCGGCATTGCCGATCTAGCACAAGTACGTCAGAAGCGTGGAGAAACTGTGGCAGAATACGTCCAGCGCTTCAGACTTGTTAGGAACCGATGTTATTCGGCTCGTGTGACTGAAAAAGAAGCAGTCGAGTTGGCAGTGGTGGGCCTTGCATCACCAATCAAGGATATGGCCTCCCAAGCAGACTACCCTTCACTGGCGCACATGGTTCAGAAACTGTCGTTATCTGAACAGCGCCACCCGGACTTGTACCAGGACAAATTCAAGTGTGCGGTAGTCCTGGTTGAGGCAGATGAAGACGAAGGCTCTGCGGGAGATCAAGAGGTAGTAGTGGCTGAATGGACTCGGGGGGCAACCCCCGTGTCCTGCAAATGGGTTAAGCCACCAGGTCCGCCCAGGGGGTTTGATTTTGACGTAACTAAAACTGAGCAAATTTTTGACCTCTTACTTAAGGAGAAGCAGTTGAAGTTACCCGAAGGCCTAAAAATCCCCACGGTACAGGAGCTGAACGGAAAGCCATACTGCAAATGGCATAACTCGTTCTCCCATGCCACCAACGACTGCAGGGTGTGGCGTCAGCAGATCCAAATGGCGATAGAACAAGGACGTCTGATTTTCAACCAGTACGCCATGAAGGTCGACACCCACCCCTTCCCCGCCGTAAACATGGTGGAGTGCACTTACCCTGGAGGGTGCCAGCCAAGCTTCTCGTTCAACGTCAACATGGTAGGACTTGGACACCACTCTGGTAAGGACGGAGACGAGGGCAGCTGCTCTCGTAGCAAGGACACAGAGGAGGCCGCTCCACGCGATCGGCTCCGGCACGATGGCAAGCGCTACATCACAGAGGGAGAAGTGAGGAACGTGAGATATCAGCGACCTCTCTCTGATCACCTCCTCAACAAGTATGTGAGTCAATATAGCCAACGCCGACGATCCAGCGATGATGATGATAGAGACCGTCTGGCTAGGGACGCCAGGAGACATCATCGGCATGATCGCGATGAGAAGGAGTACGAGCGCCGTGCCCAGGAAAAGTCAAGGGAGCGAGACGACGAGGATAGGCACTGGGACTGTCCCTTCTTCAGACACTGCTCGGATTCAGGAATGAGCCGATTGCCTACAATCGACAATTGCCCAGAATGTAAACAGAGAAGAAGGAGGCAGCTAACGTGTCCGTGTTCCAACGCTTAGGGCCTCTCCCGCCTCGGAACGAACACGCTGAGTCCCCTCGAGTGGAAGATCTCGAGGATTTGGAAGACGATATTGAAGAAGAAGAAGACAGGTACCACCGGCCAAGGTGGTGCCCTGACGGACTCAGCCGTTCCCAAAAGCATAGGGTTCAGCGACTGCGCGGCTTGGAGGAAGCCGAAAGGTTATACCTGCATACGCTAAGGAAGGCGCGACCTGATCTGGCCGCGAAAACTCAACGAACCCTGGATGAAGAGGGTCAACCACAAAAAATGGAGTGGCGCCCCAAGCAAAGGAAAGCCGATGATGAAACATCGGCTGGCACAAACATGGTGTTCATCCTTCCGACGGAGTTTAGTGCTCCAGGATTAGATGAGGCACCCGTGGCACAACTTGACTGCGGCCCACGGTCAGTTATCTTTGAGAAGCCACGAGAAAGAAGCTACAGACATCTGAAGGCCCTGTACTTGCGAGGTTACATCGATGGGAGGCCTGTCAACAAGATGCTGGTGGACACCGTAGCGGCAGTCAACATTATGCCATACTCCATGCTACGTCGGTTGGGACGCTCTAGCTCGGATCTGATCAAGACCAACGTGACATTGAGCGATTTCAATGGCCAAGCGTCTGACGCACAAGGTGTTCTGAACGTGGATCTGACCGTAGGAAGGAAAACCATCCCTACAATGTTCTTCATCGTCGATAGCAAGAGCACCTATGCTGTTCTGCTAGGAAGAGATTGGATCCACGCCAACTGTTGCATTCCATCCACGATGCACCAATGCGTAATACAGTGGGATGGAGATGAGGTAGAGGTCATCCATGCAGATGACTCAGCCGAGATTTCAACGGCTGACATGAGCCATTGGGAAACAGCAGGCCAAGAGCCACTCTCAGGTATCAATTTGGACGACTGCGAGCGCATCGACGTGATGAAGAACGGGGTTAGGCTGGTCCTATCCACCGGCCTGACCATGTAGCATGAACCAACCTATGGACAAACGTGGCGAGGCCGATCCTTGGGATCGGCCCCAAAGATATATGGAGGGACATTGCAAAACCTTCATTGAGCGCTTCGATCAATATGGAGGCCGATTCCAGCAATCGGCCAAAATTATCCTCACCACATGTTCTGCTTGTGTTCAACATCGATCTACTGGGCAGCGGTTTTACGTCGGCTGATGAGTTAGGAAAAATCAACATTGGTCCTACCGGAGCCGACGTGCAAATACAGTGCCTTGGCTAACTACAGAGCCGATATCTGCAGATACCTGACAGATTCGGCTCGGGGGGCACCTAATCAGGTGAACATGTGTGCAGTGAAATGTTGGGGGCCGATAGAAAAATAGGCCAGTAAAAACACCTAATCAGGTGAACATGTGCAAATGAACATGTGTGCAGTGAAATGTTGGGGGCCGATATAAAAATCGGCCAGTAAAAAAAAAATCATCATCACGATATATAGCCGATGCACGGACATCGACTTTAGAACTAAGGAACAAAGCCGATGCACAGCCATCGACTCTAGTACAATTACACAGGATCTACCTGCTGCGTGTTCAAGACGTGGATTTTCACCAAGTCCAGTTCATCTGTGAGGCCCTCTACTTCCTCGAAGGGGTGAACAATGAGAGCTGACTCAGCTGTAAGGAGCCGATTTTGGTGCCCAAACCTTCTCTTCGAGGACTTCCAACCCTTGGTGCCAGTTCAGCAAGATCGTCAGGAGCATCGGTTTCTGCATGCAAGGCAGCCTCTTTCTCATTAAGCTGTTGGTGGTTCGTCTACAACATCGGCTTTCAGCGGAAGAAAGTTGATCAATGGGGGCAAGTTTGGCTGATTCAGAATTACCCGAGTTCAAAGCTCTTGGTCTGATTTGTGCGTCCTCACCACTAATCTCGCCGTGACCGAGGCTCGGGGGGCAGCTGGCTTGGTAGATGCTCTGTTTTTAGAAGCCGATTGGAGTGTCGTCGGCTGACCCTGCATCATAACCTTCTTCGAAAGCGGCGAGTTGTTGCAGAAGAAGACTATTAGAGCTGCGGAAGGGAGTCTGAAGGGGAAGCCGATTGGACCGTCCTGTTGCTGCAAGAAAATGAAGGAGACTGGATTCTCAAAACAGCCGATGAATGGCCATCGGCTATAGGATTGCAAAATATTATGGTCAGATATCAAATTACAGTCTGAATTTGAGAAGTGTTTGACTGACGATCTGATTGGTATCCGAGTCTGGCTTCATGGGCGTCTGAGGCAAATGTCCGATACGTGGTTATCGGTCTTGGTGCGGCAAACGGAAGACTTGAAATCGGATTAATTGAGAGTCAAATTGGAAGGACAATTCTTGTTGATTCAAAGGAGCGGCTTTACAAGAAAGAGCCGATGGCTCTCAGAAGGGGGAT
Organism: Lolium perenne; assembly: GCF_019359855.2. NCBI lineage: Eukaryota > Viridiplantae > Streptophyta > Magnoliopsida > Poales > Poaceae > Lolium > Lolium perenne. Next base: position 351,880,760 of record NC_067246.2, read on the forward strand.
CCGATGCCTAGTGCACTGCTACTACTAGTCCTACACTAATTTGCCCCTGTTCTAGGGATCGTCGCTGTCCTCATCGTCGCCATTGTAGCTGCCGTCGGCGCTGCTTCCAGGGAGTTCCTCGTCGCTACTGCCCCAGCCCTCGGCCGGAGCCTCTTCTTCCTCGTCATCATCATCATCCTCGCTGTCCGCCCAAGCGCGGAAGCGCTTTGCTGGCGGATACCCAGCGGAGGAGGAGGATTCATCCTCCTCCTGCTCCTCTTCTTCCTCGTCATCATCATCGTCCTCGCTGTCCGCCCATGCGCGGAATCGCTTTGCCGGCGGGTACCCTACGGAGGGGGAGGAATCATCCTCCTCCTTTTCTTCTACTTCTTCTTCTTCCTCCTCGTTGGAGGAGGTGGGTTTCGCCCAGGGATGGAGGTCGTCTTCGCTGTCGCTCTTCAGTTCCCCTTCGAGGAGGAACCCGAGGTCGTCCTCCCCATCGGTCAGAGGAAGGTCACCATCTGACCCGACGAGTGCCTCGGGTGGGCCGTCTGGCACATGGTCAAAGTTCCACTCCTGCTCGCTCGAGGAGGCAGACTGGAGGGAGAGGCCTGAGGAGATGGAGGAAGAGGACGACATTGCTGCAGGGGAAGGGGGTTTTCTTGGTGCCGATGGCCAGAGCAGAGCAAGGGGATGAAGTGGCAGACGATTCAGAGCGGTTAAATAAAGGGGATATAGTGGGGATTCAATGCCACAGCAGTTTTCGAGGAGATGGTGCCACAGCAGTTTCCGAGGATATAGTGGGGATTAAATTTGCCAGGACACGCGGAAGTGGAAGAGGCAAAAGCATCATGATGAAGGATACTGCGACGGTTCTGCCACGACATGACCCGACGAAGAAAAACAGAGTGATTTTGGAATTGTAAATTCCAAAACCAGGGGGGCATGTGTTATCACCAGAATTTGACCGAATCAGAGGTGGGCCACGATCAAGATGGACTTGAAGAATATATATGGAAGAAATATGCGAATCGGCCTGTTATGCAAAGTTTGGGCTAGTTTGCCCGTGTATCTGTAATTTAGTAGGATACGTGTCGGTTAGTTAGAGTTTAACTCGTGCACGGTTGGGATTATTCCCACGTTAGAAAGTCTACGGACTATAAATATGTATCTAGGGTTTATGAAATAAACAACAATCACGTTCACCACAAACCAATCTAGGCGCATCGCCAACCCCCTTGTCTCGAGGGTTTCTTCCGGGTAAGCATCATGCTGCCTAGATCGCATCTTGCGATCTAGGCAGTACAAGTTTATTCGTCATTCATGCGTTGCTCGTACTGAAGCCTTTTTGATGGCGAGCAACGTAGTTATCTTAGATGTGTTAGGGTTAGCATTGTTCTTCGTACCACATGCTGTCGTAGTGCAACCCTTAGACATCTAGCCGCCCTTACGCCTATCTTAGGCGTAGGGGCGGCACCCCGCTTGATCATTATTTAGTAGATCCGATCCGTTATGGTTGCTCCTTGTTCTTCAAGGATTAGTTTAATATCTGCATAGTTAGGCCTTACAAAGGGTTGGAGGATCCAGCGGCGCGTAGGGTGTAGTTTGCTAGCCCTAGACAGGATGTTCCGAGGATCAACCTCGTGTTGGTTTTTAGGCCCTGTCTAGGATCGGCTTACGATCACCGTGCGCGGCCGCGAGGCCCAATCACGAGTAGGACGTTCCGATTATGCGGTGAAAACCCTAAATCGTCGTAGATCGTTTTAGCTTTATCTTGATCAAGCAGGACCACCATATATTCGTGCACCTCGTGCGAATCATGGGTGGATCGGCTCTTTGAGCCGATTCACAGGACAACCTGAGAGCCGATCGAGGCTCGTATTTAATGTTTACGTGTATGCCATGCAGGAAACTAAGCGAGGCATCTCCATCACCTTCCTGACCAGGTATAGGTCAGGTGGCACGCCCTTGCACCAGCATCGTACGTGCGTGCCGGAGTCTTTGCGGACCGTCGCTCGGAGGGACCAGGGCCAGCCGCAGCCCTAAGTTGCTCCCGGCTCTCCTGTGTTGCCCGTCGTTGCTCGCCGGTGGGTTTCTGACCGCAACAGAGAGTGAGATGTGGACCATATGTTAGTAAAGTAATTTATTCTTATAGCCAACTATTGTACATGTTAGTTATATGGTAACTACAAATAACATAGCATCTTATTATAGCCAGCAGTTGGCTATACTATTGGAATTGCCCTAAAGACTTCTGGTGTTAAGCTTGAAAACCCATGTGAGATTGAACTGTTGTAGTAGAAAGTGCAAGAAGGGTTGCTTTTCCGGTCTGCTTCAAACTAGTCAATGCAAAACAACTTCCTTAAAAAAAGTGGTAATTTTCTTCTCAAAAGAAAAGTGGTAATTTGGCTTAAGCCAAAAAAAAAAGCTGCCCGGGATATTGGCAATCGATCCTAAAATACCGATCCGTTTCAGGAAAAAATCGTTTTCAGTTAGCTAAAACGACTCGGCCTATTACCACAAGGCCGGGAACCATAGGAGGTGTAATAACTCGCAACGGGGACCGTGAATAATCGTCAATCCAATTATATTTCTCCCGTGAAGCCGCCATCAATCTGTTGGAAGTTTTTTTGAAACAGGCAAAAAAGCTTTTGCCTTATATTGATATAGGAGAAGCAAACAGGGTTATGGCAAGAGCCATGAAAACAAAAGGAAAAAAGGGGCAAACATCGCCCCTAGACAAAGGCTTAGCCTACAAGATCCGCCAGGTTTTTAGCACCGGCAAGAATCCAGTCCTTGCCCTCTTCCCTAATTTTGTGCATGACAACCGAAGGTAGGGAGGACTTATTGTTGAAGACCCGTTTGTTCCTCTCTTTCCATATTTCCCACGCAACGAGCGTGATGGCCGATCGCAAGCCCTTTGGGGAGGAGGTGGTGGTCTTCGAAAGGGCCAGCCAATAGTCCAGAACTTTAGGCCTACCCTCTCCTAGGCACGTGATGAGGTCCGGGCAAGACAGCCAAGAGGCCGCGGGTGTCCAGATGCGCCTGGAGAAACGGCACTCGAAGAGCATGTGACGTGCCGTCTCGGGGGAGGTGCGGCAGAGCTGGCAAGTAGGGTGGTGCGGCCAACCACGTTTGGCCAACCGATCAGTAGTCCACAGGCGATTTTGGACCGCGAGCCAAGCAAAGAAGCAGCACTTTGGAGGGGCCCAAGTCTTCCAAACAATGTCCCCAAACTGGCATGGCAAGGAGGCAAGGAACTGAACCTTGTAGGCGGAGCTGGCCGAGTAGCACCCGTTGGGGGTCAAGGTCTAGGAAATGGAGTCCTCAATGTCAGGGTTCAGCTGGATATTCGACAAGAGCTCCCAGAGGCGGACATATTGCTCCATGTGATCGACAGTGAAAGCATCCACCGCAATGTCCGTGATCCAGTTGTTGTCGGTTAGGGCGTCGTGGACCGTACGATTCTTCTTCTTGGAAGCTTTGAAGACAAGGGGAGCCAGGTCTTTAGGCGGGGCGCCATGGAGCCATGAGGATGACCAGAAGGAGGCCTTGGCTCCGTTACCAATGGTGACACGAGTGGCCGCATTGAAGAGGTCACGGTCGGTGGCGTCGTTGGGGGTTTCAGAGCCCACCCAAGGTTTCTCTGGAGCCTTCCACTCGTACCATAACCAACAAAGTCTCAGGGCCCGGGAGAACTTCTCCAGGTCCAACACCCCTAGACCGCCAAGTTCCTTTGGGCAGCAGACCTTTTGCCAATTGACTCTGCATTTTCCCCCACTAACCGTCTCCTGACAGGCCCAGAGCATGCCGCGACTGATCTTAGCAAAAGCCTTGAGGATGTCTTTGTCCGCCTTTAAAGCCGCTAGCAAGAAGATAGGCATGGAGGAGAGCACAGACTTAACCAGAGCAGTGCAACCTGCACGATTCAGAAACTTTCCTTTCCATGGGCTGAGCCGAGCCACCGCCTTGTCGATGTAAGGTTGAAGATTCGCATGCCTAAGTCTTCCAAGGGAGAGGGGCAACCCCAGGTACTTTATAGGGAAGGGGGTTGTGGTTGCGAGGAAGTTTTCCAGAACCTGATCCAAGTTGATATCGGCGCATTGGATGGGGGCAACGGAGCTCTTGGACACCTTGGTGACAAGGCCAGAGACTTCCCCAAAACTTTGCAGGATGCTAGCAAGGCCTTCCACATCGTGTGTCGTGGGGGCTAGAAAAATGGCGGCGGCGTCTGCATAGAGGGAGACCCTCAGACCCTGAAGGTTGCCAGGCATAGCGGACAGAAGGCCGATTCCGTAGCCTGTTCCAGGAGTCTTTGAAGAGGGTCGATGGCGATCTGTTGGAAGTTTGGAATCCATCCAAACGCCGGCCACCAATTCCATGATGGCAATGTACCGGAGGACTCCATCCCATACGGCCATACGCAGTGGCCACGGCGGTCGGACCTCCCGCCGGATCTGCTCCACGAAATCTCCGGCCGCCTGCTGCACGTCACCAACTACATCTGCTTCCACGCGGTCTGCAGGGCATGGCACAGCTCACACGACCCATCGACGACGGAGAGACGGTCCTTGTTTCCATGGCTCATCACACCGAGCACGAACAAAGATGAACCCCTCAATCTGAGATGCGTCTTCTCAAAGAAAAGCTACCTTGCGGCACCGCCGTCATTATCTCAGCCGCCATGGACGAACTGTGTGGGCAGCACCGACGGCGCCACAGTCGGATACTTCACCGCTCTCCCTTACCCTATGCTGCACGAGCCTCTCGTCAGCGGAGGTTTCCCCACCGTCATGCTTGCTTCCTTCCCACACGCAGAAAGTCAGTGGCCGAATTATGGCAGAGGTAGCGTCTACGGCGACGACACCATACTTCTCTACAAGTATTATCATCCCACCAGACGCATGGCCAAGTTCAGCGCGGCGATTTTGCGTCCCGGTGATGCCATGTGGACGGTGGTGGACAAGACCATTGCATCCCCTGACGACGATGGCGAGGTCTTGGTCAGGTATCACAACGGCAAGATCCTGGTCACTGCTGATGCTAGCCTCTGGCACGTCCTAACGCCAGGAACTGCAGCGAACAATGACATGATCATCCCAAGGCCGTGGAAGGTATGTGACCACAAGGACTAGTGGTATGAGAATAGCTACATCCTGGAGTCCCACGGCGAGCTACTCTAGGTGACTGTTACTGTTCGTAAGCAATACAGTATCGGGTTAAGACTTGCGCCTTCAGCTTGGTGTGGGCACTTTGTGTGTTGATGTACGCGTTAGAGGATGCGCCAGATAAGACGATGCGGTGGGCGAGGAAGCACGGGCGGAGCCTGGCCGACCGTGTGTTCTTCCTAGGGAGGCCAAACTGCTTCGCCATAGACACCTCGAAGCTGGGGTCTAACAGAGACAGCGGGTGCACCTACTTCATGTGCTACAACTATGATGAGAGGCGTGAACGACGGTGGTGTGTAATCAGGTACGACCTTCTCAATGACTGGGTCGAGATCATCGAGTGGCTGCCTCAAACATGGAAAAACCAGCTGTGCACGTGGCCCGTCCTCCAGCCCGCCATGGCTCCGATAAAGGTAGGTATATACACTGTTCAAAACAGCTTATGCTTAGGCGCAACCTGATGGTGTGGCCTAAATTTTTTTTTTTTGAAATGGGGAATGAAACCCCGGCTTCTGCATCATGATGATGCACACGGCCTTTTATTAAAAGTATAAGAGTACACAGTTAAAACATCTCAGGCATCGCCTAGAATTGATACAAGAATCAACCAGCGAAAGAAAACCAAAACAGAGGGACTACACATCATTGTATCCGTCTATTGTGCCACCATCCAGCCTGGCACAAGATATCCTGAGCGACCATTTGGAGCCGAGTGCATCCAGTAACCATAGCATCCTGCTGTCCCTCCGGTGATAGGAGAGCCCACAACTGGACTCAATGTGACACCATATGGGTAACCTGCAAAAAGTGAAACGAAGGTTTTTTGTTAAAAATAATATCATTCCTTCTCCTCCAGATAGACCAACATAAGGCAGAAACTCCAATACGGATGAAGGCCTTTGATTGTCTATCAACTCCATTTAGCCAATTACCAAATATATTGGTAATATTGGTTGGAGGTGGGAGAGCAAAAGTAAAATTAATCGTACGCTAAAGAATTTTAGCTAAATGACAAGTGATGAACAAATGCTCAATAGTCTCCTGCTCACCACAAAAAACACATTTTGTACAACCATTCCATCTTCTTTTGGCTAAATTGTCTTTAGTAAGTTAAACTTTATTGCTTAAGAACCACATAAATATTTTTATCTTTAAAGGAACTTTAACTTTCCAAAGATACTTTCGCAGAAAAGGGGTATGGTCATTCATAAGATCCTCGTACATAAACACGCCATTTGTTGTCAATTTCCAAACAAACTGATCTTTCTCATCAGATAAATTAATCCTCATAAGTCTTCGGCATAACTGCAACCATAAAGGCCATTTGTTTCCCACTAACAGCCTTCTGAAACCGATATTCAGAGGCATTTGGGCTAACACATGAGCTACTGTTACATTCTTGTGATGCACAATGTTATATAAGGATGGATATTGTTGTGCTAATGGTGTATTACCTAACCAGGTATCTTCCCAGAAACGGATATTGGTACCATTACCTATCTGTGAAAATCCTCTACTAAAAAAATCGTCCTTAACCTTCATTAATCCCTTCCAAAAGGGAGAGTCTGTTGGTTTAGCTTGTACCCCGGATAAGGTCTTTTGTCCTAGGTATTTATTCTGCAGCAATTCCTGCCACAACCCATCCTCGTTAAGAGGTTTATAAAGCCACTTACTCAATAAACATCTATTTTTAATTCAAGGACCTCAATACCAAGACCCCCTTGATCCTTGGGTCTGCAGACGATATTCCACTTGGTGAGCCTATATTTTCTTTTATTTTCCTCAGATTGCCAGAAGAAACGAGACCTATAAAAATCCAATCTTTTCCTTACCCCGACAGGTATTTCTAGAAAAGATAACATGAACATCGGTAAGCTTGTTAAAACTGAATTGATAAGGACAAGTCTGTCCCCATAGGACAATAATTTGCCTTTCCAGCATCCCAATTTGCTCTCAAATTGGGTCTCCACTGGATACCAATCAGAAACTCTAAGCTTTCTAAAGTGGATAGGAATACCTAGGTATTTAAAAGGTACAGAACCAGCGTCACATCCAAAGATCTGTTTATACTGGTCCACCTCATCATTTGCCTTCCCAAAACAAAAAATCTCGCTCTTGTGGAAATTAATTTTAAGCCCAGAGAGCTCTTCAAAAAGATATAGGATCAGTTTCATATTTACTGCTTTCTGGAGATCATGTTCCAAGAAAAGAATAGTATCATCAGCATATTGTAGGATAGAGATCCCCCCCTTCAACAAGGTGAGGAATAAGTCCCCCTACCTGATCATCATTTTTTGCTCTCTCAATTAGGATAGCAAGCATGTCCACCACAATATTAAAAAGAATAGGCGACAAAGGATCCCCTTGCCGCAAACCTTTTTTTGTTTGGAAATAATGACCAATGTCATCATTTACCTTTACTCCGACACTACCCCCTTGGACACCATTCAGGAGCAAACCCCTTCATCCTCAAAGTCTGCTGTAAAAATGACCATTTCACTTTATCATATGCCTTTTCGAAGTCAATCTTAAATAAAACCCCATCCAATTTCTTAGTATGTAACTCATGAATAGTTTCATGAAGAATGACCACCCCTTCTAGAATATTCCTTCCCGGCATAAAAGCGGATTGTGTTGGTCTTATGACTCGTGGGGCTATTCCGGTAATACGATTTGTACCAGCCTTGGTAAAGATTTTAAAACACACATTCAAAAGACAAATAGGTCGATATTGTTGTATTTGCACCGCATCCTCTTTCTTCGGTAATAAAGTAATGACGCCGAAATTCAATTTGTAGAGAGGCAAATCCCCAATACTGAATTGATTGAACAGCGCCATCAAGTCTTCTTTAATTACTTCCCAAAATTTCTGATAAAACTCTGCCAGAAAACCATCAGGCCCCGGCGCTTTATTACATTCCATTTGAAAGAGTGCCTCATGAACTTCTTCCTCAAAAAAAGAAGCTGTCAAGATCGCATTCTCAACAGTCGATATCTGGGGAATGTCCTGTACCTCTTCCTCTACCAAAGAGATATTATTTGATGTCGGTGCCCCGAATAATTTTTTATAAAACTCAATAATGTAGACCTTTAAATTATCTCCCCCAACAATAGTTCCTTCCTGTTGTTCTAATTGAAAATTTATCTTTCTTCTATGTTTCACATTTGCAATCAAATGAAAATATCTCGTATTACTCCCTCCTTCTTGGATATGCTTAACTTTAGCTCTCTGCGCCCATTTAGACTCTTCCTCTCTTGGTAATTTATTCAGCTTATCATTTGCATCTTTTAGCGATTCTCTCTCTACCATCGATAAGCAGTTCGTTTCAGCCTTCATATCTAACCCATCAATAATATGTATTAACCTATCCCTTTATTTTTTATATTGCCCACTTTGGTTCTTTGCACAACCTTTAAGAAATTTTCTGATATGCCTCAATTTATTCAACCACACATCCATGGGAGTCAACCCCACTAAAACGGACTTCCACTCCTTTTCAATCATGTCAAAGAACCCTTCTTGTCGCAACCAATGCAACTCAAAAGAGAACTTTGGCTTATTACCCAAATGTGCTTTCACCCCTGAGTCAATAAGAATCGGCGTATGGTCAGAGTCCGCTCTTGTCAATGCACACACAGTGACAAGAGGGAATTTTTATTCCCAAGAAATGGAAGCTAGCACCCTATCCAATTTCTCATAAGTTGGTACTTCCCGACGACATGCCCACGTGAACTGTCTTCCCGAAAGAGCAATTTCGCGCAAGTTCAAATGTTCAATAATGGCATTAAACACAAAAGGCCAACGAGCTCTAAAATTATCATTATTTTTTTCCTCACGTTTTCGAATAATGTTGAAATCACCACCCACCAACATAGGTAATGTTTCAGTCTCACAAATTCTGACCAATTCCGCTAAAAATTCAGCCTTATGTGCATCTTGGGCAGCCCCATAGACTGGCACAAGGATCCATTCAAAACCATCCCTTTTACACTTAATATGCAGCTTAACACAGAAATCTCCAGTACTCACCTTGAGCACCTCAAGTGTGTCAGAATTAATACCAACCAAAATACCTCCTGATCGACCATGCGGTGGTAAACAAAACCAGGAATAACTATATCCTGCAGCCAATTGATTTAAAAAAGGAATAGAGAAATTAGACCTTCCAGTGTCCAATAAGGCTACAAAGTCTAATTTATGTTCCCTAATTGCCTCTTTTACAAACAAATTCTTAGCAGTATCCCCAAACCCCCCAGGATTCCAATTCATACCTTTTATATTCTGCATCATGAAAATTGTCTTTTAATTCTTCTTCGCATGCTTTTACGAATATTATTAGTATCATAGGTTTTCCTAATCCTAGTCTTCTTTTCCTTAATTACCGGATTTAGGTGTTCCAAATGATCATCTAAATCCAATGGGATGCAATCATCCTCCACCAGATCATCACATAGGGTTTAACACTATTGTTTTCTGACCACCGGCCACCTAGTCAGATTACATTTCGAATAGATAAATAAGGCACACCGTCTTGTTTTTGTGGTTATAAACTAAGCTGAAAAAGTCTATGTCTTCACGATTTAACTTTACTGTACACATGGCGGTATTATTATATTATATGAAACCTCTTCAGAATTTACATATATGGTCGCCAATGAGCTGACGTTCACGCATTATAAATTATATAATTGCTTGATTGTTTTGTATCCATTAGTTTTGTTTTCTCTTTTTTGGCTGTGTGCATCCGTACTGCCATTAGGGTGGGGCGTTGTTGCAGAGGCTGGGTGTAATTGATATCTTTTGATATTAATATATTCTCTTTATCGAAAAATGCGATGCTTTATTTTTATTTTTATTATCTTGACATATACATGTTGCTTGTAATTTTATTTTTTGCAACTACATACTTATTCAAAATTATAACCATTCTCTAGCTAGTGCTAACGAATGAAGTTTTTTATGTCTGCACGTACCAGGAAATCCGTGAGAGGTTGATGGAGGCTCCAAAGGGGAAACACTTGCATACTGTGACTCATGTTACTCCAAGAAGCACTATTCGCACCGTGAAGCCCCCCTCTCGAGTCTTCTTTCAGGATATTAGTGCGCAATCTTCCTCTCACGGTGAATAGCTCTCAGCTGCAACACTTTTTCAGCAAGCATGGCCAAGTGTCCACCGCCAAAATAATTTGTTACAACAAGACCAAGACATCGCAGGGTAGAGGCATCGTAACCTTGGCAACGGTGCATGCCCATCGGGCAGATGCTCTTGCTGCTCTCAATTGGCTTGGTTGGGATGGATACAACCTCAAGGTTAGCTTGGTCAATGAAAACCGGCAGTGGCGTCCATCTCCGACCCGAGCAACCCAGCTACATATAGCTCGATCCTCTTGCTCATAGGTATTGTGATTTTTATAACTCAAAGTTTCATATTGGCTTCTTCTACATATGAATGGAAATAGATTAACACGTGTAGTAAGATTACATAGAATTACATCAATTCAGTATGTTTTGGTATGTAAGGAAACTTGGATTTTCTCTTTGCAAATTGCAAGGTTGTATTTGAAACCAATACATTGATTGTGCGTGCTTAATAGGAGTATAGCTGCTCATACACCACTAATTCTTGCTCTACTTTTTTTAAAGGAACATTACGGCATCTGCACTCGACTTATTGTGATAGAAAAGCAGTTTTGGTTAGTCAGAAGTTGGATTTATGTCTTGATGTCCTTTACTATGTCCATATGCGATGGCCGGTGCACTGAAACGTAGGTTGGAAAGCAAAAAATCATATACTTATTAATATCAATCCATGTGGTTATGTACATTGATATGTGCTAGGAACAAAGTATGTAAATACCACTCTTTGTAATCATGGCATGCATAAGCGGACCCATAATTTTTTTGAAGCCTGGGCAAAATAGGCTTAGTGTGCTAATTTTGTATCAAATACAAATGAAATAGGGGAAAAAATAAGCCCACCGGCCGGCCGGAAGCTTGGATGGCTGCCCGGGCAACAGGGGTGCTAGATCCGCCTATGATGGCATGGATATGGCTCGTAAGAAGAAGCAGTCCGAAAAAAAATTACATAAGTAGGAAGCGGGAGGGGGAGGGGGGATCTCACCGCCTCTGGATTTTAAAAATTCGGAATCCAATGAAGTTGCCATTGAAGAGTACATTTTTACCTACATATCTGTATTGTCCGTCAAAACCTTGGTTAACGATTTAGCCAACAAGCAACAAACCAAATGATTTGATCTACAGTGTATTATGGAAAGAGGATAAGCATTACGCATATTCAGCATAATCATACTACATTATTACTCTAGAAACACCTTCCGCAATTGATATCCCACCACCTCCGAACACGGGGGCATGCCAAAGCGAGTGAATGCACAAAGAGAAGATGTTGCATGCATCAAGGTACGTCAACACCATGGAACAAAAAGTTTGGTTGGGAGTTTAGGTTCAAAAACCATTAGAAAGCAAAAGGTGAAATCCAAATGACACTTTCTTTGCGGGAGAAATCCGTAACACACCAAAATTGTATTACAAACCTTATGGCTAAGCTACTACCCATGATGGACATAAATCGACCGGAAACATGCTTCAGTTTCTGTCCAACATATGAAATATTTGACCCTATTGTATGCATAGTCCCACAGCTGCAACACCCCGAACCATGTGAGAACTAGAACATATGGCAGGAAGTCAAAAAAGAAAAGGAAATGCACTCTTCCTAATTCCCAAAAGGTGCAAAGCGTGATATACAGTTCATTTTCCAATTAGAAAAATAAATATTCCCAGAGTCGTAGGACAAGAGCTAAAGTGTTCCATTGCGTGGACCAAATTATTTTGTTTTGGGTAAACATACGATTCCCATCTACTTTATTTTAGAGGATATGATCCTGATCAGCAGTCGGATTCAAATCACAAAAGGAAACGTGGAAGAAACAAACTTTACTGGTGTCCGGCCGGCCGGGATGACCCCGTGTAGGACTAGGTCTGCACGCACAATAAACAATATCAAGACATCACCGGTAGCTAGCGATACATGATTGAGCCGCAAAATCGATCGTGCGTTCCGTCCTTGACGATATTCCGCCGCCATGGAGCTGCGACGCTGGCCCGATCTCCTGCCCGATCTGCTCCGTGACATCTCCGGCCGCCTGCACCACGCCGTCGACTTCGTCCGATTCCACTCAGTCTGCAGGCCGTGGCGTGACTCATATGATGCTCGTCTACTTCGTCCACAGCGGCGGTGATGCCGGCCTGTACGAGTGGTCCGCTGTGTTCAGGTACAACCTCATTCACAACAAAGCAGAATTCGTTCAGTGGCTTCCTCAAGGATGGTGCGATGATCAGTCTGTATGGCTCGTCCCCCAACCCACCGTATCTCCGGTCCACATGCCTACCATGTAATAATAGCTCTAGAAAATTCATGTCTATCTTACGTTCGAAAATACATGTATTACGGAAACTGGCTACTTTTACAGTACCCTCTACTGGTCACGGAGAGGGAGCGGTATAAAATGAATGTGCGGTTCAGACTGAAGAAAATAGAATAGGCCCAGCAGGCCCATAGTTGGTAACTGGTATTGCACGCACGGACAGAGCTTGAGATGGAAGAGCTTCGCCGGCATTGTCAAACCGGAGCTCTCCCACTCTGCCATTGGCGGAGCGCCTTGGAGGCGAAACGGGGTTACAACCCCCCCTTGCAAAAGCAGCGCACCTGTTTTACATGCATGTTTCAGACCGACAGTACTTAGTTCCCTGGTGCAATCAAGCACAACGAAGCACTGGCCTAGGTTCTCGTCCCGCAATTACTGCCCCACCTCTGCCCATTGACGATTGCCCATTGACGATTGTTGGCTCTGTGACGGGTCCGACTGAGTGCAGTGCTCAAATCCACTTTTTTAACCTTGGAGCTTGGGCCATCGGCTGATGCTTGATACGGAGTACTTTTCCTTACTGGCCATCAGTGGATATGGATACTCATTAGAACTACTAGAAGTCTCTTGCTATGTAAATTTCAACGCGAATCAATAAATCACTACTCCCTCTGTCCCAAATATATTGCGTATGCTTTTTTTTTGTTAAAGTTATCTTTAAAAATTAGACAGATAATATAGCAAACATTATTATTATTTTCAATGATATAAAATCCATACAATATGAATATATATTTCACCATGCTCTGATAATACTAATATTACATTATAAAATCGGTATATTTTGCTATATAATTGATCAAACTTTATAGAGTTTGACTTTCACGTAAATTATGCAGAACATAAACTAAGAGTGAGGGAGTACTGGCCATATCGGTGGATCTTGGCCAGAAATATATTTTTCATCACTTACTTGCTAGGTCTATTCCTTTGTAAATCACCAAATTAAGTGCACTTGAATCTTGAAAACCATATCCGTGGTATAAATAGAACTTGAAATTGCCACTAAATTTGGGTGCATATAGTTCAAAAAAATCCGAAAAAGTTTTGTTTCGCCCCCGCTATGCTTTTGGTCATGCTCCGCCACTGCACTCTGCCTCTGCGTTAGACCATCTCCAGCCGCGTCCCCCAAAGCGTCCCCCAAACCGCGTCAGATTAAGCGTTTGGGGGACGTGTTTTGTTCGTGCCGCGTTTGGGGACGTCGTTCCCCAGCCGCGTCCCCCAAATATTTAAAATACTTTTTTTTAGCATTTTTATTTCAATTTCCACAAACTAATACATAATTGGGTACGTGGTTTCCACAAACTAATACATAGTTGGAACCGTGGTGGACACAAATATAAAATATTGCAAATAAACTAAACCTAACTAGGCCGTGCATCGAAGGTTTCCTGTGTTCGCTACTAAGAAAGAACACTCGACGGCACACCCAGTCACCCAAACTGGAAAATCCAGCGGGAGGATGGTGCCCTTGTTGGTTCTACCGATGAGGCGAACAGGCAGAAACCTCCGTGCACGTATTCGCTACGAAGAAACTACACTCAGTCGTCCTGCTCGTCGGTGCTATCGCCGTGGTAGTCCCGGCGGCAGCGCCTCTCGTCGAAGACCTTGACGCTCAGGTCCCTGTTGCCGAAGTAGGAGAATAGGAGGATGAAGCCGGCTTCGAGGCTGTGGTGGCGCGCGAACTTCTCCCAGCCGATGTTGAGGTACATCTTGCCGCGCGCGTCGTAGATCGCGTCGACAATCCACCGGTAGTAGCCGCACGAAGCCTCCCGCAGATGCATCGTGCGCGGGCGTACGGCGCCGACGTACTCGGCGAAGGAGTCCGGCAGCCTCTGGATGCCGCGCGGGTCGCCCTTGAGGACGAGGACGAACTCGAACAGCACGTCCGGCTCCACGTCCATCTCCGACGGTGAAGACGACAGCGTGGGAGACGACGGCGAGCTTTCAGCTATGCCGCAGCCACGACCACGACCACGACCACGGCCGCGGCCGCGAGGTCGGCCTCCGCCTCTACCAGACATAGCGTCGAGTCTTGTTGAGATGGTGGCGGCTAGGGTTTGGGAGAGAGGCGCTAGGGTTTGTGTGTGAGAGGGACGATGAGAGGCACCCCTTTTATAGGCCGGAGGGAGGCGGAGGAGCGGTGGCGCTCATTAACGCCAGCACGCAGAGCTAGACGCGACGGGACGCGTCGCTGCGCCTCTGCGGGAACTGCACCGTCGCCGCGGGAACTGCACCGTCGCTGTGCGCCAATAACTTCCGTCGCGAGGTAGGCGACGGTTAGGTTAAAATTTATTGTGCCGCTGACGGGTCGGCCCCGCCACTCCCCGCCTCGCTTTTCGTTGTGTCATGCGTCCCGGGAGCGTCCCCTGTGGGACGGGGATGGGCTCGGGGCACCAGACACCGTATCGGGGCGCGCCGGACAAAAATGGGCTTTGGGGGACACGGCTGGAACGGTTTTTTGGCCCGGCGCGCCCCAAATTGCTTTGGGGGACGCTTTGGGGGACGCGGCTGGAGATGCTCTTAAAAGGCACGGGAGTCACGCCGGCTACACCTCCAGACTGGGTTAAGGCGGCATCTAGGACACCCCTGTTAGAATATATGTACGGTTTAGGTAATCTAGGATAGAGATAGATCTTGTGTCTTGTCTTGCACTCCAAGATGATCCCTGTACGCCTATATATACTCGCCCATGAGGCTCAATAATACATCCATTATATTCCGCATATCTCTCTATCCTTCTACATGGTATCAGAGCGGCGCTGATCTTGACCTAGCCGCCGCCCGCGCTTCCGCCGCGCCACCCTCAGGGAGGTCAATCTCCATGGCCTACTCCGGGGGCCGCGCAACCTGTATGAGGGTTCGTCCGCCGATCCGTTGATCCGCTGCCCTCGAGTCTTTTTTTCCAATCCGTAGATTGGTTTTCTTTTGCGTCGCCGGTCGCTTGACCGGCGTTTTTTCCTTTTGGTTTACCGATCATAGATCGGATTGAGTCGCCCATCGCCGTCGTCCTCTTGCGCCTCTACTCCGACAATGGCATCGACCTGCACCGGCCATCAACCGCACGTCACAGCCGCACGCACCGCACTCGGGGCGCCCCTACGTGCATCGCAGCAGGCTGTTCTTGCTCGCGCGGTCTCCATCGCCTGTCCGTCTTCGTCGCCATCGACCGGGACTACATCGACAACGCCGCCATCGACTCCGATCTGCGCGTCGTCCACGCCATGGCGCATATCGTGCCGCAGTCGGTCAGATCCATCAGGCGGCCGGTGCCACGACCCGGCTGACCGACCTCAGCACCGGACGGGCCGGCGCCACGACCGGCAGACCGGCCACCTAACCGGATTACCCGGCGCTACAACCGGCCGGACCGGCTTCCAGACGGTGTCGGATTGGACCAAACCGGGCCCAGAACCGGTGCCTACCGCGCTGCTATCCAGGGGCTTCCGCCCAGTCACCCGGCGCCCAGGCCAGCAGACCGGGCTCCAGGCCGGTTGGACCGGCTCCCCGGCTGGTCAGACCGGGCCCCAGGCAGGTTGGCTCGGCGCCTAGGCCGGTCGTACCGGACGCCAGGCCGACCATTTCAGCAGTGCATCAGGCAGTATAGGCGTCTAGTTCTGCAGCGCCATCGGCTCCGACCTGCGCGTCGTCCACGCCATGGCGCGAATCGTGCCGACGTCGGTTTGATCAATACGACCCCGCGCACGTCTACGCCAAGCACGTCCCCAAGCACGCGCCTACCACCGATTGAGCATCGGGTTGCCGCTGCGTCGCTCCTTCGGGTCGCAGCACCGCCACCTTTGGTCCCCGCTGCTAGCCAACGACTCGCCTTCTGAGGCGCGTACGTCGCTGGTGGCGTCCTGCCGCTGCACCGACTCGCGCCCTGCAGCTACGCCGGCCCCTCAGGCCGTGGCGTTGCCGCACGTGGTCACCTTTGCCGTCCCCCGCGCATCGACGTCCGAGGCCACCACAGCGCCGCCCCTTCGGCGCGGGTCTCCTCCATCTGCGCATGGTCTTCGTCACGCCGCCGGGTCTTCCTCGCCTACTTCGTGTACCGCCGCCGCGCCTCCACCTCAGGTCGCCGCTGGGCTCGCCAACCACTTTAGGTCGCGCTGAGCTCACCGATCACCGCAACGCCCGTCTAGGCGTCTAGCATGACCACCCCTGGTCACCGCTGGGTTAGCCACCTTCTACGTCTTCGTACACTACAGCTTTGCCGCCAGCGTCCTCGCCTCTTCCCCAACTACGTCACCTGCTTCTCTACTCCGACACCCATCGTCGAGACTCGCCTCTTTCCCGACTACACCACCTGCTCTTCTACTTCGACACCCGTCGTCGAGACCTCCTCTACTAGTCTACTCCGACATGGCGCGCACTTTGTAATGTTCCCTACCCACGCACGGCCGGTACTGGCAACACCGGTACGTGCCTTCGTCCCCGACGCGTCCTCGGGCCTAGCAAGCTCGGACCGGCGCCTCGTCTTCATTGGCTTCGACGACGTCTTCATCGGCATCGCTACTACGACTGCTTCGACGCGTCACCGCCGAGTTCTTCTATGCGTACTCAGTTCTGGCAAAACCGGAGTATGCCTTTGTCCCCGATGTGCACCTGGTTCTGGCAACACCATGGTTGCACTTCGTCCTCGATGGCCCAGACTGCATCGACTTCGGCATCAACCATCTCCATGACTGCCTTGGCGCATCCCCGTCACTCTCCTCGCACACCACCTCGCCTGCGGCTACATCGACACCGACACTCGGCCACGACATCAACCACGGCAATCCCTCGCGTGGCTCCCTCGACCAAAGTTGCAGCACCCACACGCTCTCGGCTACCTCGACATCGGCACAAAGGGCTATCACCTCGCATGAGCACATCGGCTTCTTCTACAGTCCAAGCATCCGCGACGCGACACCGTCCACGACGCTCCCGCTACGACTGCGGGGGAGTGTCAGCCTTCTGGGGTCCACTTCGGTTTATCTCCAGTCTGATCGTCCACGTCGTTCATGTTGTTCACGACGCTCCCACTACAACTGTGGGGGAGTGTTAGAGTATACGTACGGTTTAGGTAATCTAGGATAGAGATAGATCTTGTGTCTTGTCTTGCACTCCAAGATGATCCTTGTACGCCTATATATACTCACCCATGAGGCTCAATAATACATCCATTATATTCCGCATATCTCTCTATCCTTCTACAACCCCTACGCGGATTTGGGGTTCGAAAAGCACGGACGCAGTTTAGATACGCTATATTAAATTGCAAATTTAAAAAACGCGTGGAAGAGAAGAACGGTTCGATCGGACAGTTCATGTCGTAGTTCATCCTAAATTCATTGCATCAAAAGTAACTACAATCCGCCGTCATGGCACTACAATGCAGCAAAATCGGCTCCGGGATACTCAACGAAGCCAGTGCCGTGGCGGCGGCGCGTCGGCTGCTCACTCCTCATCACTGACGAGGTTGATGAACACCACCAGTAGAAAATGGGCCAACAGTCCCAGTTCATTTGGGCCATCAGTCCCGGTTTTTTAACCGGGACAAAACAGGCGGGACTAAATGCTCAAACCTTTAGTCCTGGTTCAAATATACACCAGGACCAAAGGCCCCGCCACATGATGCGGTCAGGGGGCTCGTGGTGGAGGACCTTTGGTCCCGGTTCGTAAGACTGGAGGTCTCTGCCGCGGCAGGGAAAATGGCCGTTTCTGTGTCGCGGTAGAGGTTGAGGGTGGAGCAGTGTTTCTCTGCCGCGGCAGATAAACTGGCCATTTCTCTGCCGCGGCAGAGTTTCAGGGTTTTATATTATTCATTCAATTCTGCAATGCGTACATCATTCAAGAAATCTCAAACATCGTCATGTATATGTAGACATCGTCATGAAATACAGTACAAGTAATGCATGTTTACAATATATAAAGCCGGGACTAAAAGGTATCATATCTATTCATATCCCTAAGTCATAACGCTATGAACTCCCGATGGTATTTTCCATTTCGAGATATGACCTCGCTAAGAAAGAATCCCGCAATTTCCTCTTGAATTGCTCGTATGCGATCCTTCGTCAGGAGAGAGTCCCACAGGCGTTCCATCTAAATTAAAAAAGGATATCAATATATATGAATGGAACTCAATATAATTGATGGTATAAAATAAGATTAATTGTGAAAAATTGTTCACGTACACGAGTGGCTTGTATAGCCTCTTCCGGCTCCCTCTGACAGGTCATCTCGCGAATGAACTCGCAGACGTAGTATCCACATAAGTTATTCCCTGATTCCTGCTCAAACACTTTACGAAAAAATAGTTCGATCAAACCAATAATCAAGCATGGTATTGAAACAAAATATCAAAGAGATTCGCGGACATAGATGATGGGTGCGTTGCATGGAAAACAAAAAAATTCTACCGCGAATAAGAACAAATCCAAGATCCAATCTAGGAAAAGGCAAGATCTAATCTATGAAGATCGAAGCAATGAGATGTATACGAGACTAACCCTCGAAGATTCCAAAGCCTACGAGATTAGATCTCGTTGTTGATGTAGTCGATCATCCAGTGCGGCAATCCGGCAGCACTTCCGTTCTCGGTCGTGCGTACGGTGTCGATGAAGCCCGTCCTCTCCCCGTTCCAGCGGGCAGCGGAGGTGTGGTATGTCTCCTCCGAATCCCAGCAGCACGACAGCGTGGTGGTGGTGGTGGAGGAGGAAGAACTGCAGGGCTTCGCCTAAGCCGGAGCAGCATATGGAGGAGGAGAGGGGGGCCAGAAGAGGTGGCAAGGGTTGGGGTCGGCCCCCTGCCCCCTCCCCTCTTTATATAGGGGGAGTGTCGGCTAGGGTATCCCCCTGCACCCCAAACCCATCTAGGGCCAGCGGCACAAGGGGGGAGGGGGGGAGTCTTGCCCCCCAAGTTGATTCCCCCCTTAGGGTTTTGGGGAAACCCTAAGGGGTGGCCGGCCTGGGCCTTGAGGCCTGGTGTGCCTGGCCCATTAGGGATGGGCAGCACCCCCTCGGCCCATGTGGGCCCCCCTAGGTCATCGGCCCCATGGTGGACCCCTCCGGAACCTTCTAGAACCTTCCGGTCTTTCACCGGAAAAATTCCGAACTTTTCCGAAACCTAGAAATCAACTTCCCTTATATGAATCTTATTCTCCGGACCATTCCAGACCTCCTTGTGATGTCCTGGATTCCATCCGAGACTCTGAACAAACTTCGTCTCAATACCATATTCCAAATCTACTTATGTGACATCGAACCTTAAGCGCGTCACCCTACGGTTCGCGAACTATGCAGACATGGTCGAGAATCCTCTCCGAGCAATAACCAATAGCGGGATCTGGAGATCCATAATGGCTCCCACATATTCAACGATAACTTAGTGATCGATTGAACCATTTACATACGATACTGATTCCCTTTATCACTCGATACTTTAGTTGTCCGAGGTTTGATCATCGGTATCTCCATACCTTGTTCAACCTCGTTACGGACAAGTACTCTTTACTCGTACCGTGGTATGTCATCTCTTGTGATCCAATCACATGTTTGCAAGCTAATCAGACGAGATTCCATCGAGAGGGCCCAGAGTATATCTATCCGTCATCAAGATGGACAAATCCCACTATTGATCCATATGCCTCAACTAACACTTTCCGAATATTTAATCCCATCTTTATAACCACCCATGATGTAATCAAAGTACCCTTCCGGTGTAAGTGATTTACATGATCTCATGGTCGAAGGACTAGGTAACTATGTATCGAAAGCTTATAGCAAGTTGAACTTAATGACTTGATCTCATGCTACGCTTATTTGGGTGTATGTCCATTATATCATTCACCCAATGATATAACCTTGTTATTAACAACATCCAATGTTCATGATCACAAAACCATGATCATCTATTAATGAACAAGCTAGTTATACAAGAGGCTTACTAGGGACTCCTTGTTGTTTACATAACACACATGTATCAATGTTTCGGTTAATACAATTATAGCATGGGATGTAAACATTTATCATGAACACTAAGATATAACAATAACTAATTTATTATTGCCTCTTGGGCATATCTCCAACAGTCTCCCACTTGCACTAGAGTCAATAATCTAGTTTACATTTGTAAAGATATAACACCTTGGCCTTCTGGTGCTTATCATGTTTTGCTCACGGGAGAGGTTTCAGTCAACGGATCTGACACGCTCAGAAACGTATGTATTTTGCAATTTATTTGCATCTCAACGCATCACTTATTTTCCAAATAAGTCGGCATTAATCATATATGCTTAGTCCTCTGGTGGAACCTTTAATTCCACGATCTGAAATAAGTCACTAATAATGTCACACACAATATAGCTTCAAAGTTCTGACACTATCGGAACTACACCAAGTTCTCAAAGAACTCCTCGACTTAACATCCTTAGTCATTGTCAAAACATTGACATACTCTGACTTCGTTTGTAGAATCCGTCACAATAATTTAGAACTCATCTAAATCTAGCATAGACTTCTTCTAGCTCATTGTGATACCTTTTAAACAACACTTAGCCTAATTGAGATTGAAATTTTATTTTCAAATGAGACCAAACTAATATCGGTGCAACATCTTACAGCGATTTGTTTGTCATTACCCCATACAAAACTATATATATATCCTTGGTTCTTCTAAAGCACCCAGGGATATTCTTACTGTTTTCCAATGATCATTGCATGAATCATTCTGGTGTATGGTCGTAACACTTTAGAGCACAGGACATCTGACTTCATACATATTATTCGTGATCTAAAATCACTCATGTGTTTTTACTCATCGAGTGTCAAATACACTCAAGTCTTGCTAAACCTTCACATGAAAAGAACACCTTCTTAATATTTTTATATTGAACTACTTCAATATTCATTCTATGTACTTTGACTTAAACTTATTATGTGTTTCAATCTATCTTCATAGATCTTGACACTAAATATGTTTCAGTCCATATCCTTTCATTGAAGTTAATTCTCAACGAAACCTTTTAATCACATCAAGTATATAATTACATCATTTATAATCAATGATATGTCAACCACATATAATATTATAACTATGTCTCAGCGCTCCCACTTAATTTCTTGCAAATGCAAGCATCTTCATCGTTTCTAATTAAATAAAAAACTCTTTGACTATTTCATCTGGTGAAGATTCCAACTCCGCGATACTCACTTCATCCAATTGAAGTTTGTATACCTATCTAGTATTCCATGGACCAGTAAAACTCTTGGTTGTATCTAGTATACATCCTTAATACACACTTCTCGAAGGTATGTATTTCTGCCATCCTACTAACATATCTCATGAAAGAAATACGTAGTGGTTGCTAGAATAATCCATATAGACTATAATCATTGCTACGGAAGATCTAATCTTATAGTAGTCAACTCTTTGAACTTTGTCGTAAAACAACTTTTCGATAAGTCGAGCTTCTTCAAGGATATTGCATCCAAGTCCATTAATTTTATAGATCTTTTTTACTTTCAAAAAGTATTCACCTATCTTGGATTTCATGGCGCATAGCCATTTTAACGGAGTCAGGGCACATCATAACTTCTTTGTATGTAGTTGGTTCATTATTGTTCAAAATCAATCCTTTGTCCACAAATCATTTATTTGATCACAAAGTAAACCATACCTACAAGGTTCAATGGGTACTTCGATCTCCATGACTATAACTCTTTTGTAGACATGGGAGCTATGATCATCGTGGCCGCTTCCGGAACCATTTCCGATGCTGCGCTACTCTGATCATCATGCTCAGGTTCATAAACCGTATCAAATTCCATTGTCCTCCCACTCAAATACTTCGCTCAGTTTCATGGAAATAAGTAAGAAACATCGACAAACACTTTTGTCTTTGTCTCCATAGTGGAAAAATTTCCAATCAATTCTCTAGGATAACCAACAAAGACATTCATCCGATTTTGGTTGAAAACTTATTTAATTATGCTATGCATACCAAAAATTTAAGAAAGGACTATTAGGGTTTATACCCATGCCATAACTCGTATGGTGTCATTTCAACGGATTATGATGATGCTCTATTCAGTGTAAAACCGGTAGTCTCTAAAGCATAATCCACAAAAATATAATGGCATCATTTTATATTATCTCATCATTAACCCAACAAGGTTTGGATACGTCTCTTGGAAACTCCATCATCACTATGATACTCCAAGAAACATCAGTTGTAGAACAATTTCATAACTCTCTTAGATTTTCGCTAAAACTCGTAATTCAAATATTTTCACCATGATCCAATCATAGATATTTGACTTTTCTATTACGATGATTTCCACTTCATGCTGAAATTTATTTGAATCCATTAAAATGTTTCAAACTTCTTCCTTATCGAATATATCCACATATATATACTCAATTCATTGTTGGAAGTTTTCATGAAGTAGAAGAATCTCTCGCACACAACTATGCCCAGTGAACCACATACATCATCATGTATGTTTCCACTAAGTTAGTTGCCCGTTCAACTCTTGGCCTATGAACGGTATTTCAGTCATTCTCTTTAGAAGAGATTTGCAAGCGCCAAACGATTCAAAAATCAAATGACTCCAAAAATCCATTTGCATGGAATTCCTTCATGCATTCCTTTCTAACATGACCTAAATGGCGGTTCCATTAATAAGTGGAATTCACATCATTTGTCGTATGGCATTTTAGCGTCAGTGTTATGCATGTGTTCTTCACCATAAAGATTTATAATAACTTATCCATCGTACATGGAATGCTGTCATTATTTGAACAACTTATTGTTTTCATTTAACCAGAACAAAACAACAATTGTGAAGTTCTTTATTATAAATCTGAAGGGCTAGATAGAATGCCAACGACGAACATAATAACACTTTATTTTTGTTCCAGACGTGCATTCCTATCATATTCCTTGTCAGTCACTTAGGCCATTGTATTCTTGTATTGCGTTGTTTTGTATGACACTTCATGCCAACCAATATGGTACAAATACCCAAGAATTTTATTGTGTGACCAAACAAGGAATACATTCATAACATGTGTATCATCTATATACACCTGAGCTAGACTTTCTAGTCTTTTCTTTCTTTCTGCCAAAAATCTTTTGTAGTTTCTATTTTAGCTTTCCTCATTCTCAGAAAACACTTCACCTTCAATAACTTCTAGGTCCATTGGTCAAATACTAATAGCCTTGAGGTTCTTACTTTGAAGTTGATCATCACATGACAAGTGTTCCAGATTTCACTATTAGTAACCTTTTAATGTGATGAACAATTTCACTCATAATTTTTATCCATCAAATCATGATGACTTTCCGAGACCATGTCTGTACATGCTAGGCTCGTAAAGTTTAACCTCACTATTTGCTTGTGCAAATATGGCTTGCACCCGCTGTATGCACACATAGAATCTATAACACCTGATCATCACGTGATGCTTCGAAACGACGAGTCTTAGAAACGGTGCATACTAAGGACGATCACTTCATGGATATGCGAATATCATTAGTGCCCAACTAGTTGGAGGATTGGGACGCCTAGCGTCTTCAACCTTCATACATTACCATAAAACTTATGAGTTTATGTAGTCTCACCAGATTATATTCTATCATCTTGTAACAAGGTCTTAGATATCACATATATCTAATACCTTGCTTATTTCTAAAAACAAAATTTCCAGCTCCTTACTTTTCAAACGGATTTGAACTTCAAGTTTCACGGAGACAAGATGATTTTAGGTACTAATTGAAACCATTGCTCTTTGAATTAGCAATGTGAGGTTTACTAAAAGTTTGCAATATGACTTAATCATTTCTTGATTCTATAACAATACGGTACCAGTCCATAAAGTTTCTTGTCAGACTTAACAGTATTTCTATCTCAATTACAAGACTAGCGCATTGTAGATAACGGATGCCAATTCTACAAATTCAAAATACTATTCAGGCTATGTTCATGATAATTAGTTCATGTTTTAATCTAATTACTAATGAACTCCCACTCAATACAACATCCCTCATAGTTGTTTAGTGGTACACGATCCAAATCCACTACACCAAAACCGATCATCACGTGAGATGATGTAGCTTCAATGGTGAACATCAACATGTTGATCATATCATCCATATGACTCTTGTTCAACCTTTCGGTTTCCTGTGTTCCGAGGCCATGTCTGTACATGCTAGGCTCGTCAAGCAAACCCAAGTATTTCCGCGTGTGCAACATGGCTTACACCCGTTGTATGTGAACGTAGAATCTATCACATCCGATGATCACGAGATGCTTCAAAACGACGAACTGTAGCAATGGTGCATACGAGGGGAGAAGACTTTATTATCTTGATATTAATGTGAGGGATCATCTTATAATGCTACCATCGTGATCTAAGCAAGATAAGATGCATAAAGGATTAACATCACATGCAATTCATAATATGTGATATGATATGGCCTTTCTTCTTGTGCTTTTGATCTCCATCTCCAAAGCACACGAGCATGATCTCCATCATCACTAGCATTGCACCAAGGTCCATGGCGCCACTTCATGGTTGTCCATCACTTATAGCTACTATAACAACTACTTGAAATAAAGTTATTACATGATGAATAGACACGCAGGTCTTAACAAATTTAAAGACAACCATTAGGCTCCTACCGGTTTCCATAATACAATAATGAACATCTCATACATCAAATATAATCATCATCACGTCATGGCCATATCACATCACCAAACCCTGCAAAAACAAGTTAGACGCCTCTAATTTGGTTTGCATATTTTACGTGGTTTAGGGTTTTCGAGTAAGATTTAATCTACCTACTAACATGAACCACAACGGTGATACTAATGTTGTAAATTGAAAGAGTAAATTGAATCTTAGCTATGGTGGGAGAGACAGACACCCGCAAAGCCACTTATGCAATACAAGTTGCATGTCAAGCGTGGAGCAAGTCTCATGAGACGCGGTCATGTAAAGTTAGCCCAGGCCGCTTCATCCCACCATCCCGCAAGATGCAAAGTACACTAACCAAAAACAACAAGAGCATCAACGCCCACAAAACTATTGTGTTCTACTCGTGCAACAGATCTATGCATAGACACGGCTCTGATACCACTGATGGGTGCGTTGCATGGAAAACAAAAAATATTCTACCGCAAATAAGAACAAATCCAAGATCCAATCTAGGAAAAGTCAAGATCTAATCTATGAAGATCGAAGCAACGAGATTTATATGAGACTAACCCTCGAAGATTCCAAAGCCTACGAGATTAGATCTTGTTGTTGATGTAGTCGATCATCCAGTGCTGCAATCCGGCAGCACTTCCGTACTCGGTCGTGCGTACGGTGTCGATGAATCCCGTCCTCTCCCCGTTCCAGCGGGCAGCGGAGGTGTGGTATATCTCCTCCGAATCCCAGTAGCACGACGGCGTGGTGGTGGTGGTGGAGGAGGAAGAACTGCAGGGCTTCGCCTAAGCCGGAGCAGCGTATGGAGAGGAGAGGGGTGGCCAGAAGAGGTGGCAAGGGTTTGGGTCGGCCCCTGCCCCCTCCCCTCTTTATATAGGGGGAGGGTCGTCTGGGGTGGCCCCCTGCGCCCCAAACCCATCTAGGGCCAGCAGCACAAGGGGGGAGGGGGGAGTCTTGCCCCCCAAGTTGATCCCCCCCTTAGGGTTTTGGGGAAACCCTAAGGGGTGGCCGGCCTGGGCCTTGAGGCCTGGTGCGCCTGGCCTAGGGATGGGAAGCACCCCCTCGGCCCATGTGCCCCTCCTAGGTCGTGGGCCCCATGGTGGACCCCTCCGAAACCTTCTAGAACCTTCCGGTCTTTCACCGAAAAAATTCCGAACTTTTCCGAAACCTAGAAATCAACTTCCCTTATATGAATCTTATTCTCCGGACCATTCCGGACCTCCTCGTGATGTCCTGGATCCCATCCGAGACTCCGAACAAACTTCTTCTCCATACCATATTCCAAATCTACTTATGCGACATCGAACCTTAAGCGCGTCACCCTACGGTTCGCGAACTATGCAGACATGGTCGAGACTCCTCTCCGAGCAATAACCAATGGCGACTGCTTCCATAGACCCCCAACGTCGAACGGGTATGTTGAGCGGAACACAAGGACGACCCAGATTACTCCGCGGCGAGGGGCAGGATCGTCTTTTCAACTTCGATTCGGGTATAGAAATGCCCGCTCCAAAACCCGCAGGACCCGTTAGCCCGAGGAGGTACGCGTATCACCGCGAGAATACATACACGCCCGTACACCTCTTCCGCGTACACGCCCGTACCCCTTCCGCGTACACGCCCGTACCCCTTCCGCGTACACGCCCCTTCCACGTACACGCCCGTCAATGCCCACGGGTCCACACACGGGTCCACGCACACGCGCACAGTCCAAAAGAGTCCACTACTTTATCCCCAGTCGGCCGCATCCCCTCCCCACCATCCCCATTTCCGGCAAAAAGCAGAGGAGAGAAAACCCTAACCCTAGTTCTTCGGCGAACGAAGCCTCTCTCCCTACACTCCCATTTCTTCGGCGAAGCACAGATCCGGCAATGGACATGAACCTAGCCGCGGCTGCTGCTGGTTTGGAGGGCGGAGAGGGAGCGGCTGCGGCTGCGGGGGCGGCTGCGGGGGCGGCCGCGGGAGAGGTTGCGGGAGCGGGAGCGGTTGCGGGAGCGGGAGCAGGAGCGGGAGCGGCTGCGCCTTCTGGTGCGGCGGCGGACATCGGCGCGGGAGCTGCTGGTGCTGATCTGGGCGGCATCGCTGATGCGGTGGCTGCTGCTGCTGCTCGCGCCGCTGCCGAGAGGGAGGCGGCGTACAAGGAAATCGACGCCATGTACGAGGCCAGCGCACGTCCAGCCCTGCGAGGTAAATCTATGTCTCCCTCTCAGATCTGGTAACCCCTGCAAAGTAGATGTAGTAGATGCGCGTGGATGCTATGTCGATCTGGTAACTGCAGCTATGTCCTCGAGTACATCGAGCCCTGCGAGTTAGATCTACTCCCTCCGTCCAGAAATAAGTGGATCTTGTATTAAAAGCAACAAACATTGGCGAGTTAATATTACTAGTTGAATGCCCGTTGTGATCTTGTATCCAAAGCAACAAACATTCATTTTTCTTGCACTTCTTCTACCATTGTGATCTTGTATCCAAAGCAATAAACTTTGTATTAAAATCATTACTGTGTACCACTATAACAAGACGATATCATTCAAACTATTGTGGATTCAGCTAAATTATTCTCAAACAACAAATAAGATACAACTACTAAATAAGTCACTTGCCTAATATAAATGAAAATTGCAGTCATACTAAGTTGGTTTGGAGCTTCTTCATATAGAAATGAGCCTATTTGCCGTTGGGGATTGAAATGGGTCAAGAGCTGAAGGTTTGCTGTTTACCATGATTTTAGAAGCAAGAATGTATGATAAACGACTTGAGAACCACTTTTTAATACAGACCTCTCATTTGAATTTTTAAACAAGAAAAACATAGTTAACAGAGTGTTGAACCGTGTAGAAAAGCAATATAAGGTACTTGTAGTTTTCCACATGATATAATCCACCAATTGATCATGATTCATGTCCTTTTATGGAACTTAAGTAGCTATGAGGCTTGTTACATGTCAAGGACCTGGTATGTCCTCGATGTCAGATGGAAAACTCATCATTTACATCCTGATGTATGTATCAAACAAACCAGAAATAATATTTATTATATCAGCTATCGCTTTATGTCTCCGCTTGCATAAGAACATAAAGTCCTAAGGAAATTCAAACTTATGCTCAAATTATAAACAGAACAGAAAAATAGTAATTGGACTTCCACTAAGAAAAATAAAAGATATGTTCAAATGAAAGCTACTGCTTTCTTCATGAAAAAGGTACTATAGGAAACAAAATCAGCAACATATGTGACAAGGTAACCAAAAATGGATTGCCTTTTGACAACCTGCAAACCTAGAAATTTTAGGTGGTTGAAGAATGCCTACCTACAGCTTGATTTGTTTTTGGATGTCGTAGAAACTCTTAGTAAGCTATTATTTTTGAAATTATTCATGCTTAGTAGTGACTCTTCAGGTTTGCCGAATGTGTGGAAAGTCCTTTCTTGGCGGTATGTAAATCTTGTACCAAGATAGAAAGCATAAATACATTATCTTTAACAGTTTGTAAATCGTGTATCCAAACTCCCATGGTTAAAGTTTGCTCTCTATGTTCCTCAGGTATGAATTGTAAGAATTACTCATTAAATTTAGCAGTTAATATTAAGAAGATATGAACTTTGTGAATACCATACCATGTTCTGCATCCTTTAGCCGCTTCCTCACATGTGCCCCTTTATTTGCAGTACAACACAGATGACGACGTCGACGAGGACAACTTTGAGTCCTACGTGCAGAGGCAGGTCAAGGGATTCGAGTCTCGGATTCTGAAGACAGTGCGTAGGGGAAGGCATGCTTGCCCCTTCTGTCCCTGCAAGGTGAAGGACGGCGCGCTGGCTTCCCTTGAGATGCATGCTATGGACACTCGCAACAGCGCCAGCGAGTGGCAGGGCAAGGCTGACCACGAGGCACTTGCAAGGTTTCGCCGGGTCCTCGCCTTCCCCGTTCCGGCAGGATCCTCAAGAGGCGTCGCAACATCTGAACCTACCATGCATGCCTCAGCCCGATGCTCGCCGCCGTATATATGTTATGTCCTTGGAGCTTATTTCTGTCTGGTTGTAATGGATAACTAAGAACTTTTAGGTTTAGTGTGTGTACGTAGAACCTTAAGTTCTACTTATGGAATTTCTTAGTACTAAGAACTTATATCTCCAGTGTTTAGATAAATGCTAGTTATGACTGTTATGCATGAATGCCTGCTTGTTTAGATAAATGCTAGTTATGACAGTTATGCATGAATGCCTTGTTTAGATAAATGCTAGTTATAACTTTTAAGCATGAATGCCTTGTTTAGATAAATGCTAGTTATAACTGTTACTCTTTTATCTAGATAAATGCTAGTTATAACTGTTATGCATGATTGCCTTGTTTGTTATTCTCATGCATAGATTGTTTTTCACATAGACTGCTCAGTCTCCGTAGCCAAACTTGTTCGATCCCTCGATAACAAAGTCATTGCCACGTAGAGATGTTATCTAAAATCAACAAGTTTGATTACCATAGAAGGTACAGGTAAGAAAGGAGTAAAAAATAGTCACATATGAGTTTGAGGTAAAAAATAGTCACATATTTGTGTACTTGTGATTATTTCGACGTTGACTAAATAGACCATGCACCATTCCGTGTTAAGTCTCCTAGGTTTCTCACATGAAATAACCATGCACTCAGTTGGACTCACCCTGGCAACCCCATCCACATCCACATCCACATCCATCCACTTGATTTGGCATCGAAGGTTTCGTGTGAACACACGAAACCTTTAAAATACTTTTTTTGGTATTTTCATTTCAATTTCCACAAACTAATACATAATTGGGACATGGTTTTCCACAAACTAATACATATTTTGAACCATGGTGGACACAAATATAAAATTTTGCAAAAAAACTAAACCTAACTAGACCGTGCATCCAAGGTTTCCTGTGTTCACTGCTAACAATCCCTGTCACCCAAAGCCGGAAAATCCAGCGGGAGGATGAGGCGAACACCCAGAAACTTCCGTGCACGTATTCGCTGCGAAGAAACAACACTCTTCATCAGTCGTCCTCCTCGTCGGTGCTGTCGCCGTGGTTGTCGTGGTTGTCCCGGCGGCAGCGCGTCTCGTCGAAAACCTTGACGCTCAAGTCCCTGTCGCCATAGTAGGTGAACAGGAGGATGAAGCCGGCTTCGAGTCTGTGGTGGCGCGCGAACTTCTCCCAGCCGATGTGGAGGTACATCTTGCCGCGCCCGTCGTATATCACGTCGACGATCCACCGGTAGAAGCCGGACGAAGCCTCCCGCAGATGCAGCGTGCCCGGTCGATCGTCGCCGGCGACATAGACGGCGAAGGGGTCAGGAAGTCTCTGGATGCCGCGTGGGTCGCCCTTGAGTACGAGGACGAACTCGAACAGCACGGGCCCCTCCACGTCCATCTCCGGCGATGAAGCCGACGGTGTGGCAGGCGACGGCGAGCGTGCAGCTCTGCCGCGGCCACGGCCACGACCACGTCGGCCTCCGCCTCTCCCAGCCATGGCGTCAACTCTTGTTTAGACGGTGGCGGCAAGGGTTGGGGAGAGAGCCTCTAGGGTTTGTGTGTGAAAGGGACGATGAGAGGCGCCCTTTTTATAGTCCTTAGGGAGGCGATGGAGCGGTGGGTAGGGAACACTCATGGCCCATATCCAGCTGGGTTCTCTAGTTTCTTCTGTCTTTTTTTCCAATTCGAATTTAACTGAAATTTAGTAGTTTATTTTTACAGAAATTCAAAAAATGAAAAAACCTTCACAGTTCGTCTTATAATGGATACAAGAGTGTGTGCAAAAATTTCTGGAGCGTTTCTCGAAGGTCGAAAAATCCACATTCTTAGAAATGGAACCGTTTGGGTTACATCAAACCACTTTTTCTAAGCTAGTCGATTTTTCGACCTTTGAAAAAAAATCCAGTTTTTTTTACCCAATATGTCACACGTTTTTGTGAACATAATCCGTTGGTTAAAACTTTTTTGAATTTTTTGAATTTAACCGGATGTGCTGCAGATTTAAAGAAAAATTAAAAAACTAGGCTGTCAGACATGTAATGGGCCAATGCACGCGGGGAGGGAACTCATGGGCCATGGCTTTATCTGTCAAATCAAAACTAAAAAACTTTTCAGTTAGGCCGTCAGACATGTAACGCGGTTTGAACTAAGCCCATTAACGTGGAGCATGGACGCGGGGAAGGAATACTCATGGCCCATCCAGCAGGGTTCTCTAGTTTTCTTCTGTTTTTTTCCCAACTCGAATTTAACTGAAATTTAATAGTTTATTTTCATAGAAATTCAAAAAATGAAAAAAACTTAACACTTCGTCTTAGGATGGATATCAGAGTGTGTGCAAAAATTTCTGGAGCGTTTCTCGAAGGTCGAAAAATCCACAGTTTTAGAAACGGAAACGTTTGGGTTACATCAAACCACTTTTTCTAAGCTAGTCGATTTTTCGACCTTTGAAAAAAAATCCAGTTTTTTTTACCTAATATGTCACACGTTTTTGTGAACATAATCCGTTGGTTAAAACTTTTTTTGAATTTTTTGAATTTAACCACATGTGGTGCTGATTTATTCAAATCAAAACTAAAAAACTTTTCAGTTAGGCCGTCAGACATGTAACGCGGTTTGAACTAAGCCCATTAACGTGGAGCATGGACGCGGGGAAGGTATACTCATGGCCCATCCAGCAGGGTTCTCTAGTTTTCTTCTGTTTTTTTCCCAACTCGAATTTAACTGAAATTTAATAGTTTATTTTCACAGAAATTCAAAAAATGAAAAAAACTTAACAATTCGTCTTAGGATGGATATCAGAGTGTGTGCAAAAATTTCTGGAGCGTTTCTCGAAGGTCGAAAAATCCACATTTTTAGAAACGGAACCGTTTGGGTTACATCAAACCAGTTTTTCTAAAGCTAGTCGATTTTTCGACCTTCCAAAAAAAATCCAGTTTTTTTTACCCAATATGTCACACGTTTTTGTGAACATAATCCGTTGGTTAAAACTTTTTTGAATTTTTTGAATTTAACCGGATGTGCTGCAGATTTAAAGAAAAATTAAAAAACTAGGCTGTCAGACATGTAACGGGCCAATGCACGCGGGGAGGGAACTCATGGGCCATGGCTTTATCTGTCAACTTTTTTTCGCCTGAATTTAACAGAAATTTATAGGTTTACTATCACAAAAATTGAAATAAATAAAAAACTTCACAAATTTTGGAAACCAATAACTTTTACCTAATTTTTTTTCTCTTTTTCATTTAAACACAGATACGAACATTACACAAACCATTACATAGTTTAAAACAAGATTAGAACATTGAAAAATGAGGAAACCTAACTAGTGTCGTCCTCGGGTGTTTCCTGTGTTCGCTGCCAAGAAAGAACACTCCTAGGCACCCAGACTGGAAACGTACACTAGTGGTTCTATTGGCCGGTGGCCATTTTCGCTGCAAAGAAAGAACACTCGAAAATATCTAACTGTCGGTGCTCGAGCTTGACTCGCTGATGTGGTAGTATCTCCGGCAGGATGTGCCGTCGAACACTTTGACGACCATGTCGCCATCCCCGTCGTAGCAGAAGATAAGCTGGCAGCCGGGTTCGAGATCGAGGTAGCGGGCGAACTTGTCCCACCCGGTGTGCAGGTACATCTTGCCCTGGCCGTCGAACAATACCTCGACACGCCATCGACGAAAGTTGCAGCTCGCCTCCCGTAGCTGCAACTCTGCCGGCTCGACGCCATCGACGAACTCGGCGAACTTGTCCGGAAGCCGCTTGATGCCGAGAGGGTCCTGGTCGATGCGTAGGATGAATTCGAAGCACGTCGCCTCCTCCGAAGACAATGACGGCGCTGGCGACGACGAGTGGCTGGGTGATGCTGCTCCAGCACGGCGACCGCGCCCTCGGCCTCAACGGCCTCGACCGCCTCGCCGCCCACCAAAACCAGCCATGGATTCCTTCGCGGGCTTGTGGGTGGGCTGCGCTACGGTGCAGGTTGTGCGGCGGCTAGGGTTTGTGCGGGAGTAGATGAGGCAGCCGAACGAGCGCCGCTATATAATGCCCCAGGCAACCGTGGTCGGCGGCGGCCGCTGGGCACGCGTGGCGTCGCCAATAAATTCATTGGCAGAGGTGGGCGGCGGCTGATGGGCACGCGTGGCGTTGCCAATAACTTCATTGGCAGAGGTGGGCGGCGGCCGCTCGGGAGCCGAGGAATGGCCATTCTCACGTGGCGGTCGAAGCGACTCCGGGCGGGCCCTACAATACCTAGCTCTACGCCGTTGGATGGAGGCCTTTTATAGGAAAACACTCGTGCACGGCTGCGATCTGCTGAGCGACGGCGATCCGCGAGAGGCTCACTCCGCAGTATGATTAGTCTAGGGAGGAGACGTGGTTCGGACCGTTGCACGGTTTTGTCCGTCGCAGACTTCGCCATGCATGCGCCGCACCAACTCGAGCGCTCAGCGAGGCAGACGACGATTCAGAGCCATTTATGGTCGCCGATTCAGAGCAATAAAGGAAGACTGAATCAGGCGCACTGCATTGACACGGATACACACACGCGCGACGTTTCATTGTAATTGATCGATTTGGCGCCCTATTTATACCCCCTCTTTCCCTCTCCACTCGGCGCGACACACAATCCATATATTCTCCACTTGAAGCTAATCCCCACCCAAGACCTTGCAACGCACCGGTAGGATGCAGTTCAACGCACCGGTCTTCCGTCGGCCTCCTACCGTGCCCGAGCGACGCTACCCGGCGGGCGTCGTCGTGGAGAACACACTCCGCGTGTGGGCCATCTCCAGGTGGAGGGGACCGGTCGAGCTCGCCCGCGCGTTCCTCACCGCTGGCTTTGCCCACCTCCCTTCGGACGCGCCGGTGATGTTTCGCCTCGACGAGGCCCGTGACCACACGCGCGCCTTCCTCTTGTTCCTCACGGTCACCTTCACCAACCGCTACGACGCGTACGAGCTCCTCGGCACAGTCTTTTGGTGCGGCTGCGAGTTCATAGCATTCACTACGTTCAACATCTACACCAACTTTGAGTGCCACTTTCCCACGCGCAACATGATGCACACCCTTCCCTACAACTTCGACGAAGAGGAGGAGGAGGAGGAGGAGGAGGAGGAGTGAAGTTCACGATGGCGGTGAAGCTGCCGGGGCTACTTGAGGATGGTCATGTTTAGTTTCATTAGTTTTAACATGTGTTTATTATGTTTCCCGCTTTTTCTATGTCATGTCGTGTGCTACTGCTTGAATTATGTACGTGCGAAAGGTTGAATTACTTATCTGTACTTTTTATCGTGCAAAAAGTACTTATCTCATTATGGAACAAATAACATCAACCCCAAATAAGTTCAACACCCAAAGTAAAAAGTTCTACAGGTCTATGAGACCTTAGGACACAAATCCACCCTAGCAATACAACTAGTGGAAATAATATCTGATAATGTTTTTTACGCACGTGCTTTCGCCGCGATGTCAAGGACATCCTTCTTCGCCTTCTCGTGCATGTTTGATTCTGCCATTATAATTTTGGCGGCAGTCATATTCCTGTTCTTGTTTATCGTTTCCTGCAACAATTATTATGTAGTTTAGATTACCTGGAGAGATAAACATGTGTGTAACAAAGATACTATAGATAAGAGGTAACCTGCGAAAATTTGGCCGTTAGTTTATCTCCATCCCAGTGCTCCATACATGCTAACAGGAACAGTCCACATGAGTGCCTGCATATAGATCAGAGGTAAACTATCTGCAATAGGCATCAATAGTAATGGCGTAAGATTAACGGTGGACTCACGTATCACTTTGCATAGGTATTGGGTATCTTTTAATTTCCCATTTCGAAACGTCTGGATACTTCTTTGTTGATATCTCATTGTTCGCAAACTCGACGTCCTTCAAGATTTCTTCTCTCTGTGAAGCATAAAATTTAAGTACAAAGGCAATCGAGTACCAAAAGGTGGTCTTACATTCCGTGATCAAAAGTCATACCAGCTTTTCCACAAAATCCTTGCTCTGCTCAAGGCGCCATAACGAGTCTAGCACCTGAAATTCCTTCTTGTCACCGTGCATGACGACGGTGACCCAAAGCTGGCATTTGGAAATGTTAACCGAGAAATAAGCCTACCAAAAATACATAGTTAATAATTAATGCATTAATAGTTAATTTTGAAACCTCTCACTTAATAATGTACAAGCAATCATTACCTTGTTAGTGCCAAAATATTCCAGCTCGCATCTTTCGTAGCAACTTGACATTTCTGCAATATCCGTCGTGTTAAGGTTTTTCTTTTTCCATCGCTGCCTTCTCGGTCGATTTTCGACTATAGAATTTGCCCTCCATGCAGGGCATATTGTCCTATCCTTCAATTTTAATCTCAGCTCAGCCAAGTAACACTCAATGACCTGCATATAATTCAAACAGGTGATCACTCCAGAGCACATATATATTCAAGCCTAGGAGAAATAGAAGGATGACATCGGTTGTTGGACTTACAAAGGCCGCACAGCCATCCACGGTCAAGGATAGGTTTAAGAAAATCAGCCCTCGCCACAGCCCCGTCTTCATTCTCGTACACAGTCTTACTTCTTTGGCTTTTTTTTGTAGATTTGCATATTATCCGAATATACTCGGCAGCCGCGTCAATTATCTCCGGTGTCAGCGGATTTGATCCGTCCGTGGCATATTCGTTGTTGAACAAAGCATCAGGACCTATCGACAACAACCATATATAGTTAATTATGTGAACAAGATTCCTTGATATAGTGCAAAATATTTCAGAAAATATACCTTTTCTCGATCGCGTGGAAACCGTTTAGGACAGTTCTCGGTCATCACAATGCTTGGGGAACTTAATTTGCGAGGAGCTCTGCGTTTGCGCTTCCTGCAGACATCTTCCTTTTTCTCCTCCTTTTTGCCACATACATCATCTTTTTTCTCCTCCTTCTTCCCACTTTCTATCGCTTTCCGGCAGATCGTGTTCAAGCTATCAAATTCTTCTAATGCATCTGGAAGAGTTAAATCAATAGTTGCCGAGCAGGACGATTCAGGTGTAGCCTTGTCGTCGATGATTATGGGTACTTCAGGGGTGTCTCCGTGCTTAGGCGCTGGTGTCGTGTACCCAGCATTAGCAGTCTTCTTCTTGTCGGTGGGTGTCACGAAGTTCGAATCATCCATCGGCTCACTCTTCTTACTTGCATCTTCCAATTCATCGTCATGTTGATCCTTAACTGAATTCAAAAATGATGCAGTGCCGTCTGACTTGATTTCGTCATTGTCCATGAAATCTTTAGGCGGAAGGACGCCATGGCTAGGTGTGGAGGCCGCTCCTTCTTTTTTGTCTTCCACCTCCTGATCTTCATCATCAGACATGTCAGCCTTGCCTGCCCTGTACGCAACTCCTTTCGCGTTAAGCATTTTTAGGACTTTCTGCAGAACAAAATTCAGAAGGTAATTAATGTCATGCTGTGTAGAGATGCATTTCAGCAGATAGAAGCATACAAAAAATAGTCCATGTCACCTGAGCAGATACGTCTGCAAATTTGTCCATATGTTTGCTTATTGATGTGTCTATGTGATTGGTCAGTTTAATCATAATCTGCTCAACCATGACCTCCATTCTTGAATCATCCACTGAACCTGAAGCTTTAGCTCTTTTACTTTGCTTCCTCTTTGATCTTGGAGGAACGTCAGGTGTGTGGATCACCTCCCTTCTGTGGTTAGCAGATATGTCGTCGTCAATCTAGAAG
Source organism: Lolium perenne (assembly GCF_019359855.2). NCBI lineage: Eukaryota > Viridiplantae > Streptophyta > Magnoliopsida > Poales > Poaceae > Lolium > Lolium perenne. The sequence goes on from NC_067246.2 coordinate 351,917,787, forward strand.
GAATGCACATGAAGTGATGATGTAAGTCCACATGAAATGATGAAGATAATAGTACATGAGTAAGAGAAAACTTACCAAGCCTGTTCCTCGTCCATGTTGGTATTCAATGTTGTCTCTCTTACTCGCCTCTTCTTCTGTCCAGTTCCTCATCAACGGCTTTGATGACGTCAATTGTGAACCAGTTGGGTGCACTTTTTCATAGTAAATATACTGCATATGTTGGCACAACAGTTAAACACCATTATACATTGTTGGATTTTTTTTTAAGAGAATGGACGTGGTGAGGAGAAATATACCTGAAGCAGGGCTAGGTTGCCGCGGGGCCATTGCACCATCTCATGTTCACTTTGCAGTTTCTTTATATTGTTAATTAAATAAGAACGTGTGAAACCATTGAAGTTCATTTTCTTCAAACGTGACACGTACTTAACAATTGTCCAATACTCCAACGGAACTGTTTTGCTGGACTGTGGTGCAAGAACTGTACCAAGGGCCACAAGAACAGCTCTTCGAAGGAAGTCATCGTCGGCTAATCCGCTCTTGATTGCGTCCGAGATCAATCCATCAATACTCAGACTGCCGGTGGACTTGTTCAGAAAACGAGATGGTATATCATTTTCTGCATATTCCCCATCCTCATAAAGGATGGTGTCAATATCCAGCCCATCTGCTGCTTTGTCCTTGAGACCAAAAATTTCCTCCACATCGACTCCTTTTATAGTAATCGAGGGTTGATCTTTTTGCAAGTTGAATGTTTCTGACTCTGCGTCAAATGCCTTAAACATGAGCCTAAGTATAGACGATCGTGGACTTATACTCTTCATGTGAATCAAGCTTTGTAAATCAGCTTCAGCGAGTTTACATCGCTGAGCTTGTGTCATTCTTGTTACAAAGCCCACCCAACGATCCACATCGCACACACCAATTTTCAACTTACTGTTCATAAAAACGAGTAGATAAATGTCAAAATTTGTGTGCAAGTATAATGCCATGCAACATAATTTCTAAAGTCATATTTATGTTACGTATGAAAGGGCCGGATATTTTTTCTTAGATCATAATTCTATCCGCTATCTTTATCAAAGCGATGATTTGCGTTGAACAAAAATTTCCACTAACAAGTGTTAAGATCTAAAATTCAAAGAACAATTATATTGACATCGATTCGCCTATGATCTCACCATAATCACAAAAGCTATAAGGATATCATACGTACAGAAACATCCCAAACAAAGAACACGTACTGCATACAAGCAATAAGGCAAGGCAATACCTCGATGTTTGCATGTCTTGTGAGCAGCTAGAGGAGGCTTTCTCGCCGATAAGGGATGGGGAGGGAGGCGGCGGTAGTCAGATCTCACGGATGGCGGCGGCGTTGGGCGAGAGTGCTGGCGCCTAAAAAATGTGGAAGACGAGCTTACCCTGCCAATCTTCGTGATTATCGTGCGTCAAGTTATGGTAGTTTCCTTCATCGCACGAAGGACGTGGGGTAATTGCGCGCGCGGTGCGTTGACCATTAACAGATGGGCCATTAGATTAGCCGTGCGGCCCAGGCCCAGAAGTAAAGGACGCTTTATTAAGAACGAGAGCAAGGTAGAAACCCTACAATTCCCCTTCAACGCCTCTACCTACGACATCATCTACTCTAGATCGAACGTCGTGCCGCCGGCAAAGTCATGTCTTCCTCGACCTCGGCCACTATAATCCGGCACCCAAGTTATGGTCCTCTCCCTATGATCAAGTGCACGAGCTGCCGGTGGCGCGTCGTGGAGAGGAAAACAGCCTCCACAACGTCCAACGCCGGCGATTTCGTCAGGTGCAATAATCACAATGTAAGATGTTTTTAATGTTATTCAATATCCGTCTATTGTCATCAGGACTTATGCCAAAATTGTAAGTATGATTAATGTTCGTTATTTCTAGCCGGTTAGAGGAGGATGCAACTTCTGGTATTGGATTGAAAAGTACGCAGATCTGCTCGTGAAGAAGGGTATTGTTCCACCAAACTCACCTATGCTGATTCCCCTAGAAGGAGAAGTGGTTGAAGAAAACGGAGGAGATGGAGAACTACAGAAGCAAGATGCACTAAACAAGGACATGAAGCGCCTGAAGAAAATAATTGTAGTGAAGCTGAACGAAATTGTGTCAATGCTTCAGATTATAGCGATTCTTCTGGGTATTGTAATTGTACTCTTGGGTTATAAGAACTAAATTTGTAATATGAAATAAAGGATTTAGAAGTAGTTTACTCTCAGCAAGATATATTGCTACAAATTTGTACTGCATTGTTTGTTTTTTACTTAGTTTGTGGATCACATGATTAACCATGCATTTTTCTGCGATTAACTGGCCAACACAGTTCATCATTACTTAACAGGATCATGCATGTTTACAAAACACATCCACTAGCACGACAGGGACACGATAGCTGCCTTACAAGACTTAGATAATAAAACACATAAAAACTAGAAAAACAAGAGTGACAACGCCGTCATATCATCCTCCTTGGCTCCTCCTTGTAAGGATCACTCGTCATCCTCCGGCATGATGTAGGGGAGGCAGTGCATGTTGCCCGGGTTGGGGAAGATGGCGTAGAAGTTGGTGAAGATGTTGTAGTTGGTGAATGCGATGAACTCGCACCCGCACCAAAACACCTGCCCGAGCAGACGGTGAGCATCGAACCTGTTGGCGAAAGTTACGAAGAGGCTGATGACGTGGCCGGGGTTGCCATCGTAGTACTCCTCAAGCTCGAACATGCGTGGCGAGCCCGGAGGGAGGTGGCGTTAGCTGGCAGAGAGGAAGACTGAAGATAGCTCCGTTGGGTCCCTCCACCTCGATATGGCCCACACGCGCAGCTGGTTGTCGCAGACGACTCCGGCCGGGTACTGTCTCTCCGGCACGGTTGCAGGGCGGCGGAACGTAGGGCCGTTGAACTGCATTGTGGCGATCCCCTTGAGATGTGGCGTGTATTGGATTTGGAGGCCGCGCGTTAGATGGGATGGGAGATGGATTTGAATGAGTGTGAGGAAGAGTGAGCACAATGGTGGCTTTAAATAGGCGTGGTCGCGTGGATGGGTGAGGTGAGGGGGCTTGTGAGCTGGTTTCGTTATCCACTAACTGCACATTGAAAAGCAGGACGGCATCCAAAGCGGCGCACGGTTTTTAGTGTGTCAATTAATTCGGCGCGTGGATACAGAACTGCGCGTGTGAACCCTACCTTTTTTAGCATGACGGAAAAACCCGACCGACCGACACGCCCGCGCGTGGAGCTGTTACCACTGCCATGCGACACATCTGCACTCCGCGTCTCAGCGTTTCAGCGTTTCTGCGACGGAGCGACGTCTGCAATGAGCGCATGCACGAGGCGAGCACCTCGCATGCATGGCAACACACGCAACGTGGTGGATCGCTGCGCATGCATGGCAGGCCTAGACGGGCTCGTTCGACGATGGCATGCGTGGACGCGCGAGCCAGAGCCCAACGGATATTTCGACGTCTCCTGCCAAACCGCGAGACGCTGGAAGAAAAAAAAACGCTAGCCAATCACGTCGCCAAATCATCGCTCTCGCGGATAGCCCGTTGATTCCTTCTAGAAGACCGATCCAACGGATGCAGTTCAGCACCGTAGCGTTAGATGCACTTAGATGGACGGTCGACGTTTTGTTTTCCAGACCTCTCTCATGTTTTAGCGGAGGAGTGTGCTATCAACTAAATGTTTTGTTTTATTAGCTATTTCTATTTTTATTGTGACTTTGTTGCTAGTAGATGATGTAAATATGCATTAAGTTAATAATTGTGTGCACGACAATCCTTGTGCTAAAAAAAAAAACAAAAAAAAACTATCTACTGTTAGTTATCCAAACAAGTGCATGTGATGGTAGCAGTGTGTGGCATGCAATGGTGGGCCTAAAACCCAAGTGTGGCCTCACCCTGGCATCCCCAGCCACTTGATTTGCCCCAAAAGTGCATGTTTTGGCCTAAAACCCTATATTTGGGGTGTCTGGGTGCAACTCACCATGGTCTACCCCATATTATTCATGTAAATTCCAAGGGTAGCAGTTTGGGGCATGCATTGGTGCACCCATGTGCCAAGTGTGGCCTCACCCTGGCATCCTCAGCCACTTGATTTGCCCCAAAAGTGCATGTTTTGGCCTAAAACCCTATATTTGGGGTGTCTGGGTGCAACCCACCATGGTCTACCCCATATTATTCATGTAAATTCCAAGGCTGGCAGTGTGGGGCATGCATTAGTGCACCCATGTGCCAAGTGTGGCCTCACCCTGGCATCCCCAGCCACTTGATTTGCCCCAAAAGTGCATGTTTTGGCCTAAAACCCTATATTTGGGGTGTCTGGGTGCAACCCACCATGGTCTACCCCATATTATTCATGTAAATTCCAAGGGTGGCAGTGTGGGGCATGCATTGGTGCACCCATGTGCCAAGTGTGGCCTCACCCTGGCATCCCCAGCCACTTGATTTGCCCCAAAAGTGCATGTTTTGGCCTAAAACCCTATATTTGGGGTGTCTGGGTGCAACTCACCATGGTCTACCCCATATTATTCATGTAAATTCCAAGGGTAGCAGTTTGGGGCATGCAATGGTGCACCCATGTGCCAAGTGTGGCCTCACCCTGGCATCCCCAGCCACTTGATTTGCCCCAAAAGTGCATGTTTTGGCCTAAAACCCTATATTTGGGGTGTCTGGGTGCAACTCACCATGGTCTACCCCATATTATTCATGTAAATTCCAAGGGTAGCAGTTTGGGGCATGCATTGGTGCACCCATGTGCCAAGTGTGGCCTCACCCTGGCATCCCCACCACTTGATTTGCCCCAAAAGTGCATGTTTTGGCCTAAAACCCTATATTTGGGGTGTCTGGGTGCAACCCACCATGGTCTACCCCATATTATTCATGTAAATTCCAAGGGTGGCAGTGTGGGGCATGCATTGGTGCACCCATGTGCCAAGTGTGGCCTCACCCTGGCATCCCCAGGCACTTGATTTGCCCCAAAAGTGCATGTTTTGGCCTAAAACCCTATATTTGGGGTGTCTGGGTGCAACTCACCATGGTCTACCCCATATTATTCATCTAAATTCCATGGGTAGAAGTGTGGGGCATGCATTGGTGCACCCATGTGCCAAGTGTGGCCTCACCCTGGCATCCCCAGCCACTTGATTTGCCCCAAAAGTGCATGTTTTGGCCTAAAACCCTATATTTGGGGTGTCTGGGTGCAACCCACCATGGTCTACCCCATATTATTCATGTAAATTCCAAGGGTAGCAGTGTGGGGCATGCATTGGTGCACCCATGTGCCAAGTGTGGCCTCACCCTAGCATCCCCAGCCACTTGATTTGCCCAAAAGTGCATGTTTTGGCCTAAAACCCTATATTCGGGGTGTCTGGGTGCAACTCACCATGGTCTACCCCATATTATTCATGTAAATTCCAAGGGTAGCAGTGTGGGGCATGCAATGGTGCACCCATGTGCCAAGTGTGGCCTCACCCTGGCATCCCAACCACTTGATTTGCCCCAAAAGTGCATGTTTTGGCCTAAAACCCTATATTTGGGGTGTCTGGGTGCAACTCACCATGGTCTACCCCATATTATTCATGTAAATTCCAAGGGTAGAAGTGTGGGGCATGCATTGGTGCACACATGTGCCAAGTGTGGCCTCACCCTGGCATCCCCAGCCACTTGATTTGCCCCAAAAGTGCATGTTTTGGCCTAAAACCCTATATTTGGGGTGTCTGGGTGCAACCCACCATGGTCTACCCCATATTATTCATGTAAATTCCAAGGGTGGCAGTGTGGGGCATGCATTGGTGCACCCATGTGCCAAGTGTGGCCTCACCCTGGCATCCCCGGCCACTTGATTTGCCCCAAAAGTGCATGTTTTGGCCTAAAACCCTATATTTGGGGTGTCTGGGTGCAACCCACCATGGTCTACCCCATATTATTCATGTAAATTCCAAGGGTGGCAGTGTGGGGCATGCAATGGTGCACCCATGTGCCAAGTGTGGCCTCACCCTTGCATCCCCAGCCACTTGATTTGCCCCAAAAGTGCATGTTTTGGCCTAAAACCCTATATTTGAGGTGTCTGGGTGCAACTCACCATGGTCTACCCCATATTATTCATGTAAATTCCAAGGGTAGCAGTGTGGGGCATGCAATGGTGCACCCATGTGCCAAGTGTGGCCTCACCCTGGCATCCCCAGCCACTTGATTTGCCCCAAAAGTGCATGTTTTGGCCTAAAACCCTATATTTGGGGTGTCTGGGTGCAACTCACCATAGTCTACCCCTTATTATTCATGTAAATTCCAAGGGTAGAAGTGTGGGGCACGCATTGGCGCACCCATGTGCCAAGTGTGGCCTCACCCTGGCATCCCCAGCCACTTGATTTGCCCCAAAAGTGCATGTTTTGGCCTAAAACCCTATATTTGGGGTGTCTGGGTGCAACTCACCATGGTCTACCCCATATTATTTATGTAAATTCCAAGGGTGGCAGTGTGGGGCATGCATTGGTGCACCCATGTGCCAAGTGTGGCCTCACCCTGGCATCCCCAGCCACTTGATTTGCCCCAAAAGTGCATGTTTTGGCCTAAAACCCTATATTTGGGGTGTCTGGGGGCAACTCACCATGGTCTACCCCATATTATTCATGTAAATTCCAAGGGTAGCAGTGTGGGGCATGCAATGGTGCACCCATGTGCCAAGTGTGGCCTCACCCTGGCATCCCCAGCCACTTGATTTGCCCCAAAAGTGCATGTTTTGGCCTAAAACCCTATATTTGGGGTGTCTGGGTGCAACTCACCATGGTCTACCCCATATTATTCATGTAAATTCCAAGGGTAGAAGTGTGGGGCATGCATTGGTGCACACATGTGCCAAGTGTGGCCTCACCCTGGCATCCCCAGCCACTTGATTTGCCCCAAAAGTGCATGTTTTGGCCTAAAACCCTATATTTGGGGTGTCTGGGTGCAACCCACCATGGTCTACCCCATATTATTCATGTAAATTCCAAGGGTGGCAGTGTGGGGCATGCATTTGTGCACCCATGTGCCAAGTGTGGCCTCACCCTGGCATCCCCGGCCACTTGATTTGCCCCAAAAGTGCATGTTTTGGCCTAAAACCCTATATTTGGGGTGTCTGGGTGCAACTCACCATGGTCTACCCCATATTATTCATGTAAATTCCAAGGGTGGCAGTGTGGGGCATGCAATGGTGCACCCATGTGCCAAGTGTGGCCTCACCCTTGCATCCCCAGCCACTTGATTTGCCCCAAAAGTGCATGTTTTGGCCTAAAACCCTATATTTGGGGTGTCTGGGTGCAACCCACCATGGTCTACCACATATTATTCATGTAAATTCCAAGGGTAGCAGTGTGGGGCATGCATTGGTGCACCCATGTGCCAAGTGTGGCCTCACCCTTGCATCCACAGCCACTTGATTTGCCCCAAAAGTGCATGTTTTGGCCTAAAACCCTATATTTGGGGTGTCTGGGTGCAACTCACCATGGTCTACCCCATATTATTTATGTAAATTCCAAGGGTGGCAGTGTGGGGCATGCATTGGTGCACCCATGTGCCAAGTGTGGCCTCATCCTGGCATCCCCAGCCACTTGATTTGCCCCAAAAGTGCATGTTTTGGCCTAAAACACTATATTTGGGGTGTCTGGGTGCAACCCACCATGGTCTACCCCATATTATTCATGTAAATTCCAAGGGTGGAAGTGTGGGGCATGCATTGGTGCACCCATGTGCCAAGTGTGGCCTCACCCTGGCATCCCCGGCCACTTGATTTGCCCCAAAAGTGCATGTTTTGGCCTAAAACCCTATATTTGGGGTGTCTGGGTGCAACTCACCATGGTCTACCCCATATTATTCATGTAAATTCCAAGGGTGGCAGTGTGGGGCATGCATTGGTGCACCCATGTGCCAAGTGTGGCCTCACCCTGGCATCCCCAGCCACTTGATTTGCCCCAAAAGTGCATGTTTTGGCCTAAAACCCTATATTTGGGGTGTCTGGGTGCAACTCACCATGGTCTACCCCATATTATTCATGTAAATTCCAAGGGTGGCAGTGTGGGGCTTGCATTGGTGCACCCATGTGCCAAGTGTGGCCTCACCCTGGCATCCCCAGCCACTTGATTTGCCCCAAAAGTGCATGTTTTGGCCTAAAACCCTATATTTGGGGTGTCTGGGTGCAACTCACCATGGTCTACCCCATATTATTTATGTAAATTCCAAGGGTGGCAGTGTGGGGCATGCATTGGTGCACCCATGTGCCAAGTGTGGCCTCATCCTGGCATCCCCAGCCACTTGATTTGCCCCAAAAGTGCATGTTTTGGCCTAAAACCCTATATTTGGGGTGTCTGGGTGCAACCCACCATGGTCTACCCCATATTATTCATGTAAATTCCAAGGGTGGAAGTGTGGGGCATGCATTGGTGCACCCATGTGCCAAGTGTGGCCTCACCCTGGCATCCCCGGCCACTTGATTTGCCCCAAAAGTGCATGTTTTGGCCTAAAACCCTATATTTGGGGTGTCTGGGTGCAACCCACCATGGTCTACCCCATATTATTCATGTAAATTCCAAGGGTGGCAGTGTGGGGCATGCAATGGTGCACCCATGTGCCAAGTGTGGCCTCACCCTTGCATCCCCAGCCACTTGATTTGCCCCAAAAGTGCATGTTTTGGCCTAAAACCCTATATTTGAGGTGTCTGGGTGCAACTCACCATGGTCTACCCCATATTATTCATGTAAATTCCAAGGGTAGCAGTGTGGGGCATGCAATGGTGCACCCATGTGCCAAGTGTGGCCTCACCCTGGCATCCCCAGCCACTTGATTTGCCCCAAAAGTGCATGTTTTGGCCTAAAACCCTATATTTGGGGTGTCTGGGTGCAACTCACCATGGTCTACCCCATATTATTCATGTAAATTCCAAGGGTGGCAGTGTGGGGCTTGCATTGGTGCACCCATGTGCCAAGTGTGGCCTCACCCCCGGCATCCCCACCACTTGATTTGCCCCAAAAGTGCATGTTTTGGCCTAAAACCCTATATTTGGGGTGTCTGGGTGCAACTCACCATGGTCTACCCCATATTATTCATGTAAATTCCAAGGGTGGCAGTGTGGGGCTTGCATTGGTGCACCCATGTGCCAAGTGTGGCCTCACCCTGGCATCCCCAGCCACTTGATTTGCCCCAAAAGTGCATGTTTTGGCCTAAAACCCTATATTTGGGGTGTCTGGGTGCAACTCACCATGGTCTACCCCATATTATTTATGTAAATTCCAAGGGTGGCAGTGTGGGGCATGCATTGGTGCACCCATGTGCCAAGTGTGGCCTCATCCTGGCATCCCCAGCCACTTGATTTGCCCCAAAAGTGCATGTTTTGGCCTAAAACCCTATATTTGGGGTGTCTGGGTGCAACCCACCATGGTCTACCCCATATTATTCATGTAAATTCCAAGGGTGGCAGTGTGGGGCATGCATTGGTGCACCCATGTGCCAAGTGTGGCCTCACCCTGGCATCCCCTGCCACTTGATTTGCCCCAAAAGTGCATGTTTTGGCCTAAAACCCTATATTTTGGGTGTCTGGGTGCAACCCACCATGGTCTACCCCATATTATTCATGTAAATTCCAAGGGTGGCAGTGTGGGGCATGCAATGGTGCACCCATGTGCCAAGTGTGGCCTCACCCTTGCATCCCCAGCCACTTGATTTGCCCCAAAAGTGCATGTTTTGGCCTAAAACCCTATATTTGAGGTGTCTGGGTGCAACTCACCATGGTCTACCCCATATTATTCATGTAAATTCCAAGGGTAGCAGTGTGGGGCATGCAATGGTGCACCCATGTGCCAAGTTTGGCCTCACCCTGGCATCCACAGCCACTTGATTTGCCCCAAAAGTGCATGTTTTGGCCTAAAACCCTATATTTGGGGTGTCTGGGTGCAACTCACCATGGTCTACCCCTTATTATTCATGTAAATTCCAAGGGTAGAAGTGTGGGGCATGCATTGGTGCACCCATGTGCCAAGTGTGGCCTCACCCTGGCATCCCCAGCCACTTGATTTGCCCCAAAAGTGCATGTTTTGGCCTAAAACCCTATATTTGGGGTGTCTGGGTGCAACTCACCATGGTCTACCCCATATTATTTATGTAAATTCCAAGGGTGGCAGTGTGGGGCATGCATTGGTGCACCCATGTGCCAAGTGTGGCCTCACCCTGGCATCCCCAGCCACTTGATTTCCCCCAAAAGTGCATGTTTTGGCCTAAAACCCTATATTTGGGGTGTCTGGGTGCAACCCACCATGGTCTACCCCATATTATTCATGTAAATTCCAAGGGTGGCAGTGTGGGGCATGCATTGGTGCACCCATGTGCCAAGTGTGGCCTCACCCTAGCATCCCCAGCCACTTGATTTGCCCCAAAAGTGCATGTTTTGGCCTAAAACCCTATATTTGGGGTGTCTGGGTGCAACCCACCATGGTCTACCCCATATTATTCATGTAAATTCCAAGGGTGGCAGTGTGGGGCATGCATTGGTGCACCCATGTGCCAAGTGTGGCCTCACCCTGGCATCCCCAGCCACTTGATTTGCCCAAAAGTGCATGTTTTGGCCTAAAACCCTATATTTGGGGTGTCTGGGTGCAACTCACCATGGTCTACCCCATATTATTCATGTAAATTCCAAGGGTAGCAGTGTGGGGCATGCAATGGTGCACCCATGTGCCAAGTGTGGCCTCACCCTGGCATCCCCAGCCACTTGATTTGCCCCAAAAGTGCATGTTTTGGGCTAAAACCCTATATTTGGGGTGTCTGGGTGCAACTCACCATGGTCTACCCCATATTATTCATGTAAATTCCAAGGGTAGAAGTGTGGGGCATGCATTGGTGCACCCATGTGCCAAGTGTGGCCTCACCCAAGTGTATGCCACACAAGGTTGGAAAAAAGCGCTAGGCGTAAGCGAGGCGGTTGGCATTCGCCTAGTGCCTAGGCGATGCTTAAGCGGCCTAGGCGCAGCCTAGGCGGGCATAGTTTATATCATAAAGTGTTTATATGGATTATTATATGTGAATAAATATTAATTTAGAGCATGTAAATGTGTAAATTTCTGATAACTACCTTTAGAAAAATTCCCATCTAGCTCAATCGTGAAGTATGGCATGATTTCTTATTGTGGAAGACAATTTCTTGGTTACACTGCCTAGACTTCCGCTTATGCCCTAGGCGAGGCGGTTGTCCATTGCCTAGTGCCTAAGCGTGCTTAAGCGGTGCCTAGGCGTCGCCTTGTCCAACAGAGATGCCACATTTAAGCCACATTTATCATTTTAGGGTTTTAGGGTTTTAGGGATTTAGGGTTTTAGGGTTCAATTCAAAATAATTCAAAACATGGTGGAACCTTCCCATGGAGCCTTGTGATGTTACCTACAACCTAGAGAAATAATAATGGAAAAGGAAATATAGAGATATGAAGTTTTTATGCCAAAAGCTTCAAAACCACTTCCTAGTCCATGAGCTACTAGATATGAAGATGTAGGGCTTTCTGCTCAATACACCTCCCAAATACCCACTATGCTTACAAACTTTGTCCAAATGAGTCCAAATTCGTCACACTTGTGTATCTTTGAGTTGCAAACAATATCTAGTCGGCCAAAATGTAATATATTGTTCAAATAACACAATTTTACAATTTTTATGCCAAAAGCTTCAATTTCCCTTAGTCTGTTTATTATTTGGGTGCCCCTGTTTTACTTAGTGTTACTCAGTTTTCCCCCTCCGGGCCCACTTGTTTTACTCAGTCATACTCAGTTTTGCCCTTCCGATAAACATTTCCTCACTTTTCCCCCTCTTAGTTCTACTCAGTTTTCCTAACTTGTACTCACTGGCTGATCTCTGATTGGTCGAGATGTATGTCACACGGATCTTGGTTAGTTGAATGCTCAACGAACGCTTGCACCGTTCGACGCGGATCTAACCGTGCGTGCGGTGGCGCGGATCTAACCGTGCGTGCGGCGGCGTGTGGCGGCGCGGATCTAACCGTGCGTGCGGCGGCGTGCGGCGGCGCGGATCTAACCGTGCGTGCGCCGTGGATCTAAGAGTGCCGGTGAGGTTCTAACCGTCAGAAATAGTTGAAATGTCTCTTTGTCTCTCTCTGTCTCTAACCGGTGAGGATTCTATTCTCAGATCTGTTGAATGATGAAGAACACCAAGACGGCGGCCGTGCCGACAGTGGTCATCGATGCCACGAACATTGAAGCCATCGCCTACAACATCGCTTCGACGGCGCAGACCCAGCCTTCAATGTCGGAGCCTGTTGATGTCTCACTTCCGGTGCCGAGAGTGCGAATTGATACCAAGACGATTAAAGCCATCGTCTACAACCGCGCTGCAAAGCCGCCGATCCAGCCCTCCGCAGATCCGTCGCTGATGAAGTACACCAAGACAGCGGCGGTTCCGACACTGGTCATCGATGCCACGAACATTGAAGCCATCGCCGATAACATCGCTTCAACGTTTGATGGCGCAGATGACCGTGTTCGACGCCGCAAATTGGGATAAATTATGATAAATTTGTATTTTTCAATTTCCAAATGGGATAAAATTGTTCGAACTACTACCTCCGTCTCAAAAAAGCTTCTCCACGTTCTTGATGTGTCCATGTACATCCGTATGTATGATTTGAATTCTATCCCAACTTGATTGGGAAGATATTGATATGTATTTGATCCGGAGGCTGGTACATGCTTTCACTTTTGGGATCCCTTCACTTTTATAAAATGTTCATGCATTCTAAAATTATCGTGCGCATTACGTAGCACAAGTAGGAAATTGTACACCAAAATACAGTGCTTAGAGCCACAACAAAATACAGTGGTTAGAGCCATCTACTGAATAAAAATTCTATACTAAATCGTCTACCAGAACCACATAACTGCTAGGACAGGGATGACACCTAATAAAACTGCACAGATGAATCTACTTTTCTCCTCTCCCATCACTTTAAGTTCATGTTCTAGATTTTCTACCACTTGATCAAATACGGCAAGATCTGTCTCAACTCTCAACTTCTCCTTGCGAATAAGCTCTGAATTCTTCTTTTCTTCCTCCACAATACGCTTCAGCTCGAATATCATCAGGTTTTTACGGGCCAATTCATCACCTAAATTGGCCACCTTCTCCAAATCCATCCTCTGGCTACACCACTGGGTTGATTCATCTTTTTGGCCTAAAACCCTATATTTGGGGTGTCTAGATGCAACTCACCATGGTCTACCCCATATTATTCATGTAAATTCCAAGGGTGGCAGTGTGGGGCAAGCATTGGTGCACCCATGTGCCAATTGTGGCCTCACCCTTGCATCCCCAGCCACTTGATTTGCCCCAAAAGTGCATGTTTTGGCCTAAAACCCTATATTTAGGGTGTCTGGGTGCAACTCACCATGGTCTACCCCATATTATTCATGTAAATTCCAAGGGTGGCAGTGTGGGGGCATGCAATGGTGCACCCATGTGCCAAGTGTGGCCTCACCCTGGCATCCCCAGCCACTTGATTTGCCCCAAAAGTGCATGTTTTGGCCTAAAACCCTATATTTGGGGTGTCTGGGTGCAACTCACCATGGTCTACCCCATATTATTCATGTAAATTCCAAGGGTAGCAGTTTGGGGCATGCATTGGTGCACCCATGTGTCAAGTGTGGCCTCACCCTGGCATCCCCAGCCACTTGATTTGCCCCAAAAGTGCATGTTTTGGCCTAAAACCCTATATTTGGGGTGTCTGGGTGCAACTCACCATGGTCTACCCCATATTATTCATGTAAATTCCAAGGGTGGCAGTGTGGGGCATGCATTGGTGCACCCATGTGCCAAGGGTGGCCTCACCCTGGCATCCCCAGCCACTTGATTTGCCCCAAAAGTGCATGTTTTGGCCTAAAACCCTATATTTGGGGTGTCTGGGTGCAACCCACCATTGTCTACCCCATATTATTCATGTAAATTCCAAGGGTGGCAGTGTGGGTCATGCATTGGTGCACCCATGTGCCAAGTGTGGCCTCACCCTGGCATCCCCAGCCACTTGATTTACCCAAAAGTGCATGTTTTGGCCTAAAACCCTATATTTGGGGTGTCTGGGTGCAACTCACCATGGTCTACCCCATATTATTCATGTAAATTCCAAGGGTAGCAGTGTGGGGCATGCAATGGTGCACCCATGTGCCAAGTGTGGCTTCACCCTGGCATCCCCAGCCACTTGATTTGCCCCAAAAGTGCATGTTTTGGCCTAAAACCCTATATTTGGGGTGTCTGGGTGCAACTCACCATGGTCTACCCCATATTATTCATGTAAATTCCAAGGGTAGCAGTTTTGGGCATGCATTGGTGCACCCATGTGCCAAGTGTGGCCTCACCCTGGCATCCCCAGCCACTTGATTTACCCCAAAAGTGCATGTTTTGGCCTAAAACCCTATATTTGGGGTGTCTGGGTGCAACTCACCATGGTCTACCCCATATTATTCATGTAAATTCCAAGGGTGGCAGTGTGGGGCATGCATTGGTGCACCCATGTGCCAAGGGTGGCCTCACCCTGGCATCCCCAGCCACTTGATTTGCCCCAAAAGTGCATGTTTTGGCCTAAAACCCTATATTTGGGGTGTCTGGGTGCAACCCACCCTGGTCTACCCCATATTATTCATGTAAATTCCAAGGGTGGCAGTGTGGGGCATGCATTGGTGCACCCATGTGCCAAGTGTGGCCTCACCCTGGCATCCCCAGCCACTTGATTTGCCCAAAAGTGCATGTTTTGGCCTAAAACCCTATATTTGGGGTGTCTGGGTGCAACTCACCATGGTCTACCCCATATTATTCATGTAAATTCCAAGGGTAGCAGTGTGGGGCATGCAATGGTTCACCCATGTGCCAAGTGTGGCCTCACCCTGGCATCCCCAGCCACTTGATTTGCCCCAAAAGTGCATGTTTTGGCCTAAAACCCTATATTTGGGGTGTCTGGGTGCAACTCACCATGGTCTACCCCATATTATTCATGTAAATTCCAAGGGTAGCAGTTTGGGGCATGCATTGGTGCACCCATGTGCCAAGTGTGGCCTCACCCTGGCATCCCCAGCCACTTGATTTGCCCCAAAAGTGCATGTTTTGGCCTAAAACCCTATATTTGGGGTGTCTGGGTGCAACTCACCATGGTCTACCCCATATTATTCATGTAAATTCCAAGGGTGGCAGTGTGGGGCATGCATTGGTGCACCCATGTGCCAAGTGTGGCCTCACCCTGGCATCCCCAACCACTTGATTTGCCCCAAAAGTGCATGTTTTGGCCTAAAACCCTATATTTGGGGTGTCTGGGTGCAACCCACCATGGTCTACCCCATATTATTCATGTAAATTCCAAGGGTGGCAGTGTGGGGCATGCATTGGTGCACCCATGTTCCAAGTGTGGCCTCACCCTGGCATCCCCAGCCACTTGATTTGCCCCAAAAGTGCATGTTTTGGCCTAAAACCCTATATTTGGGGTGTCTGGGTGCAACCCACCATGGTCTACCCCATATTATTCATGTAAATTCCAAGGGTGGAAGTGTGGGGCATGCATTGGTGCACCCATGTGCCAAGGGTGGCCTCACCCTGGCATCCCCAGCCACTTGATTTGCCCCAAAAGTGCATGTTTTGGCCTAAAACCCTATATTTGGGGTGTCTGGGTGCAACCCACCATAGTCTACCCCATATTATTCATGTAAATTCCAAGGGTGGCAGTGTGGGGCATGCATTGGTGCACCCATGTGCCAAGTGTGGCCTCACCCTGGCATCCCCAGCCACTTGATTTGCCCAAAAGTGCATGTTTTGGCCTAAAACCCTATATTTGGGGTGTCTGGGTGCAACTCACCATGGTCTACCCCATATTATTCACGTAAATTCCAAGGGTAGCAGTGTGGGGCATGCAATGGTGCACCCATGTGCCAAGTGTGGCCTCACCCTGGCATCCCCAGCCACTTGATTTGCCCCAAAAGTGCATGTTTTGGCCTAAAACCCTATATTTGGGGTGTCTGGGTGCAACCCACCATGGTCTACCCCATATTATTCATGTAAATTCCAAGGGTGGCAGTTTGGGGCATGCATTGGTGCACCCATGTGCCAAGTGTGGCCTCACCCTGGCATCCCCAGCCACTTGATTTGCCCCAAAAGTGCATGTTTTGGCCTAAAACCCTATATTTAGGGTGTCTGGGTGCAACCCACCATGGTCTACCCCATATTATTCATGTAAATTCCAAGGGTGGAAGTGTGGGGCATGCATTGGTGCACCCATGTGCCAAGGGTGGCCTCACCCTGGCATCCCCAGCCACTTGATTTGCCCCAAAAGTGCATGTTTTGGCCTAAAACCCTATATTTGGGGTGTCTGGGTGCAACCCACCATAGTCTACCCCATATTATTCATGTAAATTCCAAGGGTGGCAGTGTGGGGCATGCATTGGTGCACCCATGTGCCAAGTGTGGCCTCACCCTGGCATCCCCAGCCACTTGATTTGCCCAAAAGTGCATGTTTTGGCCTAAAACCCTATATTTGGGGTGTCTGGGTGCAACCCACCCTGGTCTACCCCATATTATTCATGTAAATTCCAAGGGTGGCAGTGTGGGGCATGCATTGGTGCACCCATGTGCCAAGTGTGGCCTCACCCTGGCATCCCCAGCCACTTGATTTGCCCAAAAGTGCATGTTTTGGCCTAAAACCCTATATTTGGGGTGTCTGGGTGCAACTCACCATGGTCTACCCCATATTATTCATGTAAATTCCAAGGGTAGCAGTGTGGGGCATGCAATGGTGCACCCATGTGCCAAGTGTGGCCTCACCCTGGCATCCCCAGCCACTTGATTTGCCCCAAAAGTGCATGTTTTGGCCTAAAACCCTATATTTGGGGTGTCTGGGTGCAACTCACCATGGTCTACCCCATATTATTCATGTAAATTCCAAGGGTGGCAGTGTGGGGCATGCATTGGTGCACCCATGTGCCAAGTGTGGCCTCACCCTGGCATCCCCAACCACTTGATTTGCCCCAAAAGTGCATGTTTTGGCCTAAAACCCTATATTTGGGGTGTCTGGGTGCAACTCACCATGGTCTACCCCATATTATTCATGTAAATTCCAAGGGTGGCAGTGTGGGGCATGCATTGGTGCACCCATGTGCCAAGTGTGGCCTCACCCTGGCATCCCCAACCACTTGATTTGCCCCAAAAGTGCATGTTTTGGCCTAAAACCCTATATTTGGGGTGTCTGGGTGCAACTCACCATGGTCTACCCCATATTATTCATGTAAATTCCAAGGGTGGCAGTGTGGGGCATGCATTGGTGCACCCATGTGCCAAGTGTGGCCTCACCCTGGCATCCCCAGCCACTTGATTTACCCCAAAAGTGCATGTTTTGCAAAAAAACCCTAAATTTGGGGGGTACGGGTGCAACTCACCATGGTCTACCCCATATTATTCATGTAAATTCCAAGGGTGGCAGTGTGGGGCATGCATTGGTGCACCCATGTGCCAAGGGTGGCCTCACCCTGGCATCCCCAGCCACTTGATTTGCCCCAAAAGTGCATGTTTTGGCCTAAAACCCTATATTTGGGGTGTCTGGGTGCAACCCACCCTGGTCTACCCCATATTATTCATGTAAATTCCAAGGGTGGCAGTGTGGGGCATGCATTGGTGCACCCATGTGCCAAGTGTGGCCTCACCCTGGCATCCCCAGCCACTTGATTTGCCCAAAAGTGCATGTTTTGGCTAAAACCCTATATTTGGGGTGTCTGGGTGCAACTCACCATGGTCTACCCCATATTATTCATGTAAATTCCAAGGGTAGCAGTGTGGGGCATGCAATGGTGCACCCATGTGCCAAGTGTGGCCTCACCCTGGCATCCACCGACGCGTCTTTTGCCCCAAAAGTGCATGTTTTGGCCTAAAACCCTATATTTGGGGTGTCTGGGTGCAACTCACCATGGTCTACCCCATATTATTCATGTAAATTCCAAGGGTAGCAGTTTGGGGCATGCATTGGTGCACCCATGTGCCAAGTGTGGCCTCACCCTGGCATCCCCAGCCACTTGATTTGCCCCAAAAGTGCATGTTTTGGCATAAAACCCTATATTTGGGGTGTCTGGGTGCAACTCACCATGGTCTACCCCATATTATTCATGTAAATTCCAAGGGTGGCAGTGTGGGGCATGCATTGGTGCACCCATGTGCCAAGTGTGGCCTCACCCTGGCATCCCCAACCACTTGATTTGCCCCAAAAGTGCATGTTTTGGCCTAAAACCCTATATTTGGGGTGTCTGGGTGCAACCCACCATGGTCTACCCCATATTATTCATGTAAATTCCAAGGGTGGCAGTGTGGGGCATGCATTGGTGCACCCATGTTCCAAGTGTGGCCTCACCCCCGGCATCCCCAGCCACTTGATTTGCCCCAAAAGTGCATGTTTTGGCCTAAAACCCTATATTTGGGGTGTCTGGGTGCAACCCACCATGGTCTACCCCATATTATTCATGTAAATTCCAAGGGTGGAAGTGTGGGGCATGCATTGGTGCACCCATGTGCCAAGGGTGGCCTCACCCTGGCATCCCCAGCCACTTGATTTGCCCCAAAAGTGCATGTTTTGGCCTAAAACCCTATATTTGGGGTGTCTGGGTGCAACCCACCATAGTCTACCCCATATTATTCATGTAAATTCCAAGGGTGGCAGTGTGGGGCATGCATTGGTGCACCCATGTGCCAAGTGTGGCCTCACCCTGGCATCCCCAGCCACTTGATTTGCCCAAAAGTGCATGTTTTGGCCTAAAACCCTATATTTGGGGTGTCTGGGTGCAACTCACCATGGTCTACCCCATATTATTCACGTAAATTCCAAGGGTACCAGTGTGGGGCATGCAATGGTGCACCCATGTGCCAAGTGTGGCCTCACCCTGGCATCCCCAGCCACTTGATTTGCCCCAAAAGTGCATGTTTTGGCCTAAAACCCTATATTTGGGGTGTCTGGGTGCAACCCACCATGGTCTACCCCATATTATTCATGTAAATTCCAAGGGTGGCAGTTTGGGGCATGCATTGGTGCACCCATGTGCCAAGTGTGGCCTCACCCTGGCATCCCCAGCCACTTGATTTGCCCCAAAAGTGCATGTTTTGGCCTAAAACCCTATATTTAGGGTGTCTGGGTGCAACCCACCATGGTCTACCCCATATTATTCATGTAAATTCCAAGGGTGGAAGTGTGGGGCATGCATTGGTGCACCCATGTGCCAAGGGTGGCCTCACCCTGGCATCCCCAGCCACTTGATTTGCCCCAAAAGTGCATGTTTTGGCCTAAAACCCTATATTTGGGGTGTCTGGGTGCAACCCACCATAGTCTACCCCATATTATTCATGTAAATTCCAAGGGTGGCAGTGTGGGGCATGCATTGGTGCACCCATGTGCCAAGTGTGGCCTCACCCTGGCATCCCCAGCCACTTGATTTGCCCAAAAGTGCATGTTTTGGCCTAAAACCCTATATTTGGGGTGTCTGGGTGCAACTCACCATGGTCTACCCCATATTATTCATGTAAATTCCAAGGGTAGCAGTGTGGGGCATGCGATGGTGCACCCATGTGCCAAGTGTGGCCTCACCCTGGCATCCCCAGCCACTTGATTTGCCCCAAAAGTGCATGTTTTGGCCTAAAACCCTATATTTGGGGTGTCTGGGTGCAACTCACCATGGTCTACCCCATATTATTCATGTAAATTCCAAGGGTGGCAGTTTGGGGCATGCATTGGTGCACCCATGTGCCAAGTGTGGCCTCACCCTGGCATCCCCAGCCACTTGATTTGCCCCAAAAGTGCATGTTTTGGCCTAAAACCCTATATTTGGGGTGTCTGGGTGCAACTCACCATGGTCTACCCCATATTATTCATGTAAATTCCAAGGGTGGCAGTGTGGGGCATGCATTGGTGCACCCATGTGCCAAGTGTGGCCTCACCCTGGCATCCCCAGCCACTTGATTTGCCCCAAAAGTGCATGTTTTGGCCTAAAACCCTATATTTGGGGTGTCTGGGTGCAACCCACCATGGTCTACCCCATATTATTCATGTAAATTCCAAGGGTGGCAGTGTGGGGCATGCATTGGTGCACCCATGTGCCAAGTGTGGCCTCACCCTGGCATCCCCAGCCACTTGATTTGCCCCAAAAGTGCATGTTTTGGCCTAAAACCCTATATTTGGGGTGTCTGGGTGCAACCCACCATGGTCTACCCCTTATTATTCATGTAAATTCCAAGGGTGGCAGTGTGGGGCATGCATTGGTGCACCCATGTGCCAAGTGTGGCCTCACCCTGGCATCCCCAGCCACTTGATTTGCCCAAAAGTGCATGTTTTGGCCTAAAACCCTATATTTGGGGTGTCTAGGTGCAACTCACCATGGTCTACCCCATATTATTCATGTAAATTCCAAAGGTAGCAGTGTGGGGCATGCAATGGTGCACCCATGTGCCAAGTGTGGCCTCACCCTGGCATCCCCAGCCACTTGATTTGCCCCAAAAGTGCATGTTTTGGCCTAAAACCCTATATTTGGGGTGTCTGGGTGCAACCCACCATGGTCTACCCTATATTATTCATGTAAATTCCAAGGGTAGCAGTGTGGGGCATGCATTGGTGCACCCATGTGCCAAGTGTGGCCTCACCCTGGCATCCCCAGCCACTTGATTTGCCCCAAAAGTGCATGTTTTGGCCTAAAACCCTATATTTGGGGTGTCTGGGTGCAACCCACCATGGTCTACCCTATATTATTCATGTAAATTCCAAGGGTGGAAGTGTGGGGCATGCATTGGTGCACCCATGTGCCAAGTGTGGCCTCACCCTTGCATCCCCAGCCACTTGATTTGCCCCAAAAGTGCATGTTTTGGCCTAAAACCCTATATTTGGGGTGTCTGGGTGCAACTCTCCGTGGTCTACCCCATTTTATTCATGTAAGAGGCGGCAGTGGCGGCTGGGTTGGGAGAGAGAGAGTGAGACAGGGTAGAAAGTTGCTTTTGGTATAGGACATTTTGGGGTGGGTGGGGCAAAATGGCACCCACTGACGTGTGGGGCCATCTAGCAGTAGATACCACTGGGTTGGGCCATTTCCGGTAATTTTATGTGGATTAGGGGCCAGCAGGTAAAATGGAACCCTCATTCGCGGATTTTACTAATTCTAATAAATCAGAAATTCACAGACGAAAAACCCTCCTCCGCCTCTCCGCTTCTTGACGGTTCCACTCCTCCTCCCACTCATTTCTCTCCGCTTCTTGCCGGTTCCACCCCACTAGACGAAAAACCCTCCTCCTCCGCTTCTGCCTCCTCCGCGCCATGGACGCTTCTTCTTCCTCTTCCTCTGTTCCGCAACCGCTTCTGCCTCCTCCGCCGTCAGCCATGCAGGCCTTTACTCAGATCAGGACCTTCACCGTCCATGGCGGCAAGGAGATCGATGTTGTCTACACAAACGAGGAGGAGACGATGAGCAAGTACCTGAAGATGTACGCGCAGTGGTATGCGGAAGAAGAAGAGAACAAATTTGTAGGATTGGATCTCGAGTACACTCCGGAGGACCCCAACCACGAAGAAGACAACTACCTCGCCGTCGTTCAACTGTCCATGAGGAACCACGTCCTCGTCTGCCACTATTCTTGGTTTGTAGACCTTAATCTTGCTCTGATTTACTTAATCTTGCTCTGATTTAGTTAATCTTGCTCAGATTTTAGTTAATCGCTAGTGCATGAACCAAGTCACCCTCGAGTGCTCTGTTTTAGTTAATCTTGATCTGTTTTAGTTAATCTCGAGTGCTCTGTTTTCTCTGTTTGAGAGAAAATTGCAACTCACATGCACCATAATTCGCAAGGCAGTTTCAAAAATATGGGATAGTGCATTTTATTGAAAGAAATTGTGGAGAGGGGATTATCCATAATTCTTGTGTTAATGAACCGTGTATTTAGCTATATGATGTTGAATTGTGAATTTAGTTTCAGACCGAGTCATATTTCTGTGTTTTCTAACTGGGAATTCGTGCAACAGCAAGTTACAAATTGGTTCATTTGGGCTAGGTGCAACAAATTAAACTACAAACCGTGCTAGCTGCAAAACTAGTTTTGTTTCTGTGTTTTGTGTAACAAAAGCCACAAAGCATGGTGTCCTGATCTTGCAGATTGAATCTATCCATATGCTCATCTAGCATTTACTGGATTTCATTATACCAAATTAATTATCACAAAGCAAATTTCCGGAGTCCTGATCTTGCATTTGATAGAGTTTTGTTAGTTTCAAAATTAATGATGCAAAATGATATTTCAATGACTAAAAAATTGCACTTACACATTTCATAAAAGTGTTGGTCATGCATTCTTTTAGTATCAAATGGATTATGACTAGATAATTTTCAGACTCTTGATCATGCACTTACTAAACTTATGTCAATTTTATTCAAGTTATGAGATTGCATAGACTAAACATTCGTATTCCCAAATTTTATTCAAGTATTGATCTCGCAAGTACTAAATTTTTGCATCAAATTGAATCTATCCATATGCTCATCTAGCATGTACTGGATTTCATTATACTAAATTAATTATCACAAGCAAATTTTCGGAGTCTTGATCTTGCATTTAATAGACTTTTGTTAGTTTCAAAATTATATGATGCAAAATGAAATTTCAATGACTAAACAATTGCACTTACACATTTCATAAAAGTGTTGTTCATGCATTCTATTAGTACCAAATGAATTATGACTAGATAATTTTGAGACTGTCGATCATGAACTTACTAAACTTAATTATGTAGTTTCAAATTTTATATTCAAGCTATGAGATTGCATATAGACTAGCTTCGTAGTCCCAAATTTTATTCAAGTGTTGATCTCACAAGTAATAAATTTTTGCTTTCAGGACCAACGGGGAATGTCCGGCGCTGCGCTCATTCCTTCAAAATCAAGGAATTGTGTTCTGCACCGTTGACAAGAGAGCAGATTTTATAAAGTTATATTACGAGAAGATTATAATTCCTAGGGAGAACTGGATCGATATCCAGGAATTTGTCAACGTCAAAGGTCTCAACGAGAGAGGAAAATTAATGAAGGATGGAATGGCTAGTCTTGCAACTAGCATCATCGACGAGTCGTACAGCCAGATGAAGGACAAATTCCCTCCAGAGAGGCACGATTACTGGGAAGAGCAGCCGTTGTCTGATTTAAACCTGGAGTATGTAGCTAAAGATGCTTACGTGAGCTACCAGCTCTACGTTAAGATATGGTTCTTCCTGCGTTACCTTGTCTTTTGCCCCGGTTGCAAGAAGGAAGACACGCTGAGGGGACATTTGTGTGACAAATGCAATAAAGCAGAGATCGAAGTTGAACGTGCACAGAAAAATGCTGCAGCTGAAATAGCAAGGTTAAATGCTGAACTTGCAAGCGTGCAGGCTGAACTAGCAAGCTTGAAGGCACCAGCTTCCAGCGACAACACCCAGCAGACAAGTCCTCCTCATGGCAAGCGGAGGAAGATGAATGATGAGCAGTGGCTGGAGAGTAGTGATGCGCCGAAGAGTAGTGATTATTGGCAGAACCTGAGGAAGTCGTGGACTGGTGATGAGCAGAAGAGTGATGATCCGTGGATGACGGAGATGAGTGATCAGCAGAGCCCGAAGAGTGATAATCCGTGGCTGACGGCTGTGCAATTACTGATGACTTCTCCAAAGATCCATGCCTAGTTAATTATTTGTACGTATTTGCTTGTCAAGAAACTTTGCTTCTATCATCTGTTTGTTTATGAAGCATCTATTGTGCTCCTTTCCGGATTTTTTGGCTCGGCTTCCCGCATGCGTCGTGGAAGGCCAATGACAACCACACAATTTACTGCTCCACTTCCGATGTTTAAGGCGATATAAATAATATCGAAGGGTAGCTTTGGGAGAAAACGTATACACCGCATCGTGCGCCTTATGCTATGACGAAATTTTGGAAAAATATTTACGCCTTATCCTTTGAGACGGAGGAAGTAACTGTTGTTAATGTGTTTAATTTCTTTATGCAGTACTTTTCGAAGGGATTCACCATGAGCCACGTTATCCCTAATGCTGCCAGCACAAGTAAAAGTAAAGTCTTATTCATGGAGCATTTAAATTTGGAGCACTTGCACAGAACAGTAAACATCAAAGGCGCGCCAACATCAAATAGACACCCAAAATATAGTTTCAACATCAGTTGGCGCAATGTACTGGCCGTCAGTTGGCGCAACTGACGAAACATCAAAGAAACACCCAATTGGCCAGGCCGCCGGTTGGGGCACTCGATGGGCCTGCCTCGTTTTCGTCCCTCCCGTTTGACGCCTGCCTTATTGCCCTCCTCTCCGCCCTAGCTTCGCGCATCCGCCGGTGGAGCATGGCCGCTGGCGTTGGTGGAGCTTGCCGGCGACGCTGCCCCCTCACAGACGCAAGTCTCGCTTGCTCGTCCTCCGGCATGATGTAGGGGAGGCAGTGCATGTTGCCCGGGGTGGGGAAGATGGCGTAGAAGTTGGTGAAGATGTTGTAGTTGGTGAATGCGATGAACTCGCACCCGCACCAAAACACCTGCCCGAGCAGATGGTGAGCGTCGAACCTGTTGGTGAAAGTTACGAAGAGGCCGATGACGTTGCCGGAGTTGCCGTCGTAGTACTTCTCAAGCTCGAACATGCTTGGCGAGTCCGGAGGGAGGTGGCGGTAGCCAGAAGAGAGGAAGCATGAAGCTAGCTCCGTTGGGCCCCTCCACCTCGATATGGCCCACACGCGCAGCTGGTTCTCGCAGACGACTCCGGCCGGGTACTGTCTCTCCGGCACGGTTCCAGGGCGGCGGAACATAGGGCCGTTGAACTGCATTGTAGCGATCCCCTTGAGATGTGGCGTGTATTGGATTTGGAGGCGGTTAGATGGGATGGGAGATGGATTTGATGAGTGTGAGACAGAGTGAGCACAATGGTGGCGTTAAATAGGCGTGGATGGGTGAGGTGAGGGGGCTTGTGAGCTGCTTTCGTGGTATCCACTAACTGCACATTGAAACGCAGGACACGGCATCCAAAGCGGCGCACGGTGTTTAGTGTGTCAATTAATTAGGCGCGTGGATACAGAACTGCGCGTGTGAACCGAAACCTTTTTCAGCGTGACGGAAAAAACCGACCGACCGACACGCCCGCCTGAAGCTGTTACCACTGCCATGCGACACATCTGCACGCCGCGTCTCAGAGTTTTAGCGTTTCAGCGTTTGTGCGACGGAGCGACGTCTGCAACGAGTGCATGCATGGCAACACGCAACGTGGTGGATCGCTGCGCATGCATGGCAGGCCTAGACGGGCTCGTTCGACGATGGCATGCGTGGACGCGCGAGCCAGAGCCCAACGGATATTTCGACGTCTCCTGCCAAACCGTGAGACGCTGGAAGAAAAAAAAACGCTAGCCAATCACGTCGCCAAATCGTCGCTCTCGCGGATAGCCCGTTGATTCCTTCTAGAAGACCGATCCAACGGATGCAGTTCAGCACCGTAGCGTTAGATGCACTTAGATGGACGGTCGACGTTTTGTTTTCCAGACCTCTCTCATGTTTTAGCGGAGGAGTGTGCTATCAACTAAATGTTTTGTTTTATTAGCTATTTCTATTTTTATTGTGACTTCGTTGCTAGTAGATGATGTAAATATGCATTAAGTTAATAATTGTGTGCACGACAATCCTTGTGCTAAAAAAATAAACAAAAAAACTATCTGCTGTTAGTTATCCAAACAAGTGCATGTGATGGTAGCAGTGTGTGGCATGCAATGGTGGGCCTAAAACCCAAGTGTGGCCTCACCCTGGCATCCCCAGCCACTTGATTTGCCCCAAAAGTGCATGTTTTGGCCTAAAACCCTATATTTAGGGTGTCTGGGTGCAACTCACCATGGTCTACCCCATATTATTCATGTAAATTCCAAGGGTAGCAGTTTGGGGCATGCATTGGTGCACCCATGTGCCAAGTGTGGCCTCACCCTGGCATCCCCAGCCACTTGATTTGCCCCAAAAGTGCATGTTTTGGCCTAAAACCCTATATTTGGGGTGTCTGGGTGCAACCCACCATGGTCTACCCCTTATTATTCATGTAAATTCCAAGGGTGGCAGTGTGGGGCATGCATTGGTGCACCCATGTGCCAAGTGTGGCCTCACCCTGGCATCCCCAGCCACTTGATTTGCCCCAAAAGTGCATGTTTTGGCCTAAAACCCTATATTTGGGGTGTCTGGGTGCAACCCACCATGGTCTACCCCGTATTATTCATGTAAATTCCAAGGGTGGCAGTGTGGGGCATGCATTGGTGCACCCATGTGCCAAGTGTGGCCTCACCCTGGCATCCCCAGCCACTTGATTTGCCCCAAAAGTGCATGTTTTGGCCTAAAACCCTATATTTGGGGTGTCTGGGTGCAACCCACCATGGTCTACCCTATATTATTCATGTAAATTCCAAGGGTAGCAGTGTGGGGCATGCATTGGTGCACCCATGTGCCAAGTGTGGCCTCACCCTGGCATCCCCAGCCACTTGATTTGCCCCAAAAGTGCATGTTTTGGCCTAAAACCCTATATTTGGGGTGTCTGGGTGCAACCCACCATGGTCTACCCTATATTATTCATGTAAATTCCAAGGGTGGAAGTGTGGGGCATGCATTGGTGCACCCATGTGCCAAGTGTGGCCTCACCCTTGCATCCCCAGCCACTTGATTTGCCCCAAAAGTGCATGTTTTGGCCTAAAACCCTATATTTGGGGTGTCTGGGTGCAACCCACCATAGTCTACCCTATATTGTTCATGTAAATTCCAAGGGTGGAAGTGTGGGGCATGCATTGGTGCACCCATGTGCCAAGTGTGGCCTCACCCTGGCATCCCCAGCCACTTGATTTGCCCCAAAAGTGCATGTTTTGGCCTAAAACCCTATATTTGGGGTGTCTGGGTGCAACCCACCATGGTCTACCCTATATTATTCATGTAAATTCCAAGGGTGGAAGTGTGGGGCATGCATTGGTGCACCCATGTGCCAAGTGTGGCCTCACCCTGGCATCCCCAGCCACTTGATTTGCCCCAAAAGTGCATGTTTTGGCCTAAAACCCTATATTTGGGGTGTCTGGGTGCAACTCACCATGGTATACCCCATATTATTCATGTAAATTCCAAGGTTAGCAGTGTGGGGAATGCATTGGTGCACCCATGTGCCAAGTGTGGCCTCACCCTGGCATCCCCAGCCACTTGATTTGCCCCAAAAGTGCATGTTTTGGCCTAAAACCCTATATTTGTGGTGTCTGGGTGCAACTCACCATGGTCTACCCCATATTATTCATGTAAATTCCAAGGGTAGCAGTTTGGGGCATGCATTGGTGCACCCATGTGCCAAGTGTGGCCTCACCCTGGCATCCCCAGCCACTTGATTTGCCCCAAAAGTGCATGTTTTGGCCTAAAACCCTATATTTGGGGTGTCTGGGTGCAACCCACCATGGTCTACCCCATATTATTCATGTAAATTCCAAGGGTGGCAGTGTGGGGCATGCATTGGTGCACCCATGTGCCAAGTGTGGCCTCACCCTGGCATCCCCAGCCACTTGATTTGCCCCAAAAGTGCATGTTTTGGCCTAAAACCCTATATTTGGGGTGTCTGGGTGCAACCCACCATGGTCTACCCCATATTATTCATGTAAATTCCAAGGGTGGCAGTGTGGGGCATGCATTGGTGCACCCATGTGCCAAGTGTGGCCTCACCCTGGCATCCCCAGCCACTTGATTTGCCCCAAAAGTGCATGTTTTGGCCTAAAACCCTATATTTGGGGTGTCTAGGTGCAACCCACCATGGTCTACCCTATATTATTCATGTAAATTCCAAGGGTAGCAGTGTGGGGCATGCATTGGTGCACCCATGTGCCAAGTGTGGCCTCACCCTGGCATCCCCAGCCACTTGATTTGCCCCAAAAGTGCATGTTTTGGCCTAAAACCCTATATTTGGGGTGTCTGGGTGCAACCCACCATGGTCTACCCTATATTATTCATGTAAATTCGAAGGGTGGAAGTGTGGGGCATGCATTGGTGCACCCATGTGCCAAGTGTGGCCTCACCCTTGCATCCCCAGCCACTTGATTTGCCCCAAAAGTGCATGTTTTGGCCTAAAACCCTATATTTGGGGTGTCTAGGTGCAACCCACCATGGTCTACCCTATATTGTTCATGTAAATTCCAAGGGTGGAAGTGTGGGGCATGCATTGGTGCACCCATGTGCCAAGTGTGGCCTCACCCTGGCATCCCCAGCCACTTGATTTGCCCCAAAAGTGCATGTTTTGGCCTAAAACCCTATATTTGGGGTGTCTGGGTGCAACCCACCATGGTCTACCCTATATTATTCATGTAAATTCCAAGGGTGGAAGTGTGGGGCATGCATTGGTGCACCCATGTGCCAAGTGTGGCCTCACCCTGGCATCCCCAGCCACTTGATTTGCCCCAAAAGTGCATGTTTTGGCCTAAAACCCTATATTTGGGGTGTCTGGGTGCAACTCACCATGGTATACCCCATATTATTCATGTAAATTCCAAGGGTAGCAGTGTGGGGCTTGCATTGGTGCACCCATGTGCCAAGTGTGGCCTCACCCTGGCATCCCCAGCCACTTGATTTGCCCCAAAAGTGCATGTTTTGGCCTAAAACCCTATATTTGGGGTGTCTGGGTGCAACTCACCATGGTCTACCCCATATTATTTATGTAAATTCCAAGGGTGGCAGTGTGGGGCATGCATTGGTGCACCCATGTGCCAAGTGTGGCCTCATCCTG
Source organism: Lolium perenne (assembly GCF_019359855.2). Classification (NCBI taxonomy): domain Eukaryota; kingdom Viridiplantae; phylum Streptophyta; class Magnoliopsida; order Poales; family Poaceae; genus Lolium; species Lolium perenne. The sequence continues at coordinate 351,946,624 of NC_067246.2, forward strand.
GCATCCCCAGCCACTTGATTTGCCCCAAAAGTGCATGTTTTGGCCTAAAACCCTATATTTGGGGTGTCTGGGTGCAACCCACCATGGTCTACCCTATATTATTCATGTAAATTCCAAGGGTGGAAGTGTGGGGCATGCATTGGTGCACCCATGTGCCAAGTGTGGCCTCACCCTGGCATCCCCAGCCACTTGATTTGCCCCAAAAGTGCATGTTTTGGCCTAAAACCCTATATTTGGGGTGTCTGGGTGCAACTCACCATGGTATACCCCATATTATTCATGTAAATTCCAAGGTTAGCAGTGTGGGGAATGCATTGGTGCACCCATGTGCCAAGTGTGGCCTCACCCTGGCATCCCCAGCCACTTGATTTGCCCCAAAAGTGCATGTTTTGGCCTAAAACCCTATATTTGTGGTGTCTGGGTGCAACTCACCATGGTCTACCCCATATTATTCATGTAAATTCCAAGGGTAGCAGTTTGGGGCATGCATTGGTGCACCCATGTGCCAAGTGTGGCCTCACCACCGGCATCCCCACCACTTGATTTGCCCCAAAAGTGCATGTTTTGGCCTAAAACCCTATATTTGGGGTGTCTGGGTGCAACCCACCATGGTCTACCCCATATTATTCATGTAAATTCCAAGGGTGGCAGTGTGGGGCATGCATTGGTGCACCCATGTGCCAAGTGTGGCCTCACCCTGGCATCCCTAGCCACTTGATTTGCCCCAAAAGTGCATGTTTTGGCCTAAAACCCTATATTTGGGGTGTCTGGGTGCAACCCACCATGGTCTACCCCATATTATTCATGTAAATTCCAAGGGTGGCAGTGTGGGGCATGCATTGGTGCACCCATGTGCCAAGTGTGGCCTCACCCTGGCATCCCCAGCCACTTGATTTGCCCCAAAAGTGCATGTTTTGGCCTAAAACCCTATATTTGGGGTGTCTAGGTGCAACCCACCATGGTCTACCCTATATTATTCATGTAAATTCCAAGGGTAGCAGTGTGGGGCATGCATTGGTGCACCCATGTGCCAAGTGTGGCCTCACCCTGGCATCCCCAGCCACTTGATTTGCCCCAAAAGTGCATGTTTTGGCCTAAAACCCTATATTTGGGGTGTCTGGGTGCAACCCACCATGGTCTACCCTATATTATTCATGTAAATTCGAAGGGTGGAAGTGTGGGGCATGCATTGGTGCACCCATGTGCCAAGTGTGGCCTCACCCTTGCATCCCCAGCCACTTGATTTGCCCCAAAAGTGCATGTTTTGGCCTAAAACCCTATATTTGGGGTGTCTAGGTGCAACCCACCATGGTCTACCCTATATTGTTCATGTAAATTCCAAGGGTGGAAGTGTGGGGCATGCATTGGTGCACCCATGTGCCAAGTGTGGCCTCACCCTGGCATCCCCAGCCACTTGATTTGCCCCAAAAGTGCATGTTTTGGCCTAAAACCCTATATTTGGGGTGTCTGGGTGCAACCCACCATGGTCTACCCTATATTATTCACGTAAATTCCAAGGGTGGAAGTGTGGGGCATGCATTGGTGCACCCATGTGCCAAGTGTGGCCTCACCCTGGCATCCCCAGCCACTTGATTTGCCCCAAAAGTGCATGTTTTGGCCTAAAACCCTATATTTGGGGTGTCTGGGTGCAACTCACCATGGTATACCCCATATTATTCATGTAAATTCCAAGGGTAGCAGTGTGGGGAATGCATTGGTGCACCCATGTGCCAAGTGTGGCCTCACCCTGGCATCCCCAGCCACTTGATTTGCCCCAAAAGTGCATGTTTTGGCCTAAAACCCTATATTTGGGGTGTCTGGGTGCAACTCACCATGGTCTACCCCATATTATTCATGTAAATTCCAAGGGTAGCAGTTTGGGGCATGCATTGGTGCACCCATGTGCCAAGTGTGGCCTCACCGGCATCCCCACCACTTGATTTGCCCCAAAAGTGCATGTTTTGGCCTAAAACCCTATATTTGGGGTGTCTGGGTGCAACTCACCATGGTCTACCCCATATTATTCATGTAAATTCCAAGGGTAGCAGTTTGGGGCATGCATTGGTGCACCCATGTGCCAAGTGTGGCCTCACCCTGGCATCCCCAGCCACTTGATTTGCCCCAAAAGTGCATGTTTTGGCCTAAAACCCTATATTTGGGGTGTCTGGGTGCAACTCACCATGGTCTACCCCATATTATTCATGTAAATTCCAAGGGTAGAAGTGTGGGTCATGCATTGGTGCACCCATGTGCCAAGTGTGGCCTCACCCTAGCATCCCCAGCCACTTGATTTGCCCCAAACGTGCATGTTTTGGCCTAAAACCCTATATTTGGGGTGTCTGGGTGCAACCCACCATGGTCTACCCCATATTATTCATGTAAATTCCAAGGGTAGCAGTGTGGGGCATGCATTGGTGCACCCATGTGCCAAGTGTGGCCTCTCCCTGGCATCCCCAGCCACTTGATTTGCCCCAAAAGTGCATGTTTTGGCCTAAAATCCTATATTTTGGGGTGTCTGGGTGCAACTCACCATGGTCTACCCCATATTATTCATGTAAATTACAAGGGTAGAAGTGTGGGGCATGCATTGGTGCACCCATGTGCCAAGTGTGGCCTCACCCTGGCATCCCCATCCACTTGATTTGCCCCAAATGTGCATGTTTTGGCCTAAAACCCTATATTTGGGGCGTCTGGGTGCAACTCACCATGGTCTACCCCATATTATTCATGTAAATTCCAAGGGTAGAAGTGTGGGGCATGCATTGGTGCACCCATGTGCCAAGTGTGGCCTCACCTTGGCATCCCCAGCCACTTGATTTGCTCCAAAAGTGCATGTTTTGGCCTAAAACCCTATATTTGGGGTGTCTGGGTGCAACCCACCATGGTCTACCCCATATTATTCATGTAAATTCCAAGGGTGGCAGTGTGGGGCATGCATTGGTGCACCCATGTGCCAAGTGTGGCCTCACCCTGGCATCCCCATCCACTTGATTTGCCCCAAAAGTGCATGTTTTGGCCTAAAACCCTATATTTGGGGTGTCTGGGTGCAACCCACCATGGTCTACCCCAGATTATTCATGTAAATTCCAAGGGTAGCAGTGTGGGGCATGCATTGGTGCACCCATGTGCCAGGTGTGGCCTCACCCTGGCATCCCCAGCCACTTGATTTGCTCCAAAAGTGCATGTTTTGGCCTAAAACCCTATATTTTCCCTCTTAAATATAAAAAAGAAAAAAAATTAAACAAAGGCTGCCTTGCTTGGACGATGATCCGGCCCACGAATCGAATTTCCGGCACGAAACGATCAAGCCCACCCACCCAACATATTAGTTAACAACTTTAATTGTGCAGGGCGTAATTTGCGGCAACACGTACTACCCATCACGGGTAACCCACACCCCCACGAACTATATCATCGTCATCTTTTCACACCGTTTCATCTCAGCGACGTCTGGGCGGCCGACCAAGCAACATCTTTCACCTGTTCATCTGAGAGAACTAGTGTTGATCATCGACGGCACCCCTTTGCCATGGATCAGGTATGTCAAGACTTTCACCTGTCGTAATATTATTTGACTTGTCGTCGAGATAGATCGCAAATTAGGTATGGGAGGCCGCCATGGGAATCGACCAGATCAACACATCCAAAATCTCATTGGATAGAGTCGGATCTTCATACTTATTAGATTATACGTACTTAACAGATTCTAGTTCTCCGAAAACCCCTTTCGGGTAGATCATAAACACAAGTATATATAATGTCCTTAGGCCGCCATGTCCTTAATGTGTAATCTACAACTATGGTTAGATCATCCAGGGCAGATTAACGTTTGGGTAAATAATCGATTGTCCCCTCCTTATTTTATCACAAAGATTTGCACTAATCGCCACTAGTTAGATCTCTATATCTGGGACGCTTGAGTATTCCACACAAGAACTCATCAGTTATATGTGTTGTACATTTTGCTTGGTGGCACAATGTGTTAGCCCACGGCGTTGCGGTGCTGCTGTGAGGAAGAACAAAAAGCATATCGTAAGAGGTACACAAATTTAGGACACTCTTGTTTTCCAAGGAAATTGTAATATTCAGGTTTATGTATATAATTTTGTATGCAGGTCCTAACTGTGAGGAGGGTGATGATTTTGAAGGTTTCATCAGGTATGCCAATCGCGTAAGAATGGATGATGCACAATTTGCTACATTGAAACAACTAGTTGACAAGCACATGCCAAGAAAGCCACCGTATGTCTGCACGATCAAAAAATCAAACGTCGTGAAGAGTAAAGCAAAAATGGTAAGCGCTGGATTACACACCAAAATTTTCACAGTTTCCTAACATAGCTGATTGAATTCTCTAATTGACTGTAATCTTATATGCAGTACTTCTCGAGGGGATTCACACTAAACCACATTGCTAGGCATACACAGCTACCAGCAGAAATAGAAGTTTATTCATCGAATACTAAAATTGCAACAGTTAAGATGGTGATGAGCAAGTCACAGGTCAATGGAAAAGGCAAAGGAGGTGCCATGATAACAACAAACTGGATGGAGGTTGTGAAGAAGACTAATATGAGAGTTAAAAACGTGTTTGTGTTCTGGTTCCGTGGTAGCCGCGGTGGTGGTCTCAAGCTTCTGGTTGATATTCTCTGAAATCAACAAAGGCATTACATTATTTTTACAATTAGCTTATTTGTCCAAGTTGGAAGTCATGCTGAGACATTTTGATGTTTGTTGCAAACTTTATTTGACGTTTATGTCATACTGTTTTCAAATTATTCATGAATGTCAGTAGTGGTTCAAATTTTAAGTTTACTGAAATTATAATGCATTGTAACCACGAAAAAACGCCGTGAAAAAACCTTGCTCTCCGTCCATCTCCTCTCATAAGGTGTGAAAATTAATTTCTATTTGCAGCAGTATTACGACATGAGTAGTACTAATTAAGGTAACAACATGAATTAGCGGGCAATTATTCAAAAATGTGTACCTTTGATTGTACTAATTAAAGGGACAACATTAATAATCGATCCCCGTAATTGACTACGCCTCCAAACTATCGAATCCCAACCTTCCCCACTAATTAAGGTAACGACATTATTTAGGGAAACAAACTTTGTCACGTTGATATCGACCCTCCCACGAATTAAGGTAACGACATTATTTAGGGAAACAAACTTTGTCACGTTGATATCGACCCTCCCACGAATTAAGGTAACAAGATTATGATCGCCTTTTGCCCACTTCCACCTATATAATCGCCTCATCTAACCTCATATCGTCTCTCATCGAAGCCTGGTCGGGAAGAGCGGCGTCTGCGAAGTTACAATGGAAGATGATGTAAGTCATACGCAACTCATCTCGTGTTGTCTATATTTAATATCAGATCTAATCTAGTCAAGTACAAACTCTTCTCTTCCGATTGCCCGATGCCCTATTTTCTCTGACGGTGATCGATGCCCTAACCATCTTAGGACACAAATTTGTACGTGTTACATCTTTTCTATATTCAACTAGGTGGCATCGTTTGCTCGTGTTCGTCATGTTCGTGCTGCTCTTAAGTTGCACAAAAAGCTGAATATAAGAGGTCCGAAATTACCTCCCATTTATGTCTTCCATATGCGATTCTATTGTTGGGCCTGATGTATTAATTTAATACTTATGCAGGTCCTAGAATAAAGTGCGAGCGTGAGTTTGAGGTGTTTGTTGAGTATGCAAATCGAGTAGCTATGGATGATGGAGAATTTCGTTATTTGAGAGATAACGTTGATTATCTGAGAAGTAAATGTCAGGAAACAAATCTGAAAACACCCATATATGTCTGCACCATAAAAAAATCACACGTCCAGGAGGGTAAAGCAAAAATGGTAAACATTACAGTACACACCAAGAGATTTCTATTTATTTTCTACACCGTAATCGTTGTTAATATGTTTGATTTCTTTTATGCAAGATTTTTCGAAGAGATTCACCATGAGCCACATTATCCCTAATGTTGAACTGCCATCAGAAGTAGAAGTCTTATTCTTAGGAAAGGCTCGCCTCAAAGTTAAGATGGTGATGGACAAGTCAAAGGTGAAAGGCAAAGCCAAAGGAGGTGCCATGATAACATCGAACTGGAAGCAACTGGTGAAACTGCACGATATGAGAGTTAGTGACATATTCATCTTCGCTTTTGGTCGAAGCGTCGTCGATGGTGAATTCAAGATGGTAGTAGATAGGCTCTGAAATATGAACACTTAGTTCATACTCCAAATATTTTGTTATGTTTTTCAAGAACCATTGTGTCATCGATTTTTTATCTTCAACTTATTTTCTGTTCATGGACTTCCGTGTGTGTTGCTCCATCGTGAGTCCGTAAATTGTTTTCGTAAGTAAAACGTCCGTATGTATAGCATTTACTGACCGTCCATTGGGGCAACTGACGACCCAATTTGCTGCACGGCAGCCTAGGCGACGCATTTACCGTGGCGCCTGCGCGTGGATAACCAGTGGCTCCTGCGCGTGGTTTACCGGTGGCGTCCCAACTAGATATGTCGCTTCACAACCGGCGAGCCATTAAACAGGAGGGGAACGGATTCGGTGGCATCATAATAGCGAACACGCGTGGCCTCCCAGTCAACAGGTCGTCAACAGCGAACACGCGTACAAGGCCGCAGCACCACTCACTCGGTTCACCGACAGTCCATTTTATCCCATCCAGTGGAGCACATCAGGCCATCCCGCACCAAACCCTAGCTAGCCCATAACCTAAACCCGCCGCCGTCGAGCAGCCGTAGCAAGCGATGGGCCTCAACGACCATGAAGCCGGAGGGAGCAGCGCCCGAGGAGCTAAAATCCGCCGTGCGGCCCCTCCTCCTCAGAGCCTCAACCCCGACGAAGCGACGATCTTGGCCGAGGCGCGGCTGCTCGTTCCGCCGTACTGGCACCTGCCAGCTGGTTGGAGGGTGAGCGCCGCCGGGTACGCCATCCCGCCGGTCCCTGAAAAAGACGAAGATCTGCGCGGCTACATCCGCCACCGTCGAGCTGCCCTCACGCCGTGGGATCGGGCGAACCTAGACTGGGGGGAGGACAGCGCCTTGTGGAGGCCCCGGTTCGAGATGGAGCGCCTCGACGAGCTAGCCAACCAGTACGGTATGTATGCCGGCGGGAGGTACAATCAAATAGGGCGGCAGTCCTTCTGGGCCGGCAAGGACGTGGACACCGTGCTCGCGGCGCACGGCTATGTCCCTCTTCCTCGCGGCGCGCCACGCCGCCTACCACCACCGTACGGCGAACCACGGGCACCTCTAGCTCTTTCGCCGCGCCGGCACGAAGGGATCGTCCTTCCACCTCCAGCGACAAGCGAGCCGCGGGACCAAATTCCGATTCGCGGCCCTGCACCTCATCTGCGCGTTCCCAAGCCGGAGCCGCAACCGGATCCGGAGCCCGAGCCGCAGCCGAGGTGGACTGCGTATCTCAATTACCAGTCGGAGATTCGGGCTCCCGACGACCCCGCCGACACACCGGGCTTCACCCAGGCGCTCCAGCAGTCCAAGGCCGAAGTGGAGGACGACAAATGGTGGTCCTCCGACGACGATGAGGACGTGATATTGGGAGATGTGGAACTGAGTTACCAGGCCCAGATGCGGGCTCACGATGACCCAGCCGATACACCGGGGCTCGCCAAGGCGCTCCAGGAGTCCAAGGTCGAAGAAGAGGGCGGAAAATGGTGGTCCTCCGACGAAGAGGATTAGCCGGGTGGCATGTCTTGGAGGGACAAGCAAGATGTAGAGGCCGCCGATTTAGTGTTTTTTTCTTCCCTTTGCTGTTCAATCTTGTGTAAGAAACTTAGAAGTAATGAAAATCCTCTGTCGGCCCTATGTTTAATTCCAGGTGTCTTAACTTTCTTGCATTTTCTAGTTTATTAGTTCAAAAGACGTAGCTTGGTTAAGATCTAGGGTAAAAAATGAGTAAAACATATTCACATATTGGTAGACTTGTGAACCCAAAACAAATAGTCTGTAAAAAATAGACCTCTTATTTTTGTTCAAAATGAAATATGCCCTAAATATTGTTGACTAAAGGTGCATTGGTTTCACAAAGTCTCGTAGGGTTCTGACATGAAATAACCGTGTAGTCAGTTGGAATTAGTCACATGTTGGGCCTTTTGTTTCTGTTGTGCCCGGTTTTTGTTGGCCCATTTTTATAGCCCGAGGCTTTTGTGCGGAGATTGTCTGCGGTTATTGTTGAAGCGGGGACACCGAGCGGCGAGGAGCGACGGCGAACGGCGACGGCGACGGCGAGAGCGAGAGCGGAGGCGCTTCTTCTTTTGGTCGTAGCCCCGGTGGTACTTTTCTGAGCCCCTGCACTACATCCTGCACGCCCCCTCCACGACTTGCTGCCGCGCGCCGCCTCTGATGTAGGGTAGCTATCTATTAGGGTTAGTACCCAGAAATCTAGGACATCAGCAGGAGTTTGTAGTTCATTGTGAACATTGTTTTAATTCTTTGGTTTTCTGTTATTGGAATGTTTCGAATGTGTTTGATATGTTATATTATTTTTGTCAGAGATGGATGAAGAAGCAGGATGTCTTATTTGTGGCCAGCCTGACACTAACTGCTTCCGGTCCAAGCGTCGTGCATTTTCATTTGATGTAGCGATGGTGCATTTGTTTGAAGAACTAATTGTATGTATGTTTTGCATAGTACAAGCTAGATATACATTATTTCCCCGCCGTTAGTACTATTTGCATTTGTTTGTTGGATCTTTTCTAAATAAATTGTTTTTTGTGTTCAATTCTTCAGGCCGTGCCTTGCCATGCTAGGGAGATGCTACATAGTTTAGTAGATACGTGGGTTGTTGCTGAATGCAATCATGGTTCTGTTTATCATTTCCATGTGGAGAAGACTGAAGCAAGAACTTACCTTTGTGGACCATTCTGGAGTTCTTTTGTAGACTCTTATGTTATGGATGAAAATGACATTGTGGAGTTCACATATGATGAAACTACTTCCAAGTTTGAAGTTGTTGTATTCAATGCTGACCGTGACGAAAAACCATGGGTTCAGTTACTGTGCATGTTTCGTTGTATCTAATTATTATTGAGATATTGTTTTCACATATTTCTCATTGTTCATTCTGTTTTATTTTTTTGTTTGTTCAGATTGTTGGGAGGTTTTGGAGTGCTGCAGAGTTACTTTTGAGAAAACCATTTTCTCAAATTTGCTAGACATTAACTCCGCAGAGATGAATGCAGTTACATGGGCTATATTCAAAGAGCTAAATAAAGTGGAGGAAAACGAATTCCTCGATTTCTTTGAAGTACCTCAGTTCTTTGTGACGAGGTTGAATGAATCTTCTCTTACTCGTTTGGTTAGTAACTTTTTCACTTGTTTTTAAGTTTCATTCATAACATACAAACAGTGTTAACGTTTTCTTTGTTTATATTTTACTTTTTTGTAGCTCATTCCATTTGATGTTGCACGTGGATACTATAGGCCGAGAGAAGGTGCTGCTATTTTTTATAGCAGATCTATTAATGGACAAATGGTTGGAGCTTATACAATCTACAAGGGGCAGCATATTGAGTTTGTAGATGGATGGAATGCGTTCTGTGTAGCAGCTCATCTTGTGATAGGTTCATTAGTATGTCTGAAGATTGAGTTCAGGGATTTGTGCATCAGGCTTGAGATTGAAGATATCACATTATAAGATATGCATATGGATGAATCCTCATAGAATGAAAGGAGAAATTGTAATTCATCTTTGTATTCGGGTTGTACTATTTTTATTTCAGCAAAAACTTTCGTGCGTTTTGTAGTAAAAACTAATTTTTGTAATTCAGACTATTTTTAGTGTCACACGTTTTTTAGGACATAATACGTTGGTTAATTCTGTTTCAACCCTAAATGCACATGTGCTGCTGATATATTCGGTTAACATTCCGGACAGGTAATAATAGGCCGGTTTGTACTAAGCCCATTAACGTGGAGCATGGACGCAGGGAAGGAATACTCATGGCCCATCCATCAGGGTTCTGTAGTTTTCTTTTGTTTTTTTTTTCAACTCGAATTTAACAGAAATTTAATACTTTATTTTCACATAAATTCAAAAAATGAAAAAACCTTCACACTTCGTCTTAGAATGGATACGAGAGTGTGTGCAAAAATTTCTGGAGCGTTTCTCGAAGGTCGAAAAATCCACATTCTTAGAAACGGAACCGTTTGGGTTACATCAAACCACTTTTTGTAAGCTAGTCGATTTTTCGACCTTCGAAAAAAATTCCAGTTTTTTTTACCCAATATGTCACACGTTTTTGTGAACATAATCCGTTGGTTAAAACTTTTTTTGAATTTTTTGAATTTAACCAGGTTTGCTGTAGATTTATTGAAATCAAAACTAAAAAACTTATCAGTTAGGCCGAAAGACATGTAACGCGGTTTGTACTTGTTATCACCGGAATTTGACCGAGTCAGAGGTGGGCCCCGATCAAGATGGACTTAAAGAAATGTACATGGAAGAATTACGTGAATCGGCCTGTTATGCTGAGTTTGGGCTAGTTTGCCCTTGTATCTGTAACATATTAGATTACGTGTCGGTTTAGAAGTTAGAGTTTTACCCGTGCACGGTTAGGTGCACGCCTGAATTAGAAAGTCCCTTGGACTATAAATATGTATCTAGGGTTTATGGAATAAACAACAACACACGTTCAACCAAACAAACCAATCTCGGCGCATCGCCAACTCCTTCGTCTCGAGGGTTTCTATCCGGTAAGCGATATGCTGCCTAGATCGCATCTTGCGATCTAGGCAGCACACGCTCCACGTTGTTCATGCGTTGCTCGTACTGAAGCCTTGTTGATGGCGAGCAACGTAGTTATCATAGATGTGTTAGGGTTAGCATTGTTCTTCGTATCATATGCTATCGTAGTGCAACCCTTGCATATCTAGCCGCCCTCACACCTATCTCAGGTGTGGGGGCGGCACCCCGCTTGATCTTAATTTAGTAGATCCGATCCGTTACGGTTGCTCCTTGTTCTACAAGGATTAGTTTAATATCTGCAATAGTTAGGCCTTACAAAGGGTTGGAGGATCCAGCGGCACGTAGGGTGTCGTTCGCTAGTCCTAGACAGGATGTTCCGGGGATCAACCTCGTGTTGGTTTTTAGGCCCTATCTAGGATCGGCTTACGATCACCGTGCGTGGCCGCGAGGCCCAATCGTGAGTAGGATGTTCCGATTATGCGGTGAAAACCCTAAATCGTCGTAGATCTAATTAGCTTTATCTTGATCAAGCAGGACCACCATATATTCGTGCACCCCGTACGAATCATGGGTGGATCGGCTCCTTGAGCCGATTCACAGGATAACCTGAGAGCCGATCGAGGCTCTTATTTAATGTTTATGTGTATGCCATGCAGGAAACTAAGCGAGTCATCTCCATCACCTTCCTGACCAGGTATAGGTCAGGTGGCACGCCCTTGCACTCAGCATCGGACGTGTGACCAGAAGTGCTTTGCGGGCCGTCGCTCGGAGGGACCTCAGCCAGCCGCAGCTCTAGGTTGTTCCCGGCTCTACAGTGTTGACCGTCGCTGCCCGCCGGTGGGTTTTGGCAGTCAACACATTCTGGCACGCCCGGTGGGACCAGCTTCTACATCAACCACATCGCCATCTACATCTGAGATGGCGGACGGCACGCCAGTCACCTACGAGGAGCTGCCCGACGAGCTCAAGAAGAGGTATGACGAGATCAAAGTCACCCTCGAAGCCGACCTCATCGGCTCTTTTCAGAGAACCCGTTCCCATGGCATCAGATGGAAGGGGTTCTCACCGCAAGGTGCACTCGATGGGATAGACCTCTCTGCCCCGTCGGAGGAACGCACCAGGTCCCTGCGGCAGGAGATCAACTACTTGGTGGCTCACTCGCTACACCGTCACTCTGAGAACCTGGTCAACACGTTGGAGCGTGTCGCTCTTCGCGTGATCCAGGAGATCATGAGGCACCAGTACTCGCCGTCAGGACCAGCCCTCGGGACGCATCAAGGGGAGTTGCCACTCCAGTCCCGTCCACCGCTGCCATATGCGTTGGCAGCACCAGAAGTGCCGGCTACACCGGCATTCGTCGTCTACAAGATTGGTGGTGACCCTAGTGACTACCAATTCTTGCCCGAGGCGCCCAAGGAGATCCCTCACGGGTACACGTGCACGTATGTGCCGGATTGTGTCAACTGGGCACTCACAAACCAGGCCACAACATCAGGGACTTCTGGGAAAACAGGAGGAACGTCAGCGACAGAGCCTGAGAAGCAGACGTGGCTAACTAAGTACGCCACCCCGACGAACCTCCAGAGCTCAGCTCCTGCAGTTGGCTCAGAGCTGGAAAAGCAAGCATGGCTGGCTAAGTACGCCACCCCGGCGAATCTTCAGAGTTCAACTCCTGCAGCCAGCACAGCGGATCAGATCAGTACCATACTGAGAGACCAGTTCGGCATGGTGCCGAAAAGGAGGGCAATCGGCTATTCCAAGCCGTACCCCGACGACTACGAGATGATCCCGCTGCCACCTAAATATCGGCTCCCTGATTTCTCCAAATTCAGTGGATCAGATGGCTCCAGCTCCATCGAGCACGTCGGCCGATATTTGGCGCAACTAGGACCGGCTTCAGTGTCGGATCAGCTACGTGTGAGGCTCTTCTCACAGTCACTCACGGGATCGGCTTTCGGATGGTATACCTCTTTGCCACCAGACTCCATACGGACTTGGAAGCAGTTGGAAGAGCAGTTCCATATGCAGTCCCATTCAGAGGCTTCCGAGTCTGGCATTGCCGATCTAGCACAACTACGTCAGAAGCGCGGAGAAACTGTGACAGAGTACATCCGGCGTTTCAGGAATCTTAGGAACCGATATTATTCGGTTCGTATAACTGAAAAAGAAGCAGTCGAGTTGGCAGTAGCAGGCCTTGCAACACAGCTCAAGGACATGGCCTCCCAAGCAGATTATCCCTCATTGGCGCACATGGTTCAGAAACTGTCAGCATACGAACAGCGCCACCCGGACCTGTACCAAGACAAGTTCAAGCGTGCAGTAGTCCTGGTCGATGCAGAGGAAGACGCAGTTCCTGCGGGAGACCAAGAGGTAGCAGTGGCTGAATGGACTCGGGGAGGAACCCCCGTGCCCTGCAAATGGGTAAAGCCACCAGGCCCACCCAGGGGATTTGATTTTGACGTGACCAAGACTGAGCAAATCTTCGACCTCCTGCTCAAGGAGAAACAGTTGACGATTCCTGAAGGTCTCAAATTCCCCACGGTGCAAGAGCTGAACGGAAAGCCATACTGTAAATGGCACAACTCGCTCTCCCATGCCACCAACGACTGCAGGGTATGGCGTCAGCACATCCAAGCGGCGATAGAAAAAGGGCGTCTAATTTTCAACCAGTACGCCATGAAGGTCGACACCCAGCCCTTTCCCGCCGTTAATATGGTGGAGTGCACTTACCCTGAAGGTTGCCAGCCAGGATCCTCGTTCAGCATCAACATGGTAGAACCTGGGAACCACTCTGGCAAAGACGGAGACGAGGGCAGCTGCTCTCGTAGCAAGGACACAGAGGAGGCCGCTCCACGCGATCGGCTCCGTCATGATGGCAAGCGCTACGTCACAGAGGGAGAGGTGAAAAACATAAGATATCAGCGACCCCTCTCTGATCACCTCCTCAACAAGTATGTGAGTCAGTACGACCGACGCCGACGATCCAGCGATGATGATGAAAGAGATCGTCTGGCTAGAGAAGCCAGAAGACATCGTCGGCACGATCACGATGAGGAGGAGCACGAGCGCCGTGCCACGGAACAATCAAGGGAGCAAGATGACAACGCCAGGCACTGGGACTGCCCCTTCTTCAGACACTGCTGGGATTCAGGAATGAGCCGATTGCCCACAATCGGCAATTGCCCAGAATGCAACCAGAAGAAAAAGGAGGCAGCCAACGTGTCTGTGTTCAAGCGCTTAGGGCCTCTCCTGCCACAAAGCAAACGTGCTGAGTCCCCTCGGTGGGCAGATCTCGAGGATTCCGAAGACGAGGGACAGGAAGAAGAAGAAGACAGGTACCACCGTCCAAGGTGGTGCCCTGACGGACTCAGCCGTTCCCAAAAGCGCAGGGTTCAGCGGTTGCGCGGCCTGGAGGAAGCCGAAAGGTTGTACTTGCATACGTTAAGGAAGGCACGGCCTGATCTGGCTGCGAAAGTTCAGCGGACCCTGGATGAAGAGGGTCGTCCACGGAAAATGGAGTGGTGTCCCAAGCAAAAGAAAGCCGATGATGAAACATCGGCTGGTACAAACATGGTGTTCATCCTCCCTTCGGAGTTCAGTGCTCCAGGTTTAGACGAGGTACCCGTGGCACAACTTGACTGCGGCCCACGGCCGGTTATCTTTGAGAAGCCACGAGAAAAGAGCTACAGACATCTGAAGGCCCTGTACTTGCGAGGTTATATCGATGGGAGGCCTGTAAATAAGATGCTGGTGGACACCGGAGCGGCAGTCAACATCATGCCGTACTCTATGCTACGTCGACTGGGACGCTCTAGCTCAGATCTAATCAAGACCAATGTGACATTGAGCGATTTCAATGGCCAAGCGTCTGAGGCACAAGGTGTTCTGAACGTGGATCTGACCGTAGGAAGGAAGACTATCCCTACAACGTTCTTCATCGTCGATAGCACGAGCACTTATGCTGTTCTGCTAGGAAGAGATTGGATCCACGCCAACTGCTGCATTCCCTCCACGATGCACCAATGCATAATACAGTGGGATGGAGATGAGGTAGAGGTCGTCCAGGCCGATGACTCAGCCGAAATTTCAACGGCTGGCATGAACGCATGGGAAGCAGCAGGCCAAGAACCCCTCTCAGGTATCAATTTGGACGACTGCGAGCGCATCGATGTAACGAAGGGAAGGGTTAAGCTGGTTTTATCCACTGGCTTGACCATGTAGTTGAAGCGAAGCGATGATCAAGCATGGCGAGGCTGATCCCTGTGATCGGCCCCAAAAATCTTTGAAGGGACATCACAAAACCTTCAGTCAATGCTTCAAGCATCATGGAGGCCGATCCCAGCAATCGGCCAAAATTTATCCTCACCACATGTTCTGCTTGTGTTAGTCCTTGTTCCTACCGGAGCCGACGTATGAATTACAGAGCCGATATCTGCCATTCCCTGACAGATTCGGCTCGGGGGGCACCTAAATATGATGAACATGGGAACAGATGCAGGAGGACATGTGTGCAATGAAATATTGGGGGCCGATAGGAGAAAATCGGCCAGTAAAAAAAAAATTTTGACAGCCGATGCAAGGGCATCGACTTTAGAATTGAGAAGCAGCCGATGCGCAGCCATCAACTCTAGTAGAATTATGCGAGGTTTACCGAATCTCCACCAAATCCAGGCCAACTGTGGTGCCTTCTGCTTCTTCGCAGGAGTAAAACAATGGAAATTTCTTCGGCTGCTTCGAGCCAATCCGGGTTTCTGAACCTTTTTGTCGAGGATTTCCAATCTTTGGTGCTAGTTCAGCCGTGTTGATAGAAGGGGTTATCGGCTGTTTAAAGAAGAAAGGGGATCGGCTTTGGCGCGTCTTCTCTGACATTCTCGCCTCGAGTAAGGCTCGGGGGGCAGCAGGCCTGGTGGATGCTCTGTTTTGCTCTGTTCAAGGAGCCGATTGGGATATCATCGGCTGATCTTTCGTTGCAACCTTCTTCGCAAATGATGAGTATTAAAGAGGACCATTGGGCTTGGTTGGAAGAATTCAAAGGTTTTCCTGAAGATTCTATATTATCCGCCAGACTTAAAATATCATCAGTTGAAGAAGGGAAGGGCGAATTTCGAAGGACCGATGCGTTGTTATCGGCTTATTACGCATTGGCAAAGGGGACGAATCGGCAAGGTCAGTGGAAGAGGGAATCGGCTAAATTAAACTCAAAGGAAATCGGCAAAATCAAATTGGGGAAAAGTTCTTCATTGATAGATTTCTTACATAAAGAGCTGATTGCTCTCAAAAGGAGGTACTAGGGGATACATTGCCCCATCTACTATTACTGGCCCTGTTCTAGAGGTCCTATCTACGGGCTGTCACTGCCCTGCTCGTTGCCGCCGGCTGCCGCCGCTGTCGGCGCTGCTTCCGGCGGGCTCGTCGTCGCTCCAATGGCCGCCGACCGGGCCCTCATTGTCCTCGTCCTCTTCATCAGCGTCATCGTCGCTGTCGAAGTCGCTGAGGTTGCCCGGCCAGGGGCAGAACCGCTTGGCCGGCGGCTCGTCAGAGGAGGTGTCATCCTCCTCCTCTTCCGGCTCCCCCTCCTCCTCGGAAGAGGTGAAGTCGCAGGAGAAGCGATCGTCATCGCTCTCCTCCTCCTCCTCCGTTTCCCCGTTAGCGAGGAAGCGGAGGTCGCTTTCCCCGTCGGTCAAGGACTTATCGTCCTCAGACCAGACGGAGAAGTCGTGGCTGGACTCCTCCCCAGCTTCAATGGCGCGGCGGGTGTTCGCCGCGTGGACTTCCTCCTGGGTCGGCTCCGGCGTCGGCTCACGGGAAGGGGAGGACTGGCTGGAAAGATCCGATGAGGCAGAGGAGGAGGAAGACATGGTGGCGCAGGAGGGCTAATGGAGTGCTAATGCGAAGGAGATGCAGAGGAGAACTATTCATAGCGGTTAAATAAAAGGGGATATAGTGGAAATTCAATGCCACAGCAGTTTCCGAGGAAGTGGTGCCTAAGAGAAAAAGAAAAAAAAAACTGCCAGGTCACGCGGAGAAGTTGAGAAGGCAAGGCATCATGATGACGGATACTGCAACGGTTCTGCCACGACATGACCCGGCGAAGGAAAACAGAGTGATTTTGGAATTACCAATTCCAAAACCAGGGGGGCATGTGTTATCACCGGAATTTGACCGAGTCAGAGGTGGGCCGCGATCAAGATGGACTTAAAGAAATGTACATGGAAGAATTACGTGAATCGGCCTGTTATGCTGAGTTTGGGCTAGTTTGCCCTTGTATCTGTAACATATTAGATTACGTGTTGGTTTAGAAGTTAGAGTTTTACCCGTGCACGGTTAGGTGCACGCCTGAATTAGAAAGTCCCTTGGACTATAAATATGTATCTAGGGTTTATGGAATAAACAACAACACACGTTCAACCAAACAAACCAATCTCGGCGCATCGCCAACTCCTTCGTCTCGAGGGTTTCTATCCGGTAAGCGACATGCTGCCTAGATCGCATCTTGCGATCTAGGCAGCACAAGCTCCACGTTGTTCATGCGTTGCTCGTACTGAAGCCTTGTTGATGGCGAGCAACGTAGTTATCATAGATGTGTTAGGGTTAGCATTGTTCTTCGTATCATATGCTATCGTAGTGCAACCCTTGCATATCTAGCCGCCCTCACACCTATCTCAGGTGTGGGGGCGGCACCCCGCTTGATCTTAATTTAGTAGATCCGATCCGTTACGGTTGCTCCTTGTTCTACAAGGATTAGTTTAATATCTGCAATAGTTAGGCCTTACAAAGGGTTGGAGGATCCAGCGGCACGTAGGGTGTCGTTCGCTAGTCCTAGACAGGATGTTCCGGGGATCAACCTCGTGTTGGTTTTTAGGCCCTATCTAGGATCGGCTTACGATCACCGTGCGTGGCCGCGAGGCCCAATCGTGAGTAGGATGTTCCGATTATGCGGTGAAAACCCTAAATCGTCGTAGATCTAATTAGCTTTATATTGATCAAGCAGGACCACCATATATTCGTGCACCCCGTACGAATCATGGGTGGATCGGCTCCTTGAGCCGATTCACAGGATAACCTGAGAGCCGATCGAGGCTCTTATTTAATGTTTACGTGTATGCCATGCAGGAAACTAAGCGAGGCATCTCCATCACCTTCCTGACCAGGTATAGGTCAGGTGGCACGCCCTTGCACTCAGCATCGGACGTGTGACCAGAAGTGCTTTGCGGGCCGTCGCTCGGAGGGACCTCAGCCAGCCGCAGCTCTAGGTTGTTCCCGGCTCTACAGTGTTGACCGTCGCTGCCCGCCGGTGGGTTTTGGCAGTCAACAGTACTAAGCCCATTAACGTGGAGCATGGACGTGGGGAAGGAATACTCATGGCCCATCCATCAGGGTTCTCTAGTTTTCTTTTGTTTTTTTTTTCAACTCGAATTTAACTGAAATTTAATTGTTTATTTTCACAGAAATTCAAAAATTGAAAAAACCTTCACACTTCGTCTTAGAATGGATACGAGAGTGTGTGCAAAAATTTCTGGAGCGTTTCTCGAAGGTCGAAAAATCCACATTCTTAGAAACGGAATCGTTTGGGTTACATCAAACCACTTTTTCTAAGCTAGTCGATTTTTCGACCTTCGAAAAAAAATCCAGTTTTTTTTACCCAATATGTCACACGTTTTTGTGAACATAATCCGTTGGTTAAAACTTTTTTTGAATTTTTCGAATTTTCGAATTTTTCGAATTTGGCCGTCAGACATGTAACGGGCCAATGTGGGCCGCCAGACCTCAAACTGCATGTTCGCCTCCCGCCCCTATATCCGCCCAATACTGTGGCAGTTCCACCGTTCTGTCCCAACCCCGGCCGTTCGTCTACCGCATCCCAGTGCTCCCTTCCTTCCACGCTGTCCATGGCATCTGCCTCTTCCTCCGTCGTGGCCGGAGACGAGAAGTCCACGACGGAGAAGTACCGCATCCTTGCGCACGGGAGTACATATATCGACGTCGTCTACACCAATGAGGCGGCGACTGTTGATAGAATTCTTCGTATGTACGAGGGTTGGCTCGACGAGGACGAGGACAGGTTCAAGTTCGTTGGTCTGGATCTCGAGTATGACTCTAGCGGACACAAGTTGGCGGTAATGCAAATCGCCATGAGGGAGCACGTTCTTGTATTCCACTACATTAGGTACAAGGATCATTGAAATTTATGTCACTACATTGAATTTAAAGCGTCCCTACATTTTCATTACAGTACTTGTTGAATTTATTTGTGCTGCTCTTGACAAAGGTGCAAGGATCATTGTCCGCGCCTACTGACTTTTCTCAAGGACAAGCAATACACTTTTACAAGTGTTGATAAAAGAAATGACACAAAAGTTCTTCGTGCGGCCGGTCTTCCTGTTCCAGAAGAGAGACACATCGACATCCAGGACATTTTCAAGATTAATGGTCAACCGCAGGCTGGAATGGCTGATCTTGCAGCAAAGCTCATTGATCCCAAGTTTGCCAACATGAAGAAGGACTTCAAGTACAACCGGCTTCGGAAGGAAGGGCATGGTTTCTGGGAATGCAAGCCACTGTCCTGGATGAACCTCGAGTACGCAGCTATTGACGGCTATCTCAGTTATGAGATATACAACAAGATCTACACGGTGAACGAGGGACAAGCTCACCTCCAGAGATCGGACCACATCTGCCCCAGATGCAAAAATCAGGATGAATCTTCATCAATGAACAAGCGTCAGAAGCAAGCCTGAGAGTGATAAGACTCAAGGGGGCAAGTACTAGTGTGTTTGTGCAGTCTGTAATTATATTTGCGATGTGTCCAAGACATAGTTGTGCTCTATGTTATTTGTGAACAAATTCTCCATATTGTTTTGTAAGTATCATACAGTGATCTGTGCAGTCTGTAATGGTATTCGCAATGTGTGCAAGACATAAGCTGTGCTCTATGTCATTCGTGAACAAAATTGTCCTAGTTGTGTTGCAAGTATCAAAATTCGACCTTTGACAATCTGACCAATGTTTGTACAACAAATAATACACAAGTGCAACAATGTGAATCGATCAAGTAGTGTTGTTCATACTTCCGATGGTCCCTCATATCTGCATTGCATGAAATAACACACAAGTCAGTGGCACATAAAATAGTAGAAGATTAGTGCAAGCTATTTAAGAGTAGGGCTGAATCAGATACTCACTCCTTATGTAGCCTGCACTTCATCTTGTTGTTTCTGTTATGACCTGGTTGATTGCAAGCAGTGCACAACCTCTCCTTCTTCCGCTCGTCGTGTGACAGTATCCTGCCATGTTTTGACGTCTGTTGATTCGTATCCTTGTCCTTATAGTACTTCTTGTTTTGTTTAGGTGCTCCTTTGGTCTCAGCTTTATCAGGATCACCCACTACTGGTGCATCTCCTCTGTTTTGTGCGTCCTCATGGTAAGCCGTTGAACGACTGTTCTGGTCACCTTTTCTCCTGTGAATTATGTCTTTCATACATTTCATAAGCTCGCTGTAAGATTCTGGGTCATGCAATGCTGCATCAAAAGCTTCTGCTCCAATTTGGGTAAGCTCGCTATGCTTTCTCCGCTCAGCTACCCCTTCCCATCCCCATCCGTACAAATCACTCTCGCGTCTCGAGGGCAAACCATACCTTGCATCCTTCGAGAACCTTCGGAGAACACAACAGTTCGGAATTTCAGAGCACCCCACAAAATGCAAAACAAACAAGATGTGCTTGCAAGGTAGCCCTTTCCGATACATCCTTCGGCAGCTGCACGTTATTGTTTCCTCTTTGCTTTCAGGTCTGTACTCCACTGAAAACAAATACTTACGGTTATTCATCCATGACACAACGAAGGTTGTTAACCCACCAGCACATCCAAGTTGATCTACAATCTCTAGGCCCCCAATCTTTTTCTGCTCCCCTTGAACGAGGTAGAAGTTTGTAGCAGTGAATTTACGGGCAGCAGACATCTCTATATCCTTGTACCTGGTAACTGCAACCGGTACTGTCTGAGAGTCTATGGTGTCCTGGCGGGCCTCTTCCTCCCGGACACGGCTACTGTTATTCTCGTAGTGCACAACCATATCCACCATTGTCAGTCCAAAGTCAAGGTGGGTGTGTAGGGTGGAGTTCAAACTCTCGCTCCTCTGGTTGCTTTTCATTCCGAGGAAATATCCATTCGCTAGATACGCGGCTGACCACAACTTCTTCCTCCTATACATCCTCTTCATCCATTCTTTGGTTAATTCCGTCTGGTGCTTCTCGACGAATGCCCTCCATCTCTCCTCGAATACTTGTTCTGAAGTGGTGTAGTACAGCAGCGACCGGAATTCATTGTGAGCCAGGGAGTCAATGTGCTTCTTCATGTTCTTCTCAATATGCCACGTACAAACACGGTACCACACGCCTGGAAAGACTTTACCAACAGCGGCGATCATTGCAGCGTCCCCATCAGTGATGATCCCTTTAGGCTTCTGCTGATACATGGCTTTCAGGAATGTTTCTAACAACCACTTGTATGTTACTTCCTTTTCGTCCGAGACAATGGCGCATGCAAAAACAGTAGTCTGGCGGTGATTGTTTATTCCCACAAAAGGTATGAACGGCATAGCATACCGATTTGTTTTGTACGTGCTGTCAAACACCAGCACGTCACCGAAGTCGGCATAGTCCTGCCGAGACTGAGAATCACACCAGAACAGGTGTAACAATTGTCCACCTTTACCAAGCTTGTAATCAAAAAAGAATTCAGGATCATCTCGCTTCCTCTTCTCCATAATGCCAATGGTTGTGTTGGCGTCACCCTTTGCAAGCATCTTCCTCTTTTCACGGCAAGACATGTTGTAAAGATCCTTTCTTACAAATCCTACCATGCTGTATTTTCCATTGTCACTGATAAATGTCCTCATAATGTTGAATAATCTCATCCCAGCAGCTCCCAGTGACATGATCCTAGATTTCTGATGAGCCTTGATCTTTCTATGAGACCTCATAAAAGCGATTTGATCAGCTGTAGCAGGCTTATGGTTGTGATTGTCGTCAAATCTCAGAACAGTCCAAACACCCTTTTTCCTGTTATACGACACACTGAAATGGGCACCACAGTTGCAGCGAGACTCAGGACGGTGCCTATACGTTCGGTTTTCCATTTCTAAGTACTTGCTTTCACGTTGCCCAGCCCTTGAGCAAAGAAACCGCCTATACCGAATGGTGGGTGTCCCTAATTCATCAAGGCGTTCCTTTTTCTTCTCGCGTCGAATGCTAAAACCATGTTCTTTGGCATACTTGTTGTAGAAATAATAGGCAGCCTCTTCGGAAACAAAGATCATGGCCCTTACAGCCTCATACTTTCGCTGTCTGCTCATTTCAGCATCAATATCATATGGATCCTTATTATCTTCCTGCTTAGTATGGTCCAACTGGGAACTTCCTGTCACCTAAACAAATATGACAAACATGGCGTTATTGTTACAGACACTTTGATTTGTTCTATTATGCATTGCAATGCATCAAAATAAAATCTTACTTCGCTTTTGCATTCAGATTTTGACAGCTGTGAAACCCCCCCTTCTAATGATTTCGACTGCTCAGGAATATCCTCTTCATAAGCAAAGTCTTCCAAATCAGAATCCCCATAGTAGGTAAGCTCACTGTTTCTGATTACAACAACCTGCGCAATTCGTAGGAAAATAGCAAATTACATGTATATTCATCTTCACCTGGAAGAAGGCAAGTAAGATAAAAGAAAACATACATCACTCGTATTTTCAGAAGTGGGTTCATCATCTGTCTCTCTTATGCTGTCTTCATCATCGATGTCCATCTACAAAATTTGCATCAAGGAGGCAAAATTCAAGGACAAAATATTCCCATGCACACTGTACTGATAAAATATGAAAATGTGAGTGACTCACATTATCAGACTCAGATACAGGATCACCAAAAATGCTATCATCATCATCAGACGAAGGTATTTCATATTCATCTTCTGAAGATGAAATATCAAAAGCATCCCATGTAGAGTCATCAACATCTGTAGTTGCTTTCTCATTGCCAATCCCAGAAGCCATAGAGCCATCCATCTGTCCAAATAAAACCAACATCACTGACCTAATCAACATAAAAACTCGGCTTGGAATTCATTGTGAAATGCTTATTAACAAAAAATATACGAAAAATTGGTAAAATTTTGAACAACAAATTAAACCCTAAGCACAAATGCGACAATACATCCTATAAAGTATACATGGAATAAGAATAGAATAACAGTGTGGCACGGGGGGCTAACCTCTTCTGTTCGTCGGTGGCAATCTGGGCAGCCACGGGAAGTTGGGCTCGGCGGTGCTCTGCCTTGCAATGGAACGACCTATATGTCGATCGTGGGGAGGCGGAGGGTGGATGAATCAGACGTTCGCCGCCGTATTATCGTGCGCACCGCGGTGACGGCCAACCGATCCACCGGATGTGGGAAGGATAGGAGATCGCCGAGGTAACCAGCCAGACCTGCTACGATTCACCGGGGTACGTGCAAATGGCGGTAGTGAGGGATCGACCGGCTACAACAAGACGGAGGGATCAAAACCCTAGGTATGAATGGCGGCCGTGGGAGGGGAGGGGTGGAGTTGGGCCAAGGTTGGACGCCGGATCCTTGCCGCGATCGGCGGACAAGCAGTATTCACCGGAGAAGATCTAGATCGGAGATCGCCGGGCTGGCGGCTGCGACGAGCTGATCAAGGTACGTGAGAATGGAAAGTGACAACCGACGACGATCACCAAGCAGTATCCATCGGACGTATACACCGACACGTACATACACCGAAACGTACATACACTGTATACCCTTTCAACGAGTACAAGGGTACACCGTATACCCTTTCAACGGGTACACGGGTACAATCGATATGGATCTTCGGAGGCTAACGTAGCCCGACCCGTTAGCGCCGGCGGAAGGAGCACGTGCATAATGGTACGTTTATGCAATTGTTGGTTTGGGGGTCTATGGAAGCAGTCGCCATAACCAATAGCGGGATCTGGAGATCCATAATGGCTCCCACATATTCAACGATAACTTAGTGATCGATTGAACCATTTACATACGATACCGATTCCCTTTGTCACGCGATACTTTACTTGTCCGAGGTTCGATCATCGGTATCTCCATACCTTGTTCAACCTCGTTACCGACAAGTACTCTTTACTCGTACCGTGGTATGTCATCTCTTGTGATCCAATCACATGCTTGCAAGCTAATCAGACGACATTCCACCGAGAGGGCTGATACGTCTCAAACGTATCTAAAATTCCTTATGTTCCATGCTACTTTTATGATGATACTCACATGTTTTATACACATTATATGTCATATTTATGCATTTCCCGAAACTAACCTATTGACGAGATGCCGAAGGGCCAGTTGCTGTTTTCTGCTGTTTTTGGTTTCAGAAATCCTAGTAAGGAAATATTCTCGGAATCGGACGAAATCAACGCCCAGCATCTTAGAATTCCACGAAGCTTCCAGAACACCGGAGAGGGGCCAGAGGAGAGCCAGGTGGGCCCCACACATGTGGCCGGCGCGGCCCAGGGGGGCGCCCCCCTGTTGTGTGGCGGCTCCGTAACCCTTCCGACTCCGCCTCTTCGCCTATTTAAGCCTCCGCGACCTAAATCTTCGATACGGAAAAGCCACGGTACAAGAAACCTTCCAGAGCCGCCGCCATCGCGAAGCCAAGATCTGGGGGACAGGAATCTCTGTTCCGGCACGCCGCCGGGATGGGGAAGTGCCCCCGGAAGGCATCTCCATCGACACCACCGCCATCTTCATCAACGCTGCTGTCTCCCATGAGGAGGGAGTAGTTCTCCATCGAGGCTAAGGGCTGTACCGGTAGCTATGTGGTTAATCTCTCTCCCATGTACTTCAATACAATGATCTCATGAGCTGCCTTACATGATTGAGATCCATATGATGAGCTTTGTAATCTAGATGTCATTATGCTATTCAAGTGGATTTTACTTATGTGATCTCCGGAGACTCCTTGTCCCACGTGTGTAAAGGTGACAGTGTGTGCACCGTGTGGGTCTCTTAGGCTATATTTCACAGAATACTTATTCACTGAGTTATGATTTGAGTTGGATGTCTCTATGAAATTATGGTGTGTTAGTACCTCCTATGAATGCTCACAGTGACAGCGTGGGGTGTTTATTAGTACTTGGGAATACATCTTTAAGGTTTGCCTACATGATGAATTAGTGTTCATTATCTTGCCAGAGAGTAATTCAGAATAGCATAGTGAAGTGCTTATTTATATTCCTTTATGATTGCAATGTTGAGAGTGTCCACTAGTGAAAGTATGATCCTTAGGCCTTGTTTCCAAATACTGCAATCATCGCTTATTTACTGTTTTACTGCATCTTTACTTCCTGCAATATTACTACCATCAACTGCACGCCAGCAAGCTATTTTCTGGCGCCGTTACTACTGCTCATATTCATTCATACCACTTGTATTTCACTATCTCTTCGCCGAACTAGTGCACCTATACATCTGACAAGTGTATTAGGTGTGTTGGGGACACAAGAGACTTCTTGTATCGTGATTGCAGGGTTGCTTGAGAGGGATATCTTTGACCTCTTCCTCCCTGAGTTCGATAAACCTTGGGTGATTCACTTAAGGGAAACTTGCTGCTGTTCTACAAACCTCTGCTCTTGGAGGCCCAACACTGTCTACAGGAATAGAAGCGTGTGTAGACATCAAGCTATTTTCTGGCGCCATTGCCGGGGAGGTAAGGTAAAAGGTATTCACATCCTCCGACTAATAAGCTATTTTCTAGCACTTTTGCCAGTGTGTGAGTGCTCGGAGCTATTTCCTTTAGATCCTGCAATTGCATCTTTTTGTTTCTTGTTTTCACTAGTTAGGTATAATGGAAGATAACAATGAGCTTCTTATTCTATTTCCTGAGTTAAGACATGGATTGTTTGCTGCGAAAATTAAAAAACGTATGGAATCTTATTTGCATGCTAGTAGCAATGATATTAGTATGAACGCTTTGAACACCATTGTTCCTAATGATATGGAAAATTCTAAGCTTGGGGAAGCTGGTTTTGATGAGTATGACATTTTTAGTCCCCCAAGCATTGAGGAGAAAATTTTCTTTGATGATACTCTGCCTCCTATTTATGATGATTATAATGATAGTGGTCTTATAGTGCTGCCTACCATGGAGAGTAAATTTTATTATGATTATATTATGCCTCCTACACTTGATGAGAATAATAATGATAGCTACCTTGTTGAATTTGCTCCCACTACAATTAATAAGAATGACTATGCTTATGTTGGGAGTAGTAATAATTTTATGCATGAGACTCATGATAAGAATGTTTCATTTGATAGTTATATTGTTGAGTTTGTTCATGATGCTACTGAAAATCATTATGAGAGAGGAAAATATGGTTGTAGAAGTTTTCATGTTACTAAAACACCTCTCTATATGCTGAAAATCTTGAAGTTGCGCTTGTCTAGTTTTCCTATGCTTGTTGCATTATGCCTACATGACTTGTTTATTTACAAGATTCCTTTTCATAGGAGTGGGTTAGACTTAAAAGTGTTTTATACTTGCTTTTTGATGCTCTTTTTTGCTTCAACTCTTATTTCTTATGAGTGCATCATTAAAATTGCTGAGCCCATCTTAATGGCTATAAAGAAAGCACTTCTTGGGAGATAACCCATGTGTTTATTTTGCTACTGTTTTGTTGTGTTTTGGAAGTTGTTACTACTGTAGCAACCTCTCCTTATCTTTATTTTATTGCAATGTTGTGCCAAGTGAAGTCTCTAATAGAAGGGTGATGCTAGATTTGGATTACTGCACAGAAACAGATTTCTTGCTGTCACGAATCTGGGTATGATTCTCTGTAGGTAACTCAGAAAAATCTGCCAATTTACGTGAGTGATCCTCAGATATGTACGCAACTTTCATTCTATTTGAGCTTTTTCATCTGAGCAAGTTAACTGCCTCAAAAAATTCTGTCTTTACGGACTGTTCTGTTTTGACAGATTCTGCCTTTTATTTCGCATTGCCTCTTTTGCTGTGTTGAATGGATTTCTTTGTTCCATTAACTTTAAATAGCTTTGTGCAATGTCCAGAAGTGTTAAGAATGATTGTGTCACCTCTGAACATGTGAATTCTTGATTATGCACTAACCCTCTCATGAGTTTGTTTTGAGTTTGGTGTGGAGGAAGTTTTCAAGGGTCAAGAGAGGAGGATGATACAATATGATCAAGAAGAGTGAAAAGTCTAAGATTGGGGATGCCCCCGTGGTTCATCCCTGCATATTTCAAGAATACTCAAGCATCTAAGCTTGGGGATGCCCAAGGCATCCCCTTCTTCATCGACAAATTATCAGGTCACCTCTAGTGAAACTATATTTTTATTCCATCATATCTTATGTACTTTACTAGGAGCGTCTATGTGCTTTTATTTTCGTTTTGTTATCTTAGTTCTCTGAATAAATTGGATCATACCTTGTTTGGGAGAGAGACACGCTCCGCTTTTTCATTTGAACACTTGTGTTCTTCGCTTTATTCTTAATGTTCATGGCGAAGGTTCAAACTGCTTCGTTCATTGTTATATGGTTGGAAACAGAAAATGCTGCATGTGGTAAGTGGTATAATGTCTTGAATAATGTGATATTTGGCAATTGTTGTGCTCATATAGATCATGTTTAAGCTCTTGCATCATGTACTTTGCACCTATTAATGAAGAACTACATAGAGCTTGTTAAAGTCTAGTTTGCATGATTTGTTTCTCTAGAGTCTAGATATTTTCTGGTTAAGGTGTTTGAACAACAAGGAAGACGATGTAAAGTCTTATAATACTTACAATATGTTCATATGTGAGCTTTGCTGCACCTTTTATACTTGAGTTTGCTTCAAACAACCTTGCTAGCCTAGCCTTGTATTGAGAGGAATTCTTCTCGTGCATCCAAATCCTTGAGCCAAAAACTATGCCATTTGTGTCCACCATACCTACCTACAACATGGTATTTCTCTGCCATTCCAAAGTACATTACTTGAGTGCTACCTTTAAAATTCTATTCTTTGCCTTTACAATATATAGCTCATGGGAAAATAGCCTTAAAAACTATTGTGGTATTGAATATGTTACTTATGTATTTTATTTCTTATAAGTTGCTTGTTGAGCGGTAACCATGTTTCTGGGGACGCCATCAACTATTACCTATGTTGAATATCATGTGAGTTTCTATGCATGTTCGTCTTGTCTGAAGTAAGGGCGATTTTCATGATCAAATGGTTTGAGTATGCATATTGTTAGAGAAGATCATTGGGCCGCTAACTAAAGCCATGATCCATGTTGGAAGTTTCAGTTTGGACAATTAATCCTCAATCTCTTATGAGAATATTATCTGTTGTTGAATGCTTATGCATTAAAGAGGAGTCCATTATCTATTGTCTATGTTCTCCCGGTATGGATGTCTAAGTTGAGAATAATCGAAAGCGAGAAATCCAATGCGAGCTTTCTCCTTAGACCTTTGTACATGCGGCATAGAGGTACCCCTTTGTGACACTTGGTTGAAACATATGCTATGCAAAGATAATCCATGTTAATCCAAGCTAATTAGGACAAGGTGCGAGCACTATTGGTATACTATGCATGAGGCTTGCAACTTATAGGATATCTTATACATAACACATATGCTTTATTACTACCGTTGACAAAATTGTTTCTTGTTTTCAACATGAAAAGCTCTAGCACAAAAATAGTAATCCATGCTTCCCTCTGCGAAGGGCCAATCTTTTACTTTATTGTTGAGTCAGTTTACCTATTCTTTCTATCCCAGAAGCAAACACTTGTATCAACTGTGTGCATTGATTCTTACATGTTTACCTATTGCACTTGTTATATTACTTTGTGTTGACAATTATCCATGAGATAAATATGTTGAAGTTTAAAGCAATTGCTGAAACTTATATCTTCCTTTGTGTTGCTTCAAAGCTTTCTACTAAGAATCTATTGCTTTATGAGTAACTCTTATGCAAGTCTTATTGATGCTTGTCTTGAAAGTATTATTCATGAAAAGTCTTTGCTATATGATTCATTTGTTTACTCATTATCTTCATCATTGCTTCGAATCGCTGCATTCATCTCATATGCTTTACAATAGTATTGATCAAGATTATGATAGCATGTCACTTCATAAATTATCCTTGTTATCGTTTACCTACTCGAGGGCGAGTAGGAACTAAGCTTGGGGATGCTTGATATGTCTCAAACGTATCTATAATTTCTTATGTTCCATGCTACTTTTATGATGATACTCACATGTTTTATACACATTATATGTCATATTTTTGCATTTCCCGGAACTAACCTATTGACGAGATGCCGAAGGGCCAGTTGTTGTTTTCTGCTGTTTTTGGTTTCAGAAATCCTAGTAAGGAAATATTCTCGGAATCGGACAAAATCAACGCCCAGCATCTTAGAATTCCACGAAGCTTCCAGAACACCGGAGAGGGGCCAGAGGAGAGCCAGGTGGGCCCCACACATGTCTCCGACACGGCCTAGGGGGGGCGCCCCCCTGTTGTGTGGTGGCTCCGTAACCCTTCCGACTCCGCCTCTTCGCCTATTTAAGCCTCCCCGACCTAAATCTTCGATACGGAAAAGCCACGGTACGAGAAACCTTCCAGAGCCGCCGCCATCGCGAAGCCAAGATCTGGGGGACAGGAGTCTCTGTTCCGGCACGCCGCCGGGACGGGGAAGTGCCCCCGGAAGGCATCTCCATCGACACCACCGCCATCTTCATCAACGCTGATGTCTCCCATGAGGAGGGAGTAGTTCTCCATCGAGGCTAAGGGCTGTACCGGTGATGGCGTGTAACTCACACGTTCGTTGGGAACCCCAAGAGGAAGGTATGATGCGCACAACAGCAAGTTTTCCCTCAGAAAGAAACCATGGTTTATCGAACCAGGAGGAGCCAAGAAGCACGTTGAAGGTTGATGGCGGCGGGATGTAGTGCGGCGCAACACCAGGGATTCCGGCGCCAACGTGGAACCTGCACAACACAACCAAAGTACTTCGCCCCAACGAAACAGTGAGGTTGTCAATCTCACCGGCTTACTGTAACAAAGGATTAGATGTATAGTGTGGATGATGATTGTTTGCAGAAAACAGTAAAACAAGTATTGTAGTAGATTGTATTCGATGTAAAAGAATGGACCGGGCTCCACAGTTCACTAGAGGTGTCTCTCCCATAAGATAAATAGCATGTTGGGTGAACAAATTACAGTCAGGCAATTGACAAATAGAGAGGGCATGACCATGCACATAAATGATATGATGAATATTGTGAGATTTAATTGGGCATTACGACAAAGTACATAGACCGCTATCCAGCATGCATCTATGCCTAAAAAGTCCACCTTCAGGTTATCATCCGAACCCCTTCCAGTATTAAGTTGCAAAACAACAGACAATTGCATTAAGTATGGTGCGTAATGTAATCAATAACTACATCCTTAGACATAGCATCAATGTTTTATCCCTATTGGCAACAGCACATCCACAACCTTAGAACTTTCTGTCACTGTCCCAGATTTAATGGAGGCATGAACCCACTATCGAGCATAAATACTCCCTCTTGGAGTTAAGAGCAAAAACTTGGCCAGAGCCTCTACTAATAACGGAGAGCATGCAAGATCATAAACAACACATAGGTAATAGATTGATAATCAACATAACATAGTATTCTCTATCCATCGGATCCCAACAAACACAGCATATAGAATTACAGATAGATGATCTTGATCATGTTAGGCAGCTCACAAGATCCGACAATGAAGCACAATGAGGAGAAGACAACCATCTAGCTACTGCTATGGACCCATAGTCCAGGGGTGAACTACTCACTCATCACTCCGGAGGCGACCATGGCGGTGAAGAGTCCTCCGGGAGATGATTCCCCTCTCCGGCAGGGTGCCGGAGGTGATCTCCAGAATCCCCCGAGATGGGATTGGCGACGGCGGCGTCTCAGTAAGGTTTTCCGTATCGTGGCTCTCGGTGCTGGGGGTTTCGCGACGAAGGCTTTAAGTAGGCGGAAGGGCAACGCGGGGGGCCACACGAGGGCCCCACACACCAGGGCCGCGCGGCCAGGGTCCAGGCCGCGCCGCCCTGTTGTGGCGGAGCCTCGTGGCCCCACTTCCTTTCCCCCTCGGTCTTCTGGAAGCTTCGTGGCAAAATAGGACCCTGGGCGTTGATTTTGTCCAATTCCGAAAATATTTCTTTACTAGGATTTCTGAAACCAAAAACAGCAGAAAATAGCAACTAGCTCTTCGGCATCTCGTTAATAGGTTAGTGCCGGATAATGCATAAATACGATATATAATGTGTATAAAACATGTAGATATCATCAATAATGTGGCATGGAACATGAGAAATTATCGATACGTCGGAGACGTATCAGCATCCCCAAGCTTAGTTCCTACTCGTCCCGAGCAGGTAAACGATAACAAAGATAATTTCTGGAGTGACATGCCATCATAACCTTGATCATACTATTGTAAACATATCTAATGAATGCAGCGATCAAAACAATGGTAATGACATGAGTAAACAACTGAATCATAAAGCAAAGACTTTTCATGAATAGCACTTAAAGACAAGCATCAATAAGTCTTGCATAAGAGTTAACTCATAAAGCAATAAATCAAAGTAAAGGTATTGAAGCAACACAAAGGAAGATTAAGTTTCAGCGGTTGCTTTCAACTTATAACATGTATATCCCATGGATATTGTCAATGTAAAGTAATATAACAAGTGCAATATGCAAGTATGTAGGAATCAATGCACAGTTCACACAAGTGTTTGCTTCTTGAGGCGGAGAGAGATAGGTGAACTGACTCAACATAAAAGTAAAAGAAAGGTCCTTCAAAGAGGAAAGCATCGATTGCTATATTTGTGCTAGAGCTTTAATTTTGAAAACGTGAAACAATTTTGTCAACGGTAGTAATAAAGCATATGTATTATGTAAGTTATATCTTACAAGTTGCAAGCCTCATGCATAGTATACTAATAGTGGCCACACCTTGTCCTAATTAGCTTGGACTACCGGATCATCGCAATACACATGTTTTAACCAAGTGTCACAAAGGGGTACCTCCATGCCGCCTGTACAAAGGTCTAAGGAGAAAGCTCGCATTTTGGATTTCTCACTTTTGATTATTCTCAACTTAGACATCCATACCGGGACAACATGGACAACAGATAATGGACTCCTCTTTAATGCATAAGTATGTGGCAACAATTAATGTTCTCATATGAGATTGAGGATATATGTCCAAAACTGAAACTTCCACCATGATTCATGGCTTTAGTTAGCGGCCCAATGTTCTTCTCTAACAATATGCATGCTCTAACCAATAAAGTGGTAGATATCTCTTACTTCAGACAAGACGGACATGCATAGCAACTCACATGATATTCAACAAAGAGTAGTTGATGGCGTCCCCAGGAACATGGTTATCGCACAACAAGCAACTTAATAAGAGATAAAGTGCATAAGTACATATTCAATACCACAATAGTTTTTAAGCTATTTGTCCCATGAGCTATATATTGCAAAGGCGAATGATGGAAATTTAAAGGTAGCACTCAAGCAATTTACTTTGGAATGGCGGAGAAATACCATGTAATAGGTAGGTATGGTGGACACAAATGGCATAGTGGTTGGCTCAAGGATTTTGGATGCATGAGAAGTATTCCCTCTCGATACAAGGTTTAGGCTAGCAAGGTTATTTGAAACAAACACAAGGATGAACCGATGCAGCAAAACTCACATAAAAGACATATTGTAAACATTATAAGACTCTACACCGTCTTCCTTGTTGTTCAAAACTCAATACTAGAAATTATCTGGACTTTAGAGAGACCAAATATGCAAACCAAATTTAGCAAGCTCTAGGTGTTTCTTCATTAATGGGTGCAAAGTATATGATGCAAGAGCTTAAACATGAGCACAACAATTGCCAAGTATCAAATTATTCAAGAAATTTTAGAATTACTACATGTAGCATTTCCCGATTCCAACCATATAACAATTTAACGAAAAAGATTCAACCTTCGCCATGAATACTATGAGTAAAGCCTAAGGACATATTTGTCCATATGCAACAGCGGAGCGTGTCTCTCTCCCACACAATGAATGATAGGATCCATTTTATTCAAACAAAAACAAAAACAAAAACAAACCGACGCTCCAAGCAAAGTACATAAGATGTGATGGAATAAAAATATAGTTTCAGGGGAGGAACCTGATAATGTTGTCGATGAAGAAGGGGATGCCTTGGGCATCCCCAAGCTTAGACGCCTGAGTCTTCTTAATATATGCAGGGGTGAACCACCAGGGCATCCCCAAGCTTAGAGCTTTCACTCTCCTTGATCATATTGCATCATTTCCCTCTCTTGATCCTTGAAAACTTCCTCCACACCAAACTCGAAACAACTCATTAGAGGGTTAGTGCACAATAAAAATTAACATGTTCAGAGGTGACATAATCATTCTTAACACTTCTGGACATTGCATAAAGCCACTGGACATTAATGGATCAAAGAAATTCATCCAACATAGCAAAAGAGGCAATGCGAAATAAAAGGCAGAATCTGTCAAAACAGAACAGTTCGCAAAGACGAATTTTAAAATGGCACCAGACTTGCTCAAATGAAAATGCCCAAATTTAATGAAAGTTGCGTACATATCTGAGGATCACGCACGTAAATTGGCATATTTTTCTGAGCTACCTACAGA
Source organism: Lolium perenne (assembly GCF_019359855.2). Classification (NCBI taxonomy): domain Eukaryota; kingdom Viridiplantae; phylum Streptophyta; class Magnoliopsida; order Poales; family Poaceae; genus Lolium; species Lolium perenne. Next base: position 351,980,166 of record NC_067246.2, read on the forward strand.
GAGGCAGGTCGAAATTCGTGACAGCAAAGAAATCTGTTACTGCGCAGTAATCCAAATCTAGTATGAACCTTACTATCAAAGACTTTACTTGGCACAACAAAACACAAAACTAAGATAAGGAGAGGTTGCTACAGTAGTAAACAACTTCCAAGACTCAAATATGAAACAAAAATACTGTAGTAAAAACATGGGTTGTCTCCCATAAGCGCTTTTCTTTAACGCCTTTCAGCTAGGCGCAGAAAGTGTATATCAAGTGTTATCAAGAGACGAAGTATGAACATCGTAATTTGTTCTAATAATAGAATCAAAAGGTAACTTCATTCTCTTTCTAGGGAAGTTTTCCATACCTTTCTTGAGAGGAAATTGATATTTAATATTACCTTCCTTCATATCAATGATAGCTCCAACAGTTCGAAGAAAAGGTCTTCCCAATATAATGGGACAAGATGCATTGCATTCAATATCCAAGACAACAAAATCAATGGGGACAAGGTTATTGTTAACGGTAATGCGAACATTATCAACTCTCCCCAAAGGTTTCTTTATAGCATTATCAACAAGATTAACATCCAAATAACAATTTTTCAATGGTGGCAAGTCAAGCATATTATAAATCTTCTTAGGCATAACGGAAATACTTGCACCAAGATCACATAAAGCATTACAATTAAAGTTATTGACCTTCATCTTAATGATGGGCTCCCAACCATCCTCTAGCTTCCTAGGAATAGAAGTTTCAAGTTTTAGTTTCTCTTCTCTAGCTTTTATGAGAGCATTTGTAATATGTTTTGTGAAAGCCAAGTTTATAGCACTAGCATTAGGACTCTTAGCAAGTTTTTGTAAGAACTTTATAACTTCAGAGATGTGACAATCATCAAAATCCAAAACATTATAATCTAAAGCAATGGGATCATCATCCCCAATGTTGGAAAAAAATTCAGCAGTTTTATCACAGGCAATTTCAGCAGTTTTAGCAGTTTCAGGCAGTTTTGCAGGCTTTGCATTAGAAGTGGAAACATTGCTAACACCAATTCTTTCACCATTATTAGTAAGAGGTGCAGCAACATGTGGAGCATTAGCATTACTAGTGGTGGTAATAGTCCAAACTTTAGCTACATTATTCTCTTTAGCTAGTTTTTCATTTTCTTCTTTTTCCCACCTAGCATGCAATTCGGCCATCAATCTTATATTCTCATTAATTCTAACTTGGATGGCATTTGCTGTAGTAACAATTTTATTTTCAATATCCTTATTAGGCATAAATTTCGATTTCAAAAGATCAACATCAGAGGCAAGACTATCAACCTTAGAAGCGAGAATATCAATTTTATTGAGCTTTTCCTCAACAGATTTGTTAAAAGCAGTTTGTGTACTAATAAATTCTTTAAGCATAGCTTCAAGTCCAGGGGGTGTGTTCCTATTATTGTTGTAAGAATTCCCATAAGAATTACCATAACTGTTACCATTATTATAAGGATATGGCCTATAGTTAATACTAAAATTGTTCCGATAAGCATTGTTGTTGAAATTATTATTTTTAATGAAGTTTACATCAACATGTTCTTCTTGGGCAACCAATGAAGCTAACGGAACATTATTAGGATCAACATTAGTCCTATCATTCACAAGCATAGACATAATAGCATCAATCTTATCACTCAAGGAGGAGGTTTCTTCGACAGAATTTACCTTCTTACCTTGTGGAGCTCTTTCCGTGTGCCATTCAGAGTAATTAATCATCATATTATCAAGGAGCTTTGTTGCTTTACCAAGAGTGATGGACATAAAGGTACCTCCAGCAGCTGAATCCAATAGGTTCCGCGAAGAAAAGTTCAGTCCTGCATAAAAGGTTTGGATGATCATCCAAGTAGTCAGTCCATGGGTTGGGCAATTTTTAACCAAAGATTTCATTCTTTCCCAAGCTTGAGCAACATGTTCATTATCCAATTGTTTAAAATTCATTATGCTACTTCTCAAAGATATAATTTTAGCAGGGGGATAATATCTACCAATAAAAGCATCCTTGCATTTAGTCCATGAATCAATACTATTCTTAGGCAGAGATAGCAACCAATCTTTAGCTCTTCCTCTTAATGAGAAAGGAAACAATTTTAATTTTATAATGTCACCATCTACATCTTTATACTTTTGCATTTCACACAATTCAACAAAATTATTGAGATGGGCAGCAGCATCATGAGAACTAACACCAGAAAATTGCTCTCTCATAACAAGATTCAGTAAAGCAGGTTTAATTTCAAAGAATTTTGCTGTAGTAGCAGGTGGAGCAATAGGTGTGCATAAGAAATCATTATTATTTGTGGTTGTGAAGTCACACAACTTAGTATTTTCAGGGATAGCCATTTTAGCAGTAGTGAATAAAGCAAACTAGATAAAGTAAATGCAAGTAAACTAATTTTTTTGTGTGTTTTTGATATAGAGTGCAAGACAGTAAATAAAGTAAAACTAGCAACTAATTTTTTTGTGTTTTGATATAATGCAGCAAACAAAGTAGTAAATAAAATAAAGCAAGACAAAAACAAAGTAAAGAGATTGGATTGTGGAGACTCCCCTTGCAGCGTGTCTTGATCTCCCCGGCAACGGCGCCAGAAAATATGCTTGATGGCGTGTAACTCACACGTTCATTGGGAACCCCAAGAGGAAGGTATGATGCGCACAGCAGCAAGTTTTCCCTCAGAAAGAAACCAAGGTTTACCGAACCAGGAGGAGCCAAGAAGCACGTTGAAGGTTGATGGTGGCGGGATGTAGTGCGGCGCAACACCAGGGATTCCGGCGCCAACGTGGAACCTGCACAACACAACCAAAGTACTTTGCCCCAACGAAGCAGTGAGGTTATCAATCTCACCGGCTTGCTGTAACAAAGGATTAGATGTATAGTGTGGATGATGATTGTTTGCAGAAAACAGTAAAACAAGTATTGCAGTAGATTGTATTCGATGTAAAAGAATGGACCGGGGTCCACAGTTCACTAGAGGTGTCTCTCCGATAAGATAAATAGCATGTTGGGTGAACAAATTACAGTCAGGCAATTGACAAATAGAGAGGGCATGACCATGCACATACATGATATGAAGAATATTGTGAGATTTAATTGGGCATTACGACAAAGAACATAGACCGCTATCCAGCATGCATCTATGCCTAAAAAGTCCACCTTCAGGTTATCATCCGAACCCCTTCCAGTATTAAGTTGCAAAACAACAGACAATTGCATTAAGTATGGTGCGTAATGTAATCAATAACTACATCCTTAGACATAGCATCAATGTTTTATCCCTAGTGGCAACAGCACATCCACAACCTTAGAACTTTCTCACATCGTCCTGCATTTAATGGAGGCATGAACCCACTATCGAGCATAAATACTCCCTCTTGGAGTTAAGAGCAAAAACTTGGCCAGAGCCTCTACTAATAACGGAGAGCATGCAAGATCATAAACAACACATTGGTAATAGATTGATAATCAACATAACATAGTATTCTCTATCCATCGGATCCCGACAAACACAACATATAGAATTACAGATAGATGATCTTGATCATGTTAGGCAGCTCACAAGATCCGACAATGAAGCACAATGAGGAGAAGACAACCATCTAGCTACTGCTATGGACCCATAGTCCAGGGGTGAACTACTCACTCATCACTCCGGAGGCGACCATGGCGGTGAAGAGTCCTCCGGGAGATGATTCCCCTCTCCGGCAGGGTGCTGGAGGTGATCTCCAGAATCCCCCGAGATGGGATTGGCGGCGGCGGCGTCTTAGTAAGGTTTTCCGTATCGTGGCTCTCGGTGCTGGGGGTTTCGCGACGAAGGCTTTAAGTAGGCGGAAGGGCAACGCGGGGGGGCACACGAGGGCCCCACACACCAGGGCCGCGCGGCCAGGGTCCAAGCCGCGCCGCCCTGTTGTGGCGGCGCCTCGTGGCCCCACTTCCTTTCCCCCTCGGTCTTCTGGAAGCTTCGTGGCAAAATAGGACCCTGGGCGTTGATTTCGTCCAATTCCGAGAATATTTCTTTACTAGGATTTCTGAAACCAAAAACAGCAGAAAACAAAGAATCGGCTCTTCGGCATCTCGTTAATAGGTTAGTGCCGGAAAATGCATAAATACGACATATAATGTGTATAAAACATGTAGATATCATCAATAATGTGGCATGGAACATAAGAAATTATCGATACGTCGGAGACGTATCAACCGGTAGCTATGTGGTTAATCTCTCTCCCATGTACTTCAATACAATGATCTCATGAGCTGCCTTACATGATTGAGATCCATATGAGGAGCTTTGTAATCTAGATGTCATTATGCTATTCAAGTGGATTTTACTTATGTGATCTCCGGAGACCCCTTGTCCCACGTGTGTAAAGGTGACAGTGTGTGCACTGTGTGGGTCTCTTAGGCTATATTTCACATAATACTTATTCACTGAGTTATGATTTGAGTTGGATGTCTCTATGAAATTGTGGTGTGTTAGTACCTCCTATGAATGCTCACAGTGACAGTGTGGGGTGTTTATTAGTACTTGGGAATACATCTTTAAGGTTTGCCTACATGATGAATTAGTGTTCGTTATCTTGCCAGAGAGTAATTCAGAATAGCATAGTGAAGTGCTTATTTATATTCCTTTATGATTGCAATGTTGAGAGTGTCCACTAGTGAAAGTATGATCCCTAGGCCTTGTTTCCAAATACTGCAATCATCGCTTATTTACTGTTTTACTGCATCTTTACTTCCTGCAATATTACTACCATCAACTGCAGGCCAGCAAGCTATTTTCTGGCGCCGTTACTACTGCTCATATTCATTCATACCACTTGTATTTCACTATCTCTTCGCCGAACTAGTGCACCTATACATCTGACAAGTGTATTAGGTGTGTTGGGGACACAATAGACTTCTTGTATCGTGATTGCAGGGTTGCTTGAGAGGGATAGCTTTGACCTCTTCCTCCCTGAGTTCGATAAACCTTGGGTGATTCACTTAAGGGAAACTTGCTGCTGTTCTACAAACCTCTGCTCTTGGAGGCCCAACACTGTCTACAGGAATAGAAGCGTGCTTAGACATCAAGGGCCCAGAGTATATCTATCCGTCATCAGGATGGACAAATCCCACTATTGATCCATATGCCTCAACTCACACTTTCCGAATACTTAATCCCATATTTATAACCACCCATTTACGCTATGGCGTTTGATGTAATCAAAGTACCCTTCCGGTGTAAGTGATTTACATGATCTCATGGTCGAATGACTAGGTAACTATGTATCGAAAGCTTATAGCAAGTTGAACTTAATGACTTGATCTCATGCTACACTTATTTGGGTGTATGTCCATAATATCATTCACTCAATGATATAACCTTGTTATTAACAACATCCAATGTTCATGATCACGAAACCATGATCATCTATTAATCAACTAGCTAGTTATACAAGAGGCTTACTAGGGACTCCTTGTTGTTTACATAACACACATGTATCAATGTTTCAGTTAATACAATTATAGGATGGGATGTAAACATTTATCTATGTTTCGGTTAATACAAATACCTCTGGAGCAGGGCAGCCATGTTCGACCATTCCCCATGGTCTTTACGTTTCGAGTCCATAACAAGTACTAATCCTTTCTTAAGCTCAATGATTAGGAGAATATATTGGAAGCTGCACACGCATAACTCGCCAGATTATTTATACTTCACAACGAGTAAGTGAAATCGAATGTATGTAAGATAGTTATAACACTCACTTGAAGTTGTAAGGAAATAATATTTCCTATTTGTTTGATTGCTTCAGTAAAAACATTAGCATGTTGCCCTCTGTGTCCTTGGCGTACCATCGAACCGTAACTTCATGAATGGTGTTTGGGTCATTGAACCCGATGTCATAGAGTCCGCCTTTTTTTCATTCGAGCATCTTCATTCTGCATAATATATAGCGTACAAAAATAATATAGTGAGGATAATTGTTAGTGCAAATGAATGAGCTGAGGTACATACTTAATTACATAAATAAATCACTTGCATGCAGTAGCAACTGATTACTTTGTATTGACAATTATCTATGAGATAAACATGTTGAAGTTGAAAGCAACTGCTGAAACTTATATCTTCCTTTGTGTTGCTTCAAAACCTTCTACTAAGAATTTATTGCTTTATGAGTTAACTCCTATGCAAGACTTATTGATGCTTGTCTTGAAAGTACTATTCATGAAACGTCTTTGCTATATGATCAATTGTTTAGTCATTATCTTTACCATTGCTTTGAATCACTTCATTCATCTCATATGCTTTACAATAGTATTGATCAAGATTATGATAGCAGCATGTCACTTCAGAAATTATCCTTGTTATCGTTTACCTACTCGAGGGCGAGTAGAAACTAAGCTTGGGGATGCTTGATACATCTCAAACGTATCTATAATTTCTTATGTTCCATGCTAGTTTTATGACAATACTCACATGTTTTACATACACTTTATATCATTTTGATGCATTTTCCGGCACTAACCTATTAACAAGATGCCGAAGCGCCAGTTCCTGTTTTCTGCTGTTTTTGGTTTCAGAAATCTTACACAGGAAATATTCTCGGAATTGGACGAAACAAAAGCCCACGGTCTTATTTTGCACGGAGCCTTCCAGAAGTCCGAGGAGCAGACGAAGAGGGGCCGCGAGGCGCCCACACCCTAGGGCGGCGCGGTGGGGCCCCTGGCCGCGTCGGCCTGTGGGGTGGGCCCCTCGGCCGCCTCCCGACTCTGCCCTTTTGCCTATAAAAACTCTCCGTCGCGAAAACCCTAGTACCGAGAGCCACGATACGAGAAAACATACTGAGACGCCGTCGCCGCCAATCCCATCTCGGGGGATTCTTGAGATCGCCTCCGGCACCCTGCCGGAGAGGGGAATCATCACCGGAGGGCTCTACATCACCATGCCCGCCTCCGGATTGATGCGTGAGTAGTTCATCCTTGGACTATGGGTCCATAGCAGTACCTAGATGGTTGTCTTCTCCTCTTGTGCTATCATGTTTAGATCTTGTGAGCTGCCTAACATGATCAAGATCGTCTATTTGTAATGCTACATGTTGTGTTTGTTGGGATCCGATGAATATGGAATACTATGTCAAGTTGATTATTGATCTATCATATATGTGTTGTTTATGATCTTGCATGCTCTCCGTTGCTAGTAGAGGCTCGGGTCAAGTTGATACTTGTGACTCCAAGAGGGAGTATTTATGCTCGATAGTGGGTTCATGCCTCCATTGAATCTGGGACAGTGACAGAAAGTTCTAAGGTTGTGGATGTGCTGTTGCCACTAGGGATACAACATCGATGCTTTGTCTAAGGATATTTGTGTTGATTACATTACGCACCATACTTAATGCAATTGTCTGTTGTTTGCAACTTAAAACTGGAAGGGGTGCGGATGCTAACCCGAAGGTGGACTTTTTAGGCATAGATGGATGCTGGATAGCGGTCTATGTACTTTGTCGTAATGCCCTAAGTAAATCTCATAGTAGTCATCATGATATGTATATGCATTGTTATGCCCTCTCTATTTGTCAATTGCCCAACCGTAATTTGTTCACCCAACATGCTATTTATCTTATTGGAGAGACAACACTAGTGAACTGTGGACCCCGGTCCATTCTTTTACATCTGAAATACAGTCAACTGCAATCTCTGTTCTCTGTTGTTCTTCGCAAGCAAACATCATTCTCCACACCATACGTTTAATCCTTTGTTTACAGCAAGCCAGTGAGATTGACAACCTCACTGTTAAGTTGGGGCAAAGTATTTTGATTGTGTTGTGCAGGTTCCACGTTGGCACCGGAATCCCTGGTGTTGCGCCGCACTACACTCCTTCACCAACAACCTTCACGTGGCCTTCATCTCCTACTGGTTCGATAAACCTTGGTTTCTTACTGAGGGAAACTTGCTGCTGTACGCATCACACCTTCCTCTTGGGGTTCCCAACGGGCGTGTGCTTCACGCGTCATCAGGTACCGGTTCGTAAGGGAACCGGTACCAAAGTCCTAGATGGATGCTCCATTTTCTACTAGTGTAAACAAACCTAAAAGAATGAAAAGGTACATTGGTGCACCCTCGCGCGGAGAAATCTAGGGGGGTAGACCCGGCGGGGCACACGTTCCGCTGTTTTGGGGGGAGGACGGGGAGAACGACCGACGGAGCACCAGAACCCCACCAAATCTTGCATGTGGACCTATGATATATGTGAAAGTGTGGTGCAAGGTGTAATGGTGCAAAAGTAGATCCCCTAAACCCTAAACCCTAGCCCTAACCCTACACCTAACCCTAACCAGTAGATCAGGCACACCCTCAATCGTGTGATAATGGCTCGAGCTGCGGGTGTATGCGCCAAAGGGTCCCAATCTTGGTTTTCCATGTGTATATGTACTAAACAAACCTAAAAGAATGAAAAGGTACATTGGTGCACCCTCGCGCGGAGAAATCTAGGGGGGTAGACCCGTCGGGGCACACGTTCCGCTGTTTTGGGGGAGGAGGGGGAGAACGACCGACGGAGCACCGGAACCCCACCAAATCTTGCATGTGGACCTATGATATGTGTGAAAGTGTGGTGCAAGGTGTAATGGTGTGATGACCCACAAGTATAGGGGGTGTATCGCAGTACTTTCGATAAATAAGAGTGTCGAACCCAACGAGGAGCAGAAGGTGTTGACAAGCAGTTTCGATGAAGGATTCATTGTAAATGCTCACAGACAAGTATTCAGGGGGTTTTAGTATAGCAGATGAATAAAGTACAAGTAAGTAAAATGCGAGAGTAATAATTGCAGCGAGTGGCCCAATCCTTTTTAGCACAAAGGACAAGCCGGTTTGTTTACTTATAATGACCAAACGTTCTTGAGGACACACGTGAATTTAGTCTAGTGCTTTCGCTTCATATAGCTGATTAATCTTCATTGTTTTGATAAGTGTTGTGTGGGTGAACCTATGCTAATGCACCGCCCTTCCTAGGACTAATACAAGAAAGTAATTAAGATAAATCTAACCACCTCCTTAAACTCTGAGATCCTGCTATCCCTCCTGCATCGATATACCAACGGGGGTTTAGGTTTCTGTCACTCCGGCAACCCCGCAATTAGCAAACGAATACAATATGCATTCCCCTAGGCCCATAAATGGTGAAGTATCATGTAGTCGACGTTCACATGACACCACTAGAAGAATAACACCACAACTTAAATATCATAACCTTGAATACTAGCCAACATAATTCACTACTAACATTTAGACTTCACCCATGTCCTCAAGAACTAAACGAACTACTCACGAGACATCATATGGAACATGATCAGAGGTGATATGATGATGAATAACAATCTGAACATAAACCTTGGTTCAATGGTTTCACTCAATAGAATCAATAACAAGTAGAAATCAATACCGGGAGAGTTTCCCCTATCAAACAATAAAGATCCAACCCTAACTGTTACAGCGGTGACGAGGTGCAGCGGTGGAGATGGCGGTGATGATGATGAAGATGATGGTGATGATGATGGAGATGATGTCCAGCTCGATGACGATGACGATGGCGTCGATTTCCCCCTCCGGGAGGGAATTTCCCCGGCGGATTTCAGCCTGCCGGAGAGCTCTTTTCTCTCTGGTGTTTTCCGCCCCGCATAGGCGGCTGTGACTCTTCGCGATTATTCCCTTGAGCTTAGGTTTTCGGGACGAAGATGTACGCGAAGGAGAGGAGGCCAGAGGGGGCTGTGGGCCCCCTCCTCACAAGGCGGCGCGGCCAGGCCTTGGCCCGCGCCGGCCTATGAGGTGGGCCCATGGCGGCCCTCCTCGGCTCCGCCTTCTGGCTCCCTTCGTCTTCTGGAAAAATAGGATTTTTCATATAATTTCCGTCAATTGTTGATCTTCCGAAATATTGCATTCTGACGGCGCTTTTTCCAGCAGAATCCTGACTCCGGTGCGCGATCCTCCAATAGTCGTGAAACATGCAAAATATATGAAATAACATAAGTATCATCCCCAAATATGAAATATATCAATAAATAACAGTAAATTATGATATAAAATAGTGATGCAAAATGGACGTATCATGGTGCAAAAGTAGCTCCCCTAAACCCTAAACCCTAGCCCTAACCCTACACCTAACCCTAACCAGTAGATCAGGCACACCCTTGATCGTGTGATAATGGCTCGAGCTGCGGGTGTATGTGCCAAAGGGTCCCAATCTTGGTTTTCCCTGTGTATATGTACTAAACAAACCTAAAAGAATGAAAAGGTACATTGGAGCACCCTCGCGCGGAGAAATCTAGGGGGTAGACCCGCCGGGGCACACGTTCCGCTGTTTTGGGGGGAGGAGGGGGAGAACGACCGACGGAGCATCGGAACCCAACCAAATCTTGCATGTGGACCTATTATATGTGTGAAAGTGTGGTGCAAGGTGTAATGGTGCAAAAGTAGCTCTCCTAAATCCTAAAGCCTAGCCCTAACCCTACACCAAACCCTAACTAGTAGATCAGGCACACCCTCGATCGTGTGATAATGGCTCGAGCTGCGGGTGTATGTGCCAAAGGGTCCCAATCTTGGTTTCCATGTGTATATGTACTAAACAAACCTAAAGTAATGAAAAGGTACATTGGTGCACCCTCGCGCGGAGAAATCTAGGGGCGTAGACCCGCCGGGGCACACGTTCCGCTGTTTTGGGGGGAGGAGGGGGAGAACGACCGACGGAGCACCGGAACCCCACCAAATCTTGCATGTGGACCTATGATATGTGTGAAAGTGTGGTGCAAGGTGTAATGGTGCAAAAGTAGCTACCTAAACCCTAAACCCTAGCCCTAACCCTACACCTAACCCTAACCAGTAGATCAGGCACACCCTCGATCGTGTGATAATGGCTCGAGCTGTGGGTGTATGTGCCAAAGGGTCCCAATCTTGGTTTTACATGTGTATATGTACTAAACAAACCTAAAAGAATGAAAAGGTACATTGGTGCACCCTCGCGCGGAGAAATCTAGGGGGGTAGACCCGCCGAGGCACACGTTCCGCTGTTTTGGGGGGAGGAGGGGGAGAACGACCGATGGAGCACCGGAACCCCACCAAATCTTGCATGTGGACCTATGATATGTGTGAAAGTGTGTTTCAAGGTGTAATGGTGCAAAAGTAGATCCCCTAAACCCTAAAGCCTAGCCCTAACCCTACACCTAACCCTAACTAGTAGATCAGGCACACCCTCGATCGTGTGATAATGGCTCGAGCTGCGGGTGTATGTGCCAAAGGGTCCCAATCTTGGTTTTCCATGTGTATATGTACTAAAAAAACCTAAAATAATTAAAAGGTACATTGGTGCAGCCTCGCGCGGAGAAATCTAGGGGGTAGACCCGCCGGGGCACACGTTCCGCTGTTTTGGGGGGAGGAGGGGGAGAACGACCGACGGATCATCGGAACCCAACCAAATCTTGCATGTGGACCTATGATATGTATGAAGTTGTGGTGCAGGGTGTAATGGTTTAAAAGTAGCTCTCCTAAACCCTAAACCCTAGCCCTAACCCTACACCTAACCCTAACCAGTAGATCAGACACACCCTCGATCGTGTGATAATGGCTCGAGCTGCGGGTGTATGTGCCAAAGGGTCCCAATCTTGGTTTTACATGTGTATATGTACTAAACAAACCTAAAAGAATGAAAAGGTACATTGGTGCACCCTCGCGCGGAGAAATCTAGGGGGATAGACCCGCCGAGGCACACGTTCCGCTGTTTTGGGGGGAGGAGGGGGAGAACGACCGATGGAGCACCGGAACCCTACCAAATCTTGCATGTGGACCTATGATATGTGTGAAAGTGTGTTTCAAGGTGTAATGGTGCAAAATTAGATCCCCTAAACCCTAAAGCCTAGCCCTAACCCTACACCTAACCCTAACTAGTAGATCAGGCACACCCTCGATCGTGTGATAATGGCTCGAGCTGCGGGTGTATGTGCCAAAGGGTCCCAATCTTGGTTTCCATGTGTATATGTACTAAACAAACCTAAAGTAATGAAAAGGTACATTGGTGCACCCTCGCGCGGAGAAATCTAGGGGCGTAGACCCGCCGGGGCACACGTTCCGCTGTTTTGGGGGGAGGAGGGGGAGAACGACCGACGGAGCACCGGAACCCCACCAAATCTTGCATGTGGACCTATGATATGTGTGAAAGTGTGGTGCAAGGTGTAATGGTGCAAAAGAAGCTACCTAAACCCTAAACCCTAGCCCTAACCCTACACCTAACCCTAACCAGTAGATCAGGCACACCCTCGATCGTGTGATAATGGCTCGAGCTGTGGGTGTATGTGCCAAAGGGTCCCAATCTTGGTTTTACATGTGTATATGTACTAAAAAAACCTAAAAGAATGAAAAGGTACATTGGTGCACCCTCGTGCGGAGAAATCTAGGGGGGTAGACCCGCCGAGGCACACGTTCCGCTGTTTTGGGGGGAGGAGGGGGAGAACGACCGATGGAGCACCGGAACCCCACCAAATCTTGCATGTGGACCTATGATATGTGTGAAAGTGTGTTTCAAGGTGTAATGGTGCAAAAGTAGATCCCCTAAACCCTAAAGCCTAGCCCTAACCCTACACCTAACCCTAACTAGTAGATCAGGCACACCCTCGATCGTGTGATAATGGCTCGAGCTGCGGGTGTATGTGCCAAAGGGTCCCAATCTTGGTTTCCATGTGTATATGTACTAAAAAAACCTAAAGTAATGAAAAGGTACATTGGTGCACCCTCGCGCGGAGAAATCTAGGGGCGTAGACCCGCCGGGGCACACGTTCCGCTGTTTTGGGGGAGGAGGGGGAGAACGACCGACGGAGCACCGGAACCCCACCAAATCTTGCATGTGGACCTATGATATGTGTGAAAGTGTGGTGCAAGGTGTAATGGTGCAAAAGTAGCTACCTAAACCCTAAACCCTAGCCCTAACCCTACACCTAACCCTAACCAGTAGATCAGGCACACCCTCGATCGTGTGATAATGGCTCGAGCTGTGGGTGTATGTGCCAAAGGGTCCCAATCTTTGTTTTCCATGTGTATATGTACTAAAAAAACCTAAAAGAATGAAAAGGTACATTGGTGCACCCTCGCGCGGAGAACTCTAGGGGGGTAGACCCGCCGGGGCACACGTTCCGCTATTTTGGGGGGAGGAGGGGGAGAACGACCGATGGAGCACTGGAACCCCACCAAACCTTGCATGTGGACCTATGATATGTGTGAAAATGTGGTGCAAGGTGTAATGGTGCAAAAGTAGATCCCCTAAACCATAAACCCTAGCCCTAACCCTACACCTAACCCTAACCAATAGATCAGGCACACCCTCGATTGTGTGATAATGGCTCGAGCTGCGGGTGTATGTGCCAAAGGGTCCCAATCTTGGTTTTCCATGTGTATATGTACTAAAAAACCTAAAAGAATGAAAAGGTACATTGGTGCACCCTCGCGCGGAGAAATATAGAGGGGTAGACCCGCCGGGGCACACGTTCCGCTGTTTTGGGGGGAGGAGGGGGAGAACGACCGACGGAGCACCGGAACCCCACCAAATCTTGCATGTGGACCTATGATATGTGTGAAAGTGTGGTGCAAGGTGTAATGGTGCAAAAGTATCTCCCCTAAACCCTAAACCCTAGCCCTAACCCTACAGCTAACCCTAACCAGTAGATCAGGCACACCCTCGATCGTGTGATAATGGCTCGAGCTACGGGTGTATGTGCCAAAGGATCCCAATCTTGGTTTTCCCTGTGTATATGTACTAAACAAACCTAAAAGAATGAAAAGGTACATTGGTGCACCCTCGCGCGGAGAAATCTAGGGGGTAGACCCACCGGGGCACACGTTCCGCTGTTGTGGGGGGAGGAGGGGGAGAACGACCGACGGAGCATCGGAACCCAACCAAATCTTGCATGTGGACCTATTATATGTGTGAAAGTGTGGTGCAAGGTGTAATGGTGCAAAAGTAGCTCTCCTAAACCCTAAAACCTAGCCCTAACCCTACACCTAACCCTAACCAGTAGATCAGGCACACCCTCGATCGTGTGATAATGGCTCGAGCTGCAGGTGTATGTGCCAAAGGGTCCCAATCTTGGTTTTCCATGTGTATATGTACTAAACAAACCTAAAAGAATTAAAAGGTACATTGGTGCACCCTCGCGCGGAGAAATCTAGGGGGGTAGACCCGCCGGGGCACACGTTCCGCAGTTTTGTGGGGAGGAGGGGGAGAACGACCGACGGAGCACCGGAACCCCACCAAATCTTGAATGTGGACCTATGATATGTGTGAAAGTGTGGTTCAAGTTGTAATGGTGCAAAATTAGCTCCCCTAAACCTTAAACCCTAGCCCTAACCCTACACCTAACCCTAACCAGTAGATCAGGCACACCCTCGATCGTGTGATAATGGCTCGAGCTGCGGGTGTATGTGCCAAAGGGTCCCAATCTTGGTTTCCATGTGTATATGTACTAAAAAAACCTAAAATAATTAAAAGGTACATTGGTGCACCCTCGCGCGGAGAAATCTAGGGGGTAGACCCGCCGGGGCACACGTTCCGCTGTTTTGGGGGGAGGAGGGGAGAGCGACCGACGGAGCATCGGAACCCAACCAAATCTTCCATGTGGGTGCAAAAGTAGCTCTCCTAAACCCTAAACCCTAGCCCTAACCCTACACCTAACCCTAACCAGTAGATCAGGCACACCCTCGATCGTGTGATAATGGCTCGAGCTACGGGTGTATGTGCCAAAGGGTCCCAATCTTGGTTTTCCATGTGTATATGTACTAAACAAACCTAAAAGAATGAAAAGTTACATTGGTGCACCCTCGCGCGGAGAAATCTAGGGGGTAGACCCGCCGGGGCACACGTTCCGCTGTTTTGGGGGGGAGGAGGGGAGAACGACCGACGGAGCACCGGAACCCCACCAAATCTTTCATGTGGACCTATGATATGTGTGAAAGTGTGGTGCAAGGTGTAATAATGCAAAAGTAGCTCCCCTAAACCCTAAACCCTAGCCCGAACCCTACACCTAACCCTAACTAGTAGATCAGGCACACCCTCGATCGTGTGATAATGGCTCGAGCTGCGGGTGTATGTGCCAAAGGGTCCGAATCTTGGTTTCCATGTGTATATGTACTAAACAAACCTAAAATAATGAAAAGGTACATTGGTGCACCCTCGCGCGGAGAAATCTAGGGGGTAGACTCGCCGGGGCACACGTTCCGCTGTTTAGGGGGGAGGAGGGGGAGAACGACCGACGGAGCACCGGAACCCTACCAAATCTTGCATGTGGACCTATGATATGTGTGAAAGTGTGGTGCAAGGTGTAATGGTGCAAAAGTAGCTCCTCTAAACCCTAATCCCCTGCCTTAACCCTACACCTAACCCTAACCAGTAGATCAGGCACACCCTCGATCGTGTGATAATGGCTCGAGCTGCGGGTGTATGTGCCAAAGGGTCCCTGTTGTGTATACTTTATGGGTATATCAACGGCGTGGCCTAGATCCGGCAAGCCCGGGTGGCCCATAGTTGGTGGTGAGGCATGTGGCCCATCGGGCGGCCCAGTTGCTGTAGATCATGAAGGATGAAGTCCAGCCCAGGAACAGGAAGCCGGATCTCAACCGACCTACGAAGGAGGCCGGATCCGTGGAGGCCCATGAAGTATCCGGATCCCGCACGGCCTAGAAGGAAGGCGGATCCTTGACGTACATGGCAAGACATTGTACCGTAGTTAGGCAACTTGTATTCCGGCTAGGACTCTCCATGTAAACCCTAGATCTGTGCGCCTTTATAAGCCGGATCCTGGGAGCCCTAGAGGGACAACCACAACTCATTGTAACAACGCGAAAGCGCCCAGATAATTCCAGACAAGCAGCAGTAGGCCCTGTCATCGTGCAGGTGTTCCGAAGCTGGGTAAATCGCGTACCACCGTCCCGTGTGCACTCCGCCCTATGGCCCCTACTTCTTCTCCCCCTCGTGAGGATCCCTCCTCCGAGGTACCGTCGATTAGGCAACGACAGTTGGCGCCCACCGTGGGGCCTGCGGTGTCTGGAGGCCGGAACCGGGAGGGCTCCGCCATGGGAAGCTTCGACGACACAATCGCTGTGGGGTGTGTCCTTTATGCCGGAAATCTGCCGATCGTCCCTCCGGATGAGTGTTGGATTCCGGCTAAAACCGACCCCGTCAAGCTCTACATCGTCCCAGTTGGCGGCATACACATCTTCATCGGGGAAACCGTCGATTCCGACGGAAACCCACTGGTAAGTAACGCTGACGCGACCGCCGCTGAGCAGGACGCAGTCGCGAAGATCCAATCTGAGTCGCAGGAACTTCCTAAGAAGGATTCCGCCTTAGATCTGAAAAAATCAAAACCCACCCAATCCGCCCCTGAGCAGGAAATAACGGTGGAAGACCAATGCAGATCCGCCTGGGTCTCCCAGGTGTTAGAGAAGCAAAGGTGTCACTTCGTGGACTTCATAGCCCATACCGCCGGAGCCGCCCCTCAAGAGATCGGAGCTGGCCCCGTGTAGGATGAGGCGCCGGAAAACGTTGTCGCTCCGGATCAGCAGGAGGCTGTCGGAGAAAGTGACGCTCCGGGTCTAGAGGGTGCCGGAAACACTGAGGAATCAATCCTCGGCAACCTAAGCCCAATGTCCGGGGATTCCGTGGACACCGAAGAGTTCGATCGGAAGGTAAGAGAATACGGATACGACGAACAGCCCGACGTTAATTCCGCCCAGCCCATGCAGGTTCTCGCAACCGTGGCACAGCTGGATCAGCAGGAACTCGAAGATGAAAACACCGCCTCCGATCCGGGACCGTCCAATATAGGATCTCCGCTAGATCGTGGACTGCCGTACGAGGATGTCCTGTCCAAGGAAGAAATAGTTGCACAAGCACGCATGGATTTGGTCGCAAAGTCAGACGTCCTCAACAAGCCAATAACGCCTGGCGACGCCGCAGATCTGGAGGCTTTAGAGGCCACCAGAAAGGAGATGCTGGCCATAGCCAAGAAGTTTGCCAATACCGCAGCGGCTATATTGGATGAGAGGGAAGAAGCTGTGCATCTCACGGATCGTTTCGAAAGACAGGATCGCGAAATCACCGCAACACTCGAGCAAGTCAAGAGCATGAGAAAAGAGTGGGAGGTGAAAATGACCTACGCACAGGCGGAGGCTGATAGAATCATCAGAGAAGCAATCCCTCCCCGGAGGATCAACTTCGCAACCCCTATCGAACAGCAGCCGCTCGCAACTCCAAAGGATAACATGCAGAAAGCGGCGGAAATCCTGAACAAAAAGGATGAAGAAATTGATATCGATTACGTCCGCAAGCTCGTTGCTTCTGCAATGCAGCAGCAGAGTAAGGCCGATACTTCGCGCAGGTTGGAATCCAATCCGGATCACTGTGTATCCACCACGCAGAAGTACGCCCGTATCAATCGCCACCCTGATGATGAATCGCGCACCGGATCCATGGAGCGCAGAAGAAAAGCAAGGGAGCACCCGAACCCAATCCCCGTGCCGTCAAAGACGCCTCCGTCAGACCCAAAGAAGGGAAAGGATGCAATGTACACTGGTAGGAACAAGTACCGGGATCCATCACCTCCGCCTAACGGGTACCCGCGTCCCCCGCCACCTCGCCGCCGCAGTCCAGCCGGAAACACCAGGCCCCATGGGGCTGGTGGAATTAACATCCGCGACAATATGCCGCCGCCAAGAACCAGGGCGCGCACGCCGGAACCACGTCGGAACCAGAACAACGATCATGAGCCCGAGCCCAGAAGGAGCCGGAACAATGATCGCGAGCAGGAGCCCAGGAGGAACCGGAACGCGGAACGTGAGCCAGAGCCTCGCAGGAGCCGGAACGACAGAGGAAACTATCACCAAGGTGAAGGTAGCCACCGAAGTCGGAGCGAGCCTCGGGAAGACCGCCGGGATTCAGACGGCGGAAGCAAAAAATCTTATAGGCCCCCTCGCAGGTCCCCTTCACCGCCACCCAGCGGCGGAGGTGGAGGCGGAGGCGGTGGCCGAAGATCCCGCTCCCGCTCAAAAAACCCAGGCGGCGGCCCACGCGACGCCCGAGAACGCCTCAATGAGTACAGATCTGACTACATTGGCCCAAAGTGCTTTGGCAGGATGATCCGAGAGGAACCAATGCCAAGGATGAACCTCAAGCTACCCGGAAACCTGAAGACATATGATGGTACCGAAAGGACGGACACCTGGGTTGAGGATTACTACAATGCTGTAACCTTCGCCGGAGGAACCCCTAATATCGCATGCCGCATGCTTTAGTTGTACCTTGTAGGTCCAGCCCGGATCTGGCTCAGCGACCTCGAAAGGAACTCCATCTTTTGCTGGTTCGACCTGAAGAACGCATTCGAAAAGCACTTCAGGGGCACCTACAAAAGACCAGCCACGATAAGCGACTTACAGGCATGTATCCAGAAGAAGGGAGAAACATCAAGAAACTTCCTCACCCGATGGCTAGCATGCAGGAACGAGTGTGAGAACGTCGATCACACCACAGCTATGCACGCCTTTATAGGAGGATTGCAGCGAGGAGGATTGTTGCGGCACAAGCTCACGTGCTTAGCTAACGCAAATAAACTGACCCTGGATGATATGATATCCATTGCCAGTGATCATACTGCCGCCGATGACGACGCTGGTGGAGATCTAGCAGCCACAGCAATCCCCCTGCACCAGCAGAAAAAGAACCGTGACAACGGTAACAGTAGCGGCGGCAAGCGAAAAAATCCCCCTGATGACCAGAAGAGCGGCGGATCCGAGATGGTCGCCATGGAGTTCCAACGCGGAGGTCAAGGAGGCGGAAGAGGACGCGGCCGCGGAGGCGGAGCCGGCAGGGGCCAGCAGCGTGACGAAGTCACCGCAGCCGGAACCCGCGCTCCCCAAACCTATGAAGAGTACAGAGACATGCCCTGCCTGGCCCACCTGGATCCGGCTACAGGGAAGTCCACTCACACGAATCGCAACTGCAAGTGGGTCAACGACCTAAAATCTGACCCGGAAGCAGGTTACAAGCGAGCCCGGAAGCACAGCCCACGCGGCAAAGGAGGCAAGGGCAAGAACAAGGACAAAGAGGAAGACAGTTCCGAGGCGATGGATGAGGATGATAACTCGCCGGACCCCAAGGTAGGGCCCGCAGGTAAATCCAACCCATTCGAGAAAAAGAGCGTGGGGGCTTACCACACTTTCCTCGGAACCCCAACAGTCCACGCTACCAAGTCAGCTACCCGGATCCTGAACGCCACAGTTCCGGCTGTGCCGCAGTATGTCAGGTGGTCGGAAGTCCCGTGCACATTTGACAGGGAGGATCACCCTGCCGTCGTGCCAAAAGAATGCTACGCCTTGGTTGTAAGTCCCCGCATAGACGGGTATGACTTCTCCAAGTGCCTCATGGATGGTGGAGCCAACTTGAACATCATGTACCTGGAGACTCTAGAGCGGATGAACCTCACCAAGGAACAGCTCAAACACAGCAACACTGAGTTTCATGGCGTGGTTCCGGGTAAGAAGGCGAACTCCCTCGGCAGCATCACACTTCCCGTGGCCTTCGGCGATGTTCATAATTTCCGCGAAGAAAGAATCACGTTTGAAGTTGTGCCCTTCAAGAGCTCCTACCACATCATCTTTGGCAGACCCACCTACCACAAGTTCCACGCGAGAGCGTGCTACATCTACAACAAGCTCAAGATTCCGGGTCCTAAGGGTATGATTACCGTATCCGGAGACTACAAAAAGGCTCATGAGTGCGAGTTAGGCGAAGCCGCCTTCGCAGAGTCTGTGATATCTGGAGAGGAGCTGAAAGGCTACAGAGCCGCGGTGGATCCAACTGAGATGCAGACCACCAAGAAGCAGATCTCCGAACAGAAAAGCTCCTTCAAGGCCGCGATAGAAACCAAGAAGCACGACCTCATTAAAGGCGACCCTTCCAACCAGGTTTCAGTCGGAGCCAACATGGATCCCAAATAGGAAGACGCGCTCGTCGAGTTCCTCCGCGCTAACATGGATATCTTTGCATGGCAACCTTCTGACATGTCCGGGGTACCTAGGGAACTCGCCGAGCACTACCTCAACATAAATCCGGGGGCTAAACCGGTGAAGCAAGCTATGCGACGCTTTGGAGATAAGAAGCGCCGCGCCATAGGAATGGAATTAGCAAAGTTACTAGAGGCAGGTTTTGTAAGAGAAGTAATCCACACTGATTGGGTCGCAAATCCCGTCCTTGTACCCAAAAAGAATTCTGAAATACTAAGAATGTGCATCGATTACTCTAGCGTGAACAAACATTGCCCGAAAGATCCGTTTCCCCTGCCGCGCATTGACCAAGTCATTGATTCGACGGCAGGGGCGGAACTTCTATGTTTTCTTGATGCGTATTCCGGGTATCACCAGATCCGGATGAAGGAGTCTGACCAAGAGGCGACCTCATTCATCACCCCATTTGGCACTTACTGCTATGTTACTATGCCCTTTGGCTTGAAAAACGCAGGTGCCACCTACCAACGTACGATGCAGCGGTGCTTGAAGGACCAGATTGGCCGGAACGTACACGCCTACGTCGACGATATCGCGGTCATGACTCGGAAAGGATCCGACTTGATCAGCGATCTCACAGAAACCTTTGAGAATCTCCGTCGGTACAAGATGATGTTGAATCCGCTAAAGTGCGTCTTTGGCGTGCCAGCCGGAAAACTCCTTGGCTTCATAGTCTCTCACAGAGGCATTGAGGTTAACCCGGAAAAAATCAAGGCAATCATGTGTATCAAACGGCCAACTTGTCTTAAAGATGTGCAACGACTAACTGGTTGCGTCGCAGCAATCAGTAGGTTTGTTAGCCGTCTTGGCGAGAAGGCACTACCTTTGTACAAGCTGCTGAAGAAAACAGACAGATTCGTCTGGGACGACGCAGCTCTTCGGGGGTTGAAGGAAATACTCACCTCCCCACCTATCTTGGCAGCCCCAGCAGAGTCAGAGCCAATGCTCCTTTATCTAGTAGCTACCAACAAAGTGATCAGCCTCGTCATCGTGGTGGAGCGAAAGGAAGAAGGTCATGAATATTACATTAGCGAGGTACTGACGGAGTCAAAGCAAAGATACCCTCACTTTCAGAAGCTAGCTTATGGAGTGTTCCTAGGCAGCCGGAAGCTGAGACATTACTTCCAAGAGCACCCAGTAACAGTTGTGAGCAAGGCTCCGCTATCAACAATTCTCAACAACGCTGACGCAACAGGACGTACGGCTAAATGGGGCATCGAATTATCCGCCTTCGACATCGCTTACAAGCCTAGGACTGCGGTTAAATCCCAAGTCTTGGCAGATTTCGT
This sequence comes from Lolium perenne, assembly GCF_019359855.2. Classification (NCBI taxonomy): domain Eukaryota; kingdom Viridiplantae; phylum Streptophyta; class Magnoliopsida; order Poales; family Poaceae; genus Lolium; species Lolium perenne. Next base: position 352,001,547 of record NC_067246.2, read on the forward strand.
CGCAGATTGGACAGAAGCTCCGGATACAAGTCTGGAGCCGGAACCAAAAACATGGGTCATGCACTTCGATGGATCCAAGCAGCATCAAGGCTCAGGAGCCGGAGTCACCCTGAAGTCCCCTACCGGAGAAGAACTGCAGTATGTTTTGCAGATCCACTTCGAAGCTACAAACAATATGGCGGAATACGAGGCTCTACTACACGGTCTGCGCATCACCAAGGAAATCGGGATCAAGCACATTATATGCTGTGGAGATTCCGACCTGGTGGCACAACAAGTAGCCGGAACCTGGAATGCCAGAAACTCCGTCATGGCGGCCTACAGAGACGAAGTTGATGAGATTGCCAAGTGCTTCCTCGGATACGAAGTCAAGTACGTCAGGAGAGATGATAACACAGCGGCAGACATGCTATCCAAGCTCGGATCCGGCAGGAAGCAAATTCCGCCTGGTATTTTCCTGGAGCACCTACGGATACCCTCAGTTAAGGGAGCTAACCCGGAAAACCCAGAGGTGGCAGTATCTCCGGCAAAGGAAGTGATGGTTATCATTCCGGCTTGGACCCAGCCTTTCCTGGACTACCTCATCGATCAGAAGTTGCCAGAGGATGAGGTCCTTGCGCGACAGATCATCAGACGAGCAAGATCCTACACAGTTGTTGATGGACAACTCTACAAACGAAGTGCAACAGGGGTATTCCTCAAATGCATCTCCAATCAAGATGGCATTGAAATCCTCAGAGAGATCCATGTAGGGGACTGCGGGCATCATGCCGCCCCCAGGTCACTCGTGGCAAAAGCTTTTCAGCTAGGTTTTTACTGGCTCACAGCTAAAGAAGATGCTGACAAAATAGTCAAGACCTGCCGAGGTTGTCAGTACTACGCTGCTCAACCAAACGCTCCAGCCCAAGAGCTGAAGACCATACCTATCACCTGGCCATTTGCGGTCTGGGGGCTCGATATGGTTGGTAAGTTAAAAAGATCATCTCCTGGCGGTTTTGAATACCTTCTGGTCGCTGTTGACAAATTCAGCAAGTGGATCGAGGCAAAGCCAGTGAGGAAAGCCGATGGTGCTACGGCACTAAAATTTGTCTGCAGCCTCGTGATGAGATTCGGCATCCCACACAGCATAATCACAGATAATGGCACAAACTTCGCTCAAGGAGAGTTGAGGGATTATTGTGAAACAGTAGGGATTCGATTGGACCTTGCATCTGTGGCTCACCCACAATCCAACGGTCAGGTTGAAAGGGCTAACGGCCTAATATTATCAGGAATTAAACCACACCTTGAAGAACCGCTGCGACGAGCAGCTGGAGCTTGGGCTGATGAGTTGGAAGCTGTTTTGTGGAGTTTACGAACTACCCCTAACAGATCAACAGGGTTTACCCCATTTTTCCTGGTATACGGATCCGAAGCCGTACTTCCCTCCGACATCATCCACGATTCACCGCGAGTTTCCGCCTACAATGAAGAAACAGCTGACGAGGCCAGACAGCTATCTGTGGACCTGGTCGAGGAAGCTCGGAACTTAGCTGACCAGCGCTCCGCCATCTAACAGCAGAAGCTCCGACGCTATCACAGTCGTTGAGTTCGGAATCACTCCTTCATGGCAGGCGACCTGGTCCTCCGCCTTCGACAGGTGAAAGACCATAAGCTGCAATCTCCATGGGAAGGACCCTTCCTCGTTAGCAAAGTGCTTCATAACGGGTCGTACTACCTTGTTGATTTCCGCGAGCTAAAGGATAGACCTGCTAATTGGCACCGGAAACGCAAGCGTGAGGATCCGGATGACATCTACGACGAGACAGACCGCCCTTGGAACATCGCACAGCTACGTCCTTTCTACACTTAGCATATTTTTACCGAGTTACAAACTCTGTAATAGTTATACATGATCAATGAAATACAGCTTATGGTTCACTCTTTGAGTCTTTTACCTCCTTTACTTGTTCATTTTAGATCGTGTATGTTTTTCCGACTAAAACCGCAGAGCTGGACGTTTCCGCCTAGGCGTGTATGAAAGTTGTGATTTTTCAAAATCGTCCTTTAGGACGTAAGCTTAAGTTTTCTGGTGGAAATTTTTTTCGTTGCGAACTCGTGGATTCCTGGTAGCGACTTCCGGCACCTAGGCTGGGGGCTTGTTTCCGCGGTTATGGACGGACGCCATTAGGTTTCGTCACCGCAGGCGAGCGTTTCCGGCCAAAGGTTTTCCGGCTCGTGGAAGGTCAAACGAGTAAGCCGGAAAATTAACAAACCAGCACTTGCTTTTAACAAACGAAACATGCAAATAATTTTAACGGATAGCAGGATAAGTTTTCCGCCCATGCATAATTGTTTCGTCCCTAGATACTTAAGAATTAAAGTTATATTACAAACCCTCGCTGGGGCCAAAATGATGCATTGTTTCTCCCGCAGGAATAAAAGTTTTCACTCCCCCTTAGCCGGAGAAGTCTTGCCCTTCGGATCTTTTTCCTTGGCGTCTTCGGCCGGAGATGACACGTCTTCATCACTCTCTTCCTCTTCTTCAGAAGCTGCAGCGCTGGCCTTGGGTTCCTCTTGGGGAGCATCCTTGGAGCTGGTCCAGGTAAATTGGGTTCCGGATTCCGCAGGTCGCGCCTCCGCGTCGCGCTCCTTTTGAAGTTCGGCTTCCAAGGGCTCGTCCGCAGGAAGAACGACCTTGTCGTAAAATTCATCATGCCGGATCCTGCGCGCTATGCGGGTGTCGTAGCCGCTCACTGTATCCAGGAGCGCGTTAACATCCGCATCCGGAGGAACGCCCGCGGTTACCTGCTCAAGATCAAGCTCTGGGTTATGTGCTAAGCACATAGTTAAGGTCATTGCAGCTGCGCCTCGGGCTGATGATGCTTGTAGATCCGTCACCAGCTCCGGAAGAACGTCCATTTTTCTAACAAGTTTGCGAATGTTGCAAGTGCGACTCCTCTTGATGGATAAGTTGTGGCATATCTTGCGGGAGGCGGAGATGAGATCTTTGCAATCATCGCCTGCAAGTTGCAGAAGGTCGTCTCGTGGGAACAAATTCCGACGCTTTTCCGGATACCCAAGCGGCTCTGCATAAGATAATCAGGATATAAGCATGCAATTTGAGCACCAGAAAAAGGTCGGAGCAAACATCTAGACAAGGTTTTCAGCATAGTACCCAAGATGTTCTCGCTGAGCAAGTCCCAGTGATGTTCCGCGGTCTCCATATATTTCTGGAACCCATGGAGCTCTTTCTGCTGCCTCTTGATGGTCTCGCTGTCCGCATTTCTTTTCAATATAAATTCGCCCTTTTCCCTGATGTGCTCGGAGTTTTTCTCCGCCAGCTGTTTCTCGGCTTGCTCCCTCTTTAGTTCCGCCTCCTTTAATTTTGTTTCCAATTCTTGGTACGAGGAGCGCAGGTTCTCAAGTTCCGACGAGGCTGTAACAAGGGAAGAGGATGCGCCTATAATAACATAAGTCAAAAACAAGTTCAAATTCGGAATGTGAACTAATGACAAAAAAGACGGAAACCAACCTTGGGCGTCCGCCAGTTGTTTGTTCAGTTTTGCATTCGCATCTTTCAGAGTCCGGATATTTTCCGCCTGACTCAGAGTAACGCGGCGTTGAAGGGCAATGTTCTTGTGCAGCTCGTAATGCAGCGCCTGCTGTTCCTGTAAAACATAAACAGGCAGGAGTAAAAATTCGGCCTGTAACAGTGGTTTCCTTCAAAGCATTATTGCCGGAACCTTTCCGCAATAATGCTTGGGGGCTACTGATCCAATTTAAAAACTTTCCCGAAAATAATCTTTCTCTAAGCATCTAAGCGCTAACTATTATTTGAGTTTCCGCCTACATGCTTGGGGGCTACTGGGGAGTACCTTTTGCTTGCAGATGAGTTTGTCGAAGAACTGGCCGACATCCTTCTTAAAGTCCTGGATTTCCGATGTCGCGGCGTCAGGCTTCCCCCAGGCGTTGTTCAGCATGGCGTTGAGCAAGTCTTGTTCAAGCTCCCATTTCTCCGCCTCGGTTAACTTGTTGAAAAACTTGGTAGCATATGCCTTGGGGGTGGAAGTGATGTCAGTCGGATCTCCAAAGTTTTTCGGAAAAACGACGATGTCGCCAGCGCCGGTTCCGGCCTTCTCAGAAGAGGTGACTTCAGCCTCTCCCTGGCCTTGTTCTTCTGCGTCCTCTTGGGCAGGGCCTTTGGCCTTAGGATCTTCTCCGCCCACTTTCTCGCTGCTAATCAGAATTATTTCCGGTGGAGTGTTTGCGGCAGGAGGGGGAGATTGATTAGCCTGAGGGGGAGACGGCTGAGGAGTAGGGTGGGAAGTACTTGGCGGAGCTGGAGTAGCAGGACCAATTGCCGGAGACTTTTTCATGTATTTAGTAATAGGCTCTTGGCTGATGGTCCGCGTGGCGGTGGTACTCGAATTCCTGCAAACAAGTGAAAGGGATCGAATAAGAAATAATTTCGCCAAGATAGAGGTGCACCATATTCGGAAACTTACGGGGCGCCGGGGATGATGGGGCGCGAGCGTTTTCCAGCTGTTGAAAGCATCTTCAGGCGTTCACGTTCCGCTTTCCTCGAGTCTAGTGGAGGTGGCCTTACGGTCTTGGGCTTCTTGGCGGAGGCCTCGCCGCTAGCTCTGGCTTCTGAGCCGGAAGCTTTGGCGCGGGGACGCTTCGAAGGTCGAGGGGCCGCCTTGCGGGGTGCCTGTTCCTCTTCCTCCTCTTCGTCTTCCGGAGCCTCCTCCGCCGCGTCGCTGCTGACAGGGACACGAAGAATGGTGCGGAAGTTTTCCTCCGCCAAAGTGTTGAGCTCGGAGGAATATGAATAAAAAGTCAAAGTTAACATCCAAAAACTTGTGAAGTTTGAAGCAACGAAAAGAACAGAGCTTACCGGAGGACACTGGTCGTTTGTGTAGATATCCTTGATCAGTTCCGGGACCTGTTGGCCCCTAGGAATTTTCACCAACGTCTTGAACCTTCTCTTGAGGGAGTCGGCCGGAAGATCGTGGCGAGTGACTCGGAGGAGATCGTCCATCCCAGTGTAAGCGCACATCAGGCGTGCATTGTAGCGCAGGGGCTGGATCCTCCGGCTAAACCAGCTGAGAGTGAGCTGGGCCCCGGTCAGTCCATCATGAACTAACCAGGAAATCCTCCGCGCGGCCTTCTCCAGTATGGGTGTTTGGGCAAGTGTGGGGATGAAGCTCCAGCTCGCCAATTCTTCCGGAGGCGTGTTGCTGAAGGGCGGGAGTCCATCGTGGACGTTCGGAACTGACGCGTTCTTCACATAAAACCATCCGGCGTTCCAGTACCGGACGGATTCGTGGGAGTCGTGAGGAGGATACATACGGCCAGGTCGGAGCATAAAAGTCATGCTCCCGCAGTTTAGCATGGCCTTGTCCTTCGTCTCTTTCTTCACTCGGAAAAAGAATTGCCATAGGCTGATATCGGGTCGTATTCCGAGATGCCCCTCGCAAAGAGTTGCGAAGTTCAAGAGCAGGAGGTAGGAGTTGGGGCAGATGTTGTGGGGCTGGAGCCCGTACGTGTCGAGGACGGAGAGGTAGAACTCCGAGCAAGGGAGTGATAATCCGCGCTCGACCCACGCCTTTGTCATGACGCGTTCGTCCGCGTCGGGATTGGGAATGTCGGAGTCGCGCGTGAAACTCCAATGCTCAGAGATCATGCCTTCGTTTTGAAGCTCCCGGTGACATAGGCATCCCAAATGGGCCTGCCGAAGATAGTACCCGGGGTTTACTGAAGGCTCACTACCCGAAGAATAAGAAGATTCGGGAGCCCAAGATATATTAAGGAAAGTTAAGAGTTGTAATAGGAAGTGTTATTTGTAATCTGGCGGGATGAGTTAGAAACCGTCCCGGACTCTGTAACTTGTATAGCACGAATCCCTCGGTTCCACCTCCTATATAAAGGGGGAGTCGAGGGACGAAGAAATAATCAAATCATTGTCTACAAACCCTAGTTATCACAATCGTCGAGTACTTTTCGGCTGAAACCTTCGAGATCTACTTGCCCTCTACTTCCAACTAAACCCTAGCCTACAATCCATAGGCATTGACAAGTTGATACCTTGTCAATTGGCGCCGTCTGTGGGAACTAGAGGCGTAAGGATCTGATCTCGATGGCACGTTCAAGATCTTCGACATCGTCAACCACAAGCAACACAATGGATCGAGGTAAACAGATCGCTGCTGGTCTTGTCGATTTTGTTCCTCACCCACCCTCCCGTTTGGATGCATATGCGTATCTGGCGGAGCCCATGGAGATGACGTTCGGAAGGTTTCACTTTCGCGTCGAGAAGGAGGGATCGTATCGTGTCAAAATTCCGAATTCATCGGGATCGTCGGCGGTCGATTCCGATTTTTCAAGCTATGCATCGTCAACCGAGTCAGGAGAAGAAGAAACTTCGGCGACACGCTACGTCAGTACCAGAGCAAGAGAGAAACTCGCCAAGATCTTCAACGACATGTCGTTTGAGTCATCTGCGGACTCATATATAAGCGATGGCTCAAGCGATGTTGACAGTTATGACTTCATCGACAAATCTATCACAGTGGGCAAGGTTTTCATCAATCTCAACGATGATGTCCCAAACCCAACATAGATCTGAGTACAAAGTATCATCAGATTTATGCCATTGAAGATCAAGAGGAAACATCTGAGGCTTTCGACGATCTGGGAAATCCATACGTCGATCCCTCCAATCTGCGACAAGGCCTGGGCAACAAATACGTCGGGCCAGAGCCGCGAGATAGAGTTCAACTTTCACAAGCAGCGTGGGACAGAGCCGCGAGAGCTATGAACGGTACAGAACCAATGGCTACCACGGCCACACCAGAGGAATTACAAGCATATCAATATAGGCTCGCACGAGCTGCCAGGGAATTGGAAAAACAGACAGCTGAGTTGAACAGGAGAAAGGAGGCAGCTTCTGCATCCAGCAGGAGAAGGGCAGATCTAAGTCGACAATCTAGAACTTCGGGTGATAGCCACAGGGAGGCGCGGAACAGAGCAAGATCAAGGCTGCAACACATACCCGAAGCAGAAAGAGAACACTTGGTCCAAAACCTCGACATGTCCTTCATGTCGATAGATACAAGAGGAAACATCATCCCTAAGACACCAGAAGCTGGGTATATGGTGACACATGCTTTTATCCTTGCATCTAAACCACCTCCAGGTGATCCAAGGGAAACACTGTACAATATGGCGGTAGCAGGAGTTGGAGCTATGGGGACAGCGTTTGTATCAACGCCTCCCGAAGGAGCGGCAAGGCAAAATAGTCCACGACCTGCAGCAGCAACAGCGGCAAGACTCGAAGGACCAAGTGGAGCAAGAGACACAGCAGCATAAGCAAGGGTCGACGAGAGCGCGGCAAAGCGAGAAGGGATCATCGGCAATCTCCCGCAGCTTAACGACGAAGATATGTGCGGCTTACCATGCTTCACGAGGAGAGTCCGAAAAACTCGAGTCCCCTCAGGATTCAAGTTACCCGATAATTTCAAAAAGTTCGACGGCCTTCAAGATCCAGAGGATTGGCTAGTCGACTATCTGGAGACGGTGAAGCTCACAGGAGGAACCAGGGCAACAGCTATGCAAAGCATCCAGGTGCATTTGAGTGGAGCCACACGATCTTGGATAAAGAAACTCACTCCAGGATCCATCGACAGCTGGGAAAGTTCCGAGGATGTGTTCATCAAGAACTTCAGATCCACGTGCAAAAAACCTGCGTCGTTAGAGGAGTTGAGAGCATGTCGACAAAAGCCAGACGAGCCAATGAGAAAGTATATCCAAAGGTGGAATATCATCAAAAACTCGGCAGAAAATATATCTGACGAGAGAGCAATAGATGCGTTTGTCGCAGGAATTAGGCGTGGAGATTTTGTCGAGGACTTGGGAAGGACCAATCCAAAGACAGTATCCGCGTTAATGGAGATAGCAAACAGATGGGCAGATGGAGAAGATGCTGTCCACAACAAACGGCACAGGTCACCAGAGGAGGACCGTGGTCGAAACTATCAACCAAGGCGACGATTTCCTCGGCAGTATCCGAACTATGACGCTCCAGGGCAAATTTCGGCAGGCTTTCGGGCAAACACAGGAGGAAGCAACAGAGATGATTATCAGAGAAGCAATGAGCAGCGAGGTGATAACAGGGATGATTCACGCAACAGGCAAAATAGCGGGCCTAGATTCCCAAGGCCTTTTGTGTCCCCTGAAGAGATGATGAATGGACCGTCTCAGATGCACTTTTTCCTCGATAGCAACGGTAAAAGACAGTCAGGGCACCTGCAGAAAGACTGTCAAAATTTTCAGGCAATGTTGCGGTATGCAGAAAACGCTAACGCGCGAGCAACACAGAGAAATCCTCGGGAACCCAGAAGCGAGATTCACTTGCCGCCTCCTCCCGCGATTACAGACGACAATCGGCATCAGCTCAGAATAGCGGCAGCACCTACACCACCACCTTATGTTGATCCTAACTCCAACGGAGCGGTGTCGATGATTCAGAAGGGAAGGCCGTCCAATAGAGCTCAGAAAGTAATCTCACGACAGGTGTTTATGGCAGAAAAAATGCCTCCACCAACAGTTGAGTATCTTAATTGGTCAGGACAAGATATTGGCTTCACCATAGCAGATCATCCGCAGCAAGTTCCTCGACCAGGGCAGTCAGCACTTATTCTGCCAGCAGTTATCGCGGGATTCGATGTCTCTCGAGTGTTCATAGACGGCGGCAGCAGCCTAAACCTTATGTATGCAGATACATTGAGGAAGATGAACATATCCTTAGCAAACTTGAAACCAACAGACACAAGGTTCCACGGCATCACACCGGAGAAACCAAGTTATCCATTGGGGAAGATCAATCTTGACGTTCAGTTTGGGACCCGAGAAAATTATAGAATCGAGAGGCTCGAATTTGAAGTCGTGGATTTTCCGTCGCAATACCACGCTCTGTTGGGACGACCAGCATATGCTAGGTTTATGGCGGTACCACACTATACATACCTGCTGTGGAGGTTGCCTGGACCAAAGGGACCAATCACAGTCAAAGGAAGCTTTGCCTTAGCCGATAAGTGCGATAAGGATTTTCACCGGCTGTCAGAAACTTTCGGGATGCAAGCTGAGTACTTGGCATCAAAAAGCATGACTGATTACGACGTACTGCCAGACGTTGGAAGGCCAAACAAAGAATCAACTTTCAATACCGAGAAAAATTCAAAAGAGGTGCAGATTCACCCGACAGACCCAAAAAAGACGACATCTATCGCAAACGACATGGATATCGCATAGGAAAGCGTGCTCGTCAAGTTCCTCCGTGAGAACTGGAAAATCTTCGCATGGTGTCCAGCTGACATGCCAGGAGTACCCAGGGAACTTGCCGAGCACCACCTAAACTTGGATCCAGTAGCGAGACCAATCAAAAAACCTTTGCGGCGTTTTTCAGAACCAAACCGCAAAGCCATGCTATCAGAAATAAATCGACTTGAGGAGGCTGGTTTTATCAAAGAGATATCTACATAAGCCACATGGGTAGCTAACCCAGTGATGGTGCCGAAGAAACACACGACAGTCCTTCGCATGTGCGTCGACTTTACGTGTCTCAATAAACATTGTCCTAAGGATCACTTTCCCCTCCCAAGGATCGATCAAATCATCGACTCCACGGCAGGCTGTGAACGTCTTTCCTTTTTGGATGCATACTCTGGTTATAACCAGATCAGATTAAAAGAAGATGATGAAGCCAAAACAGCGTTTATTACACCTTACGGCGTGTTCTGCTACAAGACAATGCCCTTTGGTCTAAAAAATGCGGGAGCAACATATCAGAGGATGATGCAGAAGTGTTTAGCGACACAGATCGGGAAAAACGTGCAAGTATACATCGATGATATCGTCATAACGTCAAAAAAGGGGGCAACGCTGATCGAGGATCTCAAAGAAACTTTTGACAACCTCGACAAATTCTGCCTAAAGTTGAACCCGACGAAGTGTTCTTTTGGCGTCCCAGCAGGAGAACTTCTGGGGTTCCTAGTTTCAGCAAGAGGGATTGAAGCAAATCCCGACAAAATACAAGCTATAGTAACAATGAGGAAGCCAACAAAGTTAAAAGAGATACAGCAGCTAACTGGGCGAGTCGCAGCTTTGAGCAGATTCGTCGCCAGACTGGGAGAAAAAGCGTTACCATTTTACGCTCTGATAAAGCAAGGAGATAAATTCCAATGGAACGAAGAGGCCGACAGAGCTTTCGAGGATTTGAAGCGCACAATTTCGACACCACCAATTTTGGTGGCGCCAAAGGAAAAGGAACCTCTCCTGCTGTATATTGCAGCCACACCCCAAGTGGTTAGCACGGTGTTAGTTGTTGAAAGAGAAGAAGAAGGGAAAATCCATGGAGTGCAGAGGCCAGTATACTTCGTGAGCGAAGTTTTGTCGCCCTCAAAACAAAGGTACCCTCAGTACCAAAAGCTAGCATATGGAGTGTTCACAACAGCACGAAAATTGCGCCACTATTTTTCGGCACACCCGATCATAGTGGTCAATGAAGCTCCCTTGTCAAATATACTAAACAATCCAGAAGCTACGGGTCGTGTCTCCCTTTGGGGAATAGAACTTTCTCCTTGGGACATCACGTATGAAAAAAGAAAAGCAATCAAGTCGCAAGTTCTGCCAGACTTCATCGCAGAGTGGATGGAGTTGCAAAACACAGGACCTCCAGACTTGTCGAGAACCTGGACCATGAACTTTGATGGGTCCAAAAGACTAGAAGGGGCTGGTGCAGGAGTAGTACTCATATCACCTGAAGGCGACAAGTTGAAGTACATCCTTCGGATGACGTTCCCTAACGCATCTAACAATGAAGCAGAATATGAGGCTCTCATACACGGGATGAAGATGGCGAAAGCCTGCGGTGCAACTCGACTAAAAATCTTTGGCGACTCACAATTGGTGGCTCAGCAAGTTATGAACCAATGTGACACAGTCAATAATAGCATGATGGCATACAAGGAGGTGTACAACGAGCTCGAGAAGTTGTTCGATGGATGCGAAGTAAAACATATTAGTAGATTGAGCAACGATGAAGCCGACGTTCTTGCAAACATCGGGTCGCAATGCCTTGCAGTCCCGCCAGGTGTATTCTGGGAAGAGATAACAGAGAGATCCACCAAATCGACAAAATCAAAAAAGAAGGAGAAGAAACCCTCGGGGGTTACCAAGGAAAAGCAAGAGGAAGAAGAAGAAGATCAGGACCTAGTCATGGTGATACAGATACCATGGATGCAGACGTACATATCGTACATCCTCAGGAAAGAAATACCCGATGATCCAGTTGAGGCAAGGCGAGTAATTCGACGCTCCAAAGCTTTCACGGTAGTCAAAGGGGAATTGTACAAGCGGAGTATTTCAGGCGTCCTGCAAAGATGTGTCACACCCGAAGAAGGAAGAATAATTCTGAAGGATGTACACGAAGGAATATGTGGCCACCACGCAAGTAGTCGAGCTATTGCAGCCAAGGTTTTTCGGGCAGGATTCTACTGGTTGACAGCAATCGAGGACGCCAAGGACATAGTAAGAACTTGCGACGCGTGTCAAAGGTTTGCCGCAAAACCTCACTCTCCAGCAGCAGAGCTAGCACCAATACCATTGTCATGGCCCTTTGCCCAATGGGGACTTGATATGGTGGGCAAGTTACACAAATCCTGGCCAGGAGGAAAGGAGTATATGCTAGTAGCTGTCGACAAATTTACAAAGTGGATAGAAGCGAAGCCGATAAATTCACCAGACGGAGCATCCGCAGTAAAATTCATAAAAGGCCTCGTCTTCAGATTTGGAGTGCCCCACAGCATCGTCACAGACAACGGCAGTAACTTCACATCCCACGAATTCAAAGATTATTGCGAAGAGGTGGGTATCAAGTTGCACTTTGCGTCAGTTGCACATCCTCAAACCAATGGGCAAGTCGAGAAAGCCAATGGCATCATCTGCAATGGCATCAAGAAACGCTTGTTAGGACCACTGGAAAAAGCTCGACATACCTGGCCAGAAGAACTACCAAGTGTGTTGTGGAGCATCCGAACAACACCAAACACAAAGCAACACAGAAACTCCGTTTTTCTTGGTTCATGGAGCAGAAGCAGTATTACCAATCGAGATAGAGCACAACTCTCCACGCGTCGTCGAATATGACGAAGAAGTGTCGAGAAAAGCGCTAGAAGATGATGTCGACGCACTTGATGAAGCTCGAGATGAAGTACTGTCTCGGGTAACCAAATACCAACAGGACTTGAAGAATTACCACAGTCGACGTTTGCGGCCAAGATCTTTTCAGGTGGGAGACCTAGTTCTTCGGCTCACGCAAAAAAGTCATGAAAAACTCGAGTCACCATGGCTTGGCCCTTACATTGTCACGGAAGTAATCGGAGGAGGAGCATACAGTATAAAGGACAAGAAGACAGGGGTGGAGGAGCCAAACCCCTGGAACGTGGCACAACTCAGGCGGTTCTACGCCTAGAATTGAAATATAGTCCTTGTAAAACTTCAATGTACTGAAACGCCCGCGAGTTTTCAGACGCACTCTTTTCCTTTTTCGGGGCACCGAGTGGGGCCGGGAAAGGTTTTTAATGAGGCGGGCTCGCGGTGCTGCAATATAATAAAGATAGTGTCAATATAACCTTTTCTTTATCGACATGCTTAAAGTCTCTGCTCCGACGAATTTCAATATAGTTCATCGAAAAAGAAAAGCCTTGCCTTGGTATTAAAATACCTCGTGAGTCAATAAAAATACAAAATAGTACTCAATAAAGAAGCTCGGGGGCTCATATTCGCCATAAATACATAAATGCCTTGGTTCAAAACCTCGCAATATACAAATACAGTAAAGAGTCACCAAAACACTCGGGGGCTAGACAAACATAGAAATATAATGATTGCTTCACAATATAATCATAGTCATGGGTCACAAAGAAGAATTATCTACAAGAGGAAAATAGCTAGCCTTGATTCAATATGTCATCAAGGGTAACTCTGTTTTCTTCAGGAGCAGCGCCAAGAAAATCAGCATAATGACCATCGGCAAAAAAATCGGCGTCCATCCGAAGAAGGTCTTCAATCATTTCTTCGGCTACAGGCGAAACCTTCGTGTTAATTCGGTCAACACCAACTCTTCGACGTTTTACCTTCTGATGAACTTTCGCGACAACTTGGGTAAGGTCAAGATTTGAGTGGCAGATCTGAAGCATGATAAGAGCAAATCTGGCGCCAGCTACCAATTGAGCTCTGACGAAGTCATGGATCCTGTGAGCTTCTTTGAATTTCTCCATTAACTCAGGAAGAGTTTTTGGTTGAATGTTCCGAGGAAACATGGAGTTATAAACCATAGACAAGGTCTTGGTACAGAAGTCAAGGAAGTCGCGAGTTTGAGAGGTGCGATCCTGAAACCTGACAATTTGGCGGGTCCTCTCCGGAGTAGCCCAAAACAGAGAACCATGGTCAAGGGAAAGGTTAACAAGGAGGTTCGTCCTAGTATTTACCCTCTCTTCCTCGGCAGCAGCATCAGTAAAGGAACCTATCAAAACAACGAAGTAGAAACCTTTAAGAGACATAGCATGAAGATGAAAGATATCGGAGGATGAAACAAGCATACCCGACATATCTGCACTGGCTTCATTCATTAACTCGAGCATGAAATTTTCTCGAGTAGTCGCCTTTTCAGCCTCGGAAGCAGCAATTTCCTTAGCAGCCACGGCCTCGCGAGCTTGCTGAAGTGCAATTTTTTCAGCTTCAGATGACTTATGAGACTTTTCCATCATCACAAGTGTTTGCTTCTTCGCATACTGAAGTTGCTGTCGAAGTTCATCCAGTTCTTGCGACAAGGTATCTTCGACAGGTGCAGTATCAGCAAAAGCTCTCCTCGAGCGAGAAGAAGAAGGCGAAATATTGGAAGGAGCGGAAGACGGAGTATAGTTATCAAATATCAACTGAAATTTAGACAAGACAACATCAAACAACAAGCAAAGATAGAGTTTTCATTAATCTCTCGGAATAATTACAAAGGCATTACAGTGGAGCTAAGGAAGTACGTGTCGCCAAATGACTACTTTGGCGACAAGAGCAAAAGAAACATCGAAAGAAAAATAAAGAGGCATGCAACTAGACCTCCGGCCTTGATGAGCTAGGAGTCGACGCTGGTTTGATCCCGAGATAGGCCAAGATCTTCTTCGTGTTGGGCTTGGCTGCCTTAATCAGCGACCTCCATCTTAATTGCTCTATCTGCTCGGTGTCGCCAACTTTCGTCCAATCAACAGCCTGTTGACTGTCAGCAACCAAAGCGACAGTGCTTTCGATGGCAATTTTCATATTTTCTTGGCGCATCTTCAGTCCAAGGTCTTCTGGTGAATTGAACATCTTGGCAAGGTTAAGGAAAGTCGAGGGCTCCTCTTTCTTCGGGAAGAAGTAGGGGAACAACGCCGACAATCCTGCATTAGCATTTGCCACGCCTTCACGAATTTTGGACCCATGCAGCTCCAGATAGGAAAGTGCGTCAAGGAGAGGGTCATCGACAGGATTCGCCAGATCAAAATCTTGGTTTGTTTGGTCTATCAAGGAAACAAAGCGTTGGTCAAACAATAAGAAACAACGGCTCTCATAAAAATAGAAGAAATCAATAATATTACTGAAAGTGCGGCGACTTTGTGTTTTCAGGCGCTTGAGAATCCCCTGTTCACGAGAAGCTTGTGCAGCTTTGTGCTCGTTTAAGGCAGATGCAGTATCCTCAAGTTTTTTCTGCAGTTCCTCGACACTAGCAGCTTTTGCCTTGGCTTCATCAGCCTCGGCCTTGGCTTCGCTAGCAACAAGTTCGGCTTTCTTACGAGCCGCCTCACTTTGCTCAAGTTTTTGAGCAAGTGCGTCGGCACGTTTGTTGGCCTCTACAAGTTTCTCTGTCGAGATATAAAAAAGAGAGAGAAGAAAGATCAAAAATCGCGACAAGCAACAGGAGCAAAAAGTCAAAGAAAAACGGCAAGTATAAAAGTTGTTACCTTCGGCTCTGCTAGCATACTCACGGTACCCAATAAATTGGGATCCGATGCGGAGAAGCTCTTTGATCATGGGCTGTTAAAGAAGAACACAGCAAGAGAAACATAGGCATGAAAAAGAGAGTGAAGGCGCGAAGAAGCAAAATAGCGGAAATATAGATATCGACAAACTTACATCATCTAAGAGCAGAGTCGACGAGCTGCCCAATTGAAGGGCAGGTTCAAGACTTGTTTCAATCCTTGTCCTTTTTGGTGAAGGAGCAAGGGGGCTTGCTGGTGGAGTTGTGGTGACGACGTTTTGTTGAGGAGGCGAGGATTCTTCTCCTTCAACTAGCGTGTCTGAGGCAAGTACAGTATATGACGTGCTTGTCCGAGGAGCTACGTCAACAGTTGGTACTTCTTCCTCGTCATCACTGTTGATCAAAAAATCGGCAGCATAAAAAGCAAGACAAGATAAATATTTCGAGTACAAACATAGGGAGAAATAAAGACGACTTACGAGCTGACGAGGGATTCAATATAAGGATCATAAGCTGCCTTCGGATGAGAAGGAACAACTTTTTCAGCCTTAGAAGTGCCAGAATCCTCGGCATCATTCCTTTTCCTTTTGTTCCTTGGGGAAACAGCAGGAGGAAGGGATTGCGTCGACTCACTGGCTTCAGATTCAACTTCTTTTTCATGGGAAGCCGCAGATTTGTGAGAACCTGCGACTTCACTTTCAGGAATAGAAGAACCTTGGGTGTCTTCGGCAACGATAGCCTGTTCTTCGACTTCTCCATCCTCAGGAAGAGGAGGAAGGGAAGTCATAGTAGGATGGTTCTGCAAGAAAATAGCGACAAACGAAAAATTAGAGCGATACCAATACAATGAGATGCAGGGAAAATTCGGAACAAGATAGAAACTCGAGAAGACAAAATACCTCGGGGAGAGGATTGGCGGAGCTGTATGGTTCCACGCGACAAGAGGAGGGAATAGGATCCTTCTTGGCCAGGCGGGAAACTCTTCGAATCAATTTCTCCAAGTCCTTTGCAGAAAGATCACTGGAGATTCTATTGGCGTCGTTTTCACCAGAATACGTCCAAAGGGGATTTTTGCGAGCCTGAAGAGGCTGCACTCTAATCGTAAGAAAGTAGGCAGTGATTTGAACACCAGACAGCTCTTTGCCTCGAGTGTTTTGAAGCTGATGAAAACGAGACATGAGTGCCTCTGTCGCCTTTTTCTCTTCATCGGAAGCTTCGGCATACCAGGAGCGGCGGCGCTGAATTTTGGCACTTCCGTCGAAAGGATCTATGTTTTGTTCAATAGAGTTGGCGCTTTCTTCGTGAATGTAGAGCCACCTTTTGCGCCATCCTTGGACAGAATCAGGAAATTTGACGTCGAAGTAATCGACATCAGTTCGGACACAGATAACAACGCCGCCTATGTTATAGGTGGCATTGTGGGAGCCATTGCGGCGGAGGCAGAAAATGCGTTTCCACAGAGCCCAATTAGGAGGGATTCCGAGGAAGCATTCGCAAAGTGTGATAAAAATGGAAATGTGAAGGATGGAATTGGGGGTCAACTGGTGCAGTTGAATCCCGTAAACAAAAAGAAGGCCGCGGAGGAAATCGTGAATTGGGGCCGAAAGGCCGCGGATGAGGTGATCAACGAAACTAACCCGGTACTCCATTGGAGGGTTGGGGTAGCTTTCTTCGCTGGGAAAGCGGATGGCGTCTTCCTTCTTCATGAGGCCAAGCCTCTTCAGCGTGTTGACGTCCTGGTTGGAGATTTTAGATCTCTCCCACTCAAGATCTTCGGCGGCCATCTTGGATTCTGGAGTGCTGTGGCGAGTGAGTCGCGTGCGCGGTGGCATCAACGGCAATGGGCAAAGCAATGTTCGTGAGTGCGGAAGATCAGAGAGAGTTGGGCGCAGGGGAAGCTTTTGCGAAGAGGAACAGATGTGCGGCGCAAGCGAGGGAGTGAACGGAGGTTGAAGAAAGGTTTATATAAGAATCGGGTGAAGCAATGCACCGTTGGATGAAGAAATCGTGTGGTGACAACAAATCTTCTAGATAAAAGGGTAAAAAGGTATTTTTACTGAGATAAGCGTTACCGTACGTGCGCCAGGAAAAGCGGAGGACGTGTGTCCCCCACTTGCACGACGTGTCAACGTGGTAGAAGCAATGGACCCACAGGGCAGAAAAATCACGACTATTAAACAGAGATGAAGTAAATTTGATTAAGGGAAGCATGCCGACAAGAAAATAAAAGAAGATTGGCGACAGGAGGAGTTATTTGAATACTTCGGGAGCCTTTGATCAAATACAAGTTTTTGCCCAAATGCTCGGGGGCTACTTCGACAAAAAGTAAAATTTCGAGTATGGCAATATAGAAATTGCGGGAGCCTACAACCAAGCACAAGTCCTTGGCTGTAGCCTCGGGGGCTACTCCCATCGGGAGCGCTGTTCGCGCACCCGAGAGATAAAAAGAAGATCATATTGGAACATAATGACAATATAGTGACAAGGTGGACTAAAATGTTGAGCCTACAACCAAGCACAAGTTCTTGGCTGTAGCCTCGGGGGCTACTCCCATCGGGAACGCTGTTCGCGTACCCGATGAAGTTCAAAAATAAAAGATTGAAAAGCAAGAGAGTATATTTCGAGTTCTAATTAACTCTACATATACTCCCATCGGGAGAGCAATATAAGTCATATTTGACTCGATAAAATGTGCCATTCCAACAGCCGGAAAAGCACTCGACAATATATTCTCAGAACGCCAAAGTTGCGATCAATTTCTGAATGCCGCAAATTTGCGAAGGTAAGACCCCAGATCCGTTCTGCTGGGCGTGGCATCGCCAAAGACTGCGCTCACGTTACTTTTATCCGTATCAACGAGATACGAAGAAAAATCCTAACGGACGCGTTAGGTACCCGATAAATTTGATCGGGACTCGAGGTAATGGTAAGACCTTAAGCGGCACCTGTCGAAGTTTACACCAGTATCCTGAGATCATGTCCAGGGACGTGATCTTGAAGTAGGTTTTTGCGGATTGCCACTAGAGCAGTTAACTAGTACCTGATCCGTCAGATGAACTAGCCCCAACTACCATTATCCCTGTACAATATAGAATTTTATGTGAAGAAGTATAAAAAGGTTAAAGCTTTCGAATAAAAATAAACAGTGGAGATTTTCCCTGACTCTACGATTCAAGCAAAATCTCGGGGGCTACTGACATAGGCATCCCAAATGGGCCTGCCGAAGATAGTACCCGGGGTTTACTGAAGGCTCACTACCCGAAGAATAAGAAGATTCGGGAGCCCAAGATATATTAAGGAAAGTTAAGAGTTGTAATAGGAAGTGTTATTTGTAATCTGGCGGGATGAGTTAGAAACCGTCCCGGACTCTGTAACTTGTATAGCACGAATCCCTCGGTTCCACCTCCTATATAAAGGGGGAGTCGAGGGACGAAGAAATAATCGAATCATTGTCTACAAACCCTAGTTATCACAATCGTCGAGTACTTTTCGGCTGAAACCTTCGAGATCTACTTGCCCTCTACTTCCAACTAAACCCTAGCCTACAATCCATAGGCATTGACAAGTTGATACCTTGTCACCCGGAGCTCCACGTCAGTTGTCTCGCAGGGCCACCATTGACCCCGCACCCCCTCACGGCTCCGGGCCTTGGAAGTTTTCTTGTTTTCCACCTCTTGTACCTTGGCTGCCATTCTAGCTTGGCCTTGTAGCTCCTCTTCGAGCTCTTGGGCTGTTGGGATCCGGCCTAGTAAAGTACTGGAAGAGGCGGAGAATGGTTGAGCAAGCCTAACGTCGGAAACATATGGTGGTAGATACGCGATGGGATCCGGGGAAATCGGTTCCACGGCACTGGGATCCGGACTACTCGGAGAACTACCAGTGCAGTGAAGAGAACCGTGAGACATGCTTCCGGCTGCACCCATGCGAGCTAAGTTGAGTAACCGGAGAATCTACACTACAACTACTTCTTCTTCTACAAGACCGGTGCACGTACCGGCAATGGCGCGACGGTACGGCGAAGCTCCGGTGAAGTAGAGGTCGGCGAGCTAGCGGTTTCGAGCCTCCGATGACCACGAATCGGCGGCGGAGTTGATTTCCTGATCAACCGTGGCAATCTTGGTTCGAGGAGAGGTTTGGGATGGCAGCGCGCGAAGCTCACTGTGGCAAAGTTCGCCGGAGTTGAGATCCGTCGGGCGGCGCGGCGCGAGGAGGAAGATGAAGTGGTGAGGAGCGGTGAAAGAATGAAGAATTACCGAGCCGTGGGGTATTTATAGGCCACGCGTGGAGATTCGGGATTCGGATCCAACGGTGGAAACGGAACGGTCGCACTGGTGGATGGATGACACGTGTCTTAGGTTAAGTGCGGTAAAACGACGTGGAGGTAACTTAACCATGCACTCCCAAGATTTCCGGCTAAAGATTTGCATCTGCGGAGATTTAACGCGGGGAAAAAGGAAGGTGTGCGCGGGGAAAGCGGAATCTCTGTTGCGATACCTTATCTGAAGACGAAGGATTTCCGAGTGAATGAACCCGGAATCAAGTAAAAGTTTTGAAGCTCTTCAAGATTCTCTTCGGATCCGAGATGAATGAAGTCGGAAGAATGATGAATCTCGGAGAACTTCGGGGGCTACTGTTGTGGGTATACTTTATGGGTATATCAACGGCGTGGCCTAGATCCGGCAAGCCCGGGTGGCCCATAGTTGGTGGTGAGGCATGTGGCCCATCGGGCGGCCCAGTTGCTGTAGATCATGAAGGATGAAGTCCAGCCCAGGAACAGGAAGCCGGATCTCAACCGACCTACGAAGGAGGCCGGATCCGTGGAGGCCCATGAAGTATCCGGATCCCGCACGGCCTAGAAGGAAGGCGGATCCTTGACGTACACGGCAAGACATTGTACCGTAGTTAGGCAACTTGTATTCCGGCTAGGACTCTCCATGTAAACCCTAGATCTGTGCGCCTTTATAAGCCGGATCCTGGGAGCCCTAGAGGGACAACCACAACTCATTGTAACAACGCGAAAGCGCCCAGATAATTCCAGACAAGCAGCAGTAGGCCCTATCATCGTGCAGGTGTTCCGAAGCTGGGTAAATCGCGTACCACCGTCCCGTGTGCACTCCGCCCTATGGCCCCTACTTCTTCTCCCCCTCGTGAGGATCCCTCCTCCGAGGTACCGTCGATTAGGCAACGACAGTCCCAATCTTGGTATTCCATGTTTGTATGTACTAAACAAACCTAAAATAATGAAAAGGTACATTGGAGCACCCTCGCGCGGAGAAATCTAGGGGGGTAGACCCGCCGGGGCACACGTTCCGCTGTTTTGGGGGGGGGGGGGATCCAGGGGGAGAACGACCGACGGAGTACCGGAAACCCACCAAATCTTGCATGTGGACCTATGATATGTGTGAAAGTGTGGTGCAAGGTGTAATGGTGCAAAAGTAGCTCCCCTAAACCCTAAACCCTAGCCCTAACCCTACACCTAAACCTAACTAGTAGATCAGGTAAACCCTCGATCGTGTGATAATGGCTCGAGCTGTGGGTGTATGTGCCAAAGGTTCCCAATCTTGGTTTTCCATGTGTATATGTACTAAACAAACCTACAAGAATGAAAAGGTACATTGGTGAACCCTCGCGCGGAGAACACTAGGGGGGTAGACCCGCCGGGGCACACGTTCCGCTATTTTGAGGGGAGGAGGGGGAGAACGACCGACGGAGCACCGGAACCCCACCAAAACTTGCATGTGGACCTATGATATGTGTGAAATTGTGGTGCAAGGTGTAATGGTGCAAAAGTAGATCCCCTAAACCATAAACCCTAGCCCTAACCCTACACCTAACCCTAACTAGTATATCAGGGCACACCCTCGATCGTGTTATAATGGCTCGAGCTGCGGGTGTATGTGCCAAAGGGTCCCAATCTTGGTTTTCCATGTGTATATGTACTAAACAAACCTAAAAGAATGAAAAGGTACATTGGTGCACCCTCGCGCGGAGAAATCTAGGGGGGGTAGACCCGCCGGGGCACATGTTCCGCTGTTTTGGGGGAGGAGGGGGAGAACGACCGACGGAGCACCGGAACCCCACCAAATCTTGCATGTGGACCTATGATATGTGTGAAAGTGTGGTGCAAGGTGTAATGGTGCAAAAGTAGATCACCTAAACCCTAAACCCTAGCCCTAACCCTACACCTAACCCTAACCAGTAGATCAGGTACACCCTCGATCGTGTGATAATGGCTCGAGCTGCGGGTGTATGTGCCAAAGGGTCTCAATCTTGGTTTTCCATGTGTATATGTACTAAACAAACCTAAAAGAATTAAAATGTACATTGGTGCACCCTCGCGCGGAGAAATATAGGGGGGTAACCCGCCGGGGCACACGTTCCGCTGTTTTGGGGGGAGGAGGGGAGAACGACCGACGGAGCACCGGAACCCCACCAAATCTTGCATGTGGACCTATGATATGTGTGAAAGTGTGGTGCAAGGTGTAATGGTGCAAAAGTAGCTCCCCTAAACCCTAAACCCTAGCCCTAACCCTACACCTAACCCTAACCAGTAGATCAGGCACACCCTCGATCGTGTGATAATGGCTCGAGCTGCGGGTGTATGTGCCAAAGGGTCCCAATCTTGGTTTTCCATGTGTATATGTACTAAACAAACCTAAAAGAATGAAAAGGTACATTGGCGCACCTTCGCGCGGAGAAATCTAGGGGGTAGACCCGCTGGGGCACACATTCCGTTGTTTTGGGGGGAGGAGGGGGAGAACGACCGACGGAGCACCGGAACCCCACCAAATCTTGCATGTGGACCTATGATATGTGTGAAAGTGTGGTGCAAGGTGTAATGGTGCAAAAGTAGATCCCCTAAACCCTAAACCCTAGCCCTAACCCTACACCTAACCCTAACCAGTAGATCAGGCACAGTGTCAACACCCGGATTTTTAAGTCCAGATGCCTATTATGCCATTCATCGCAATCCCAGGAATATTGTTTTTGCGAGACATAATAGATTGATATCTGATACGTCCCAAACGTATCTATAATTTCTTATGTTCCATGCTACTTTTATGATGATACTCACATGTTTTATACACATTATATGTCATTATTATGCATTTTCCGGCACTAACCTATTGACGCGATGACGAAGAGCCAGTTGTTGTTTTCTGCTGTTTTTGGTTTCAGAAATCCTACAAAGGAAATATTCTCGGAATTGGACGAAATCAACGCCCAGGGGCCTATTTTTCCACGAAGCTTCCAGAAGACCGGAGGAGATACGAAGTGGGGCCACGGGGCGCCGCCACACTAGGGCGGCGCGGCCTAGAGGGGGCCCGCGCGGCCCTAGTGTGTTGGGCCCCCGTGACGCCTCTTGACCTGCCCTTCCGCCTACTTAAAGCCTTCGTCGCGAAACCCCCAGTACCGAGAGCCACAATACGGAAAACCTTACTGAGACGCCGCCGCCGCCAATCCCATCTTGGGGGATTCAGGAGATCGCCTCCGGCACCCTGCCGGAGAGGGGAATCATCTCCCGGAGGTCTCTTCATCGCCATGATCGCCTCCGGATCGATGTGTGAGTAGTCCACCCCTGGACTATGGGTCCATATATAGCAGTAGCTAGATGGTTGTCTTCTCCTCATTGTGCTATCATGTTAGATCTTGTGAGCTGCCTATCATGATCAAGATCATCTATTTGTAATGCTACATGTTGTGTTTGTTGGGATCCGATGAATATTGAATACTATGTCAAGTTGATTATCAATCTATCATATATGTTGTTTATGTTCTTGCATGCTCTCCGTTGCTAGTAGAGGCTCTGGCCAAGTTGATACTTGTGACTCCAAGAGGGAGTATTTATGCTCGATAGTGGGTTCATGCCTCCATTAAATCTGGGACAGTGACAGAAGTTCTAAGGTTGTGGATGTGTTGTTGCCACTAGGGATAAAACATCGATGCTTTGTCTAAGGATATTTGTGTTGATTACATTACGCACCATACTTAATGCAATTGTCTGTTGTTTGCAACTTAATACTTGAAGGGGTTCGGATGATAACCTGAAGGTGGACTTTTTAGGCATAGATGCATGCTGGATAGCGGTCTATGTACTTTGTCGTAATGCGCTGATTAAATCTCATAGTACTCATCATGATATATGTATGTGCATTGTTATGCCTTCTTTATTTGTCAATTGCCCAACTGTAATTTGTTCACCCAACATATGTTTATCTTATGGGAGAGACACCACTAGTGAACTGTGGACCCCGGTCCAATTCTTTACATCTAAAATACAATCTACTGCAATTGTTCTTTACTGTTCTTCGCAAACAATCATCATCATCCACACTATACATCTAATCCTTTGTTTACAGCAAGCCGGTGAGATTGACAACCTCACTGTTACGTTGGGGCAAGGTACTTTGATTGTGTTGTGCAGGTTCCACGTTGGCGCCGGAATCCCTGGTGTGGCGCCGCACTACACTCTGCCACCAACAACCTTCACGTGTTCCTTGACTCCTACTGGTTCGATAACCTTGGTTTCTTACTGAGGGAAAACTTGCTGCTGTGCGCATCACACCTTCCTCTTGGGGTTCCCAACGGACGTGTGTCTTACACGCAATCAAGCTCTTTTTCTGGCGCCGTTGCCGGGGAGATCAAGACACACTGCAAGGGGAGTCTCCCACATCCAATCTCTTTACTTTGTTTTTGTCTTGCTTTACTTTATTTTATTTACTGCTTTGTTTGCTCTTTATATCAAAAATACAAAAAAAAATTAGTTGCTAGATTTACTTTATTTACTGTCTTGTTCTCTATATTGAAAACACAAAAAAATTAGTTACTTGCATTTACTTTATTTAGTTTACTTTATTTACTACTGCTACAATGGGTACTGTTGAGAATACTAAGTTGTGTGACTTCACTAGCACAAATAATAATGATTTCTTATGCACACCTATTGCTCCACCTGCTACTACAGCAGAATTCTTTGAAATTAAACCTGCTTTACTAAATCTTGTTATGAGAGAACAATTTTCTGGTGTTAGTTCTGATGATGCTGCTGCCCATCTTAATAATTTTGTTGAATTATGTGAAATGCAAAAGTATAAGGATGTAGATGGTGATATTATAAAACTGAAATTGTTTCCTTTCTCCTTAAGAGGAAGAGCTAAAGATTGGTTGCTATCTCTGCCTAGAAATAGTATTGATTCATGGACTAAATGTAAGGATGCTTTTATTGGTAGATATTATCCTCCCGCTAAAATTATATCTTTGAGAAGTAGCATAATGAATTTTAAGCAATTAGATAATTAACATGTTGCTCAAGCATGGGAGAGAATGAAATCTTTGGTAAAGAATTGCCCAACCCATGGACTAACTACTTGGATGATCATCCAAACCTTTTATGCAGGACTAAATTTTTCTTCACGGAACCTATTGGATTCAGCTGCTGGAGGTACCTTTATGTCCATCACTTTGGGGCGGCAACAAAGCTTCTTGATGATATGATGGTAAATTACTCTGAATGGCACACGGAAAGAGCTCCACAAGGTAAGAAGGTAAATTATGTTGAAGAAACCTCTTCCTTGAGTGATAAGATTGATGCTATTATGTCTATGCTGGTGAATGGTAGATCTAGTGTTGATCCTAATAATGTTCCTTTAGCTTCATTGGTTTCCCAAGAAGAACATGTTGATGTGAACTTCATTAAAAGTAATAATTTCAACAACAATACTTATAGGAATAATTCTGGTAACAACTATAGGCCATATCCTTCTGCTAATGGTAATAGTTATGGTAATTCTTATGGGAATTCTTACAACAATAATAGGAATGTACCCCCTGGTCTTGAAGCCATGCTTAAAGAATTTATTAGTACACAAACTGCTTTTAACAAATCTGTTGAAGAAAAGCTTGATAAAATTGATATTCTTGCTTCTAAGGTTGATAGACTTGCCTCTGATGTTGATCTTTTAAAATTGAAAGTTATGCCTAATAAGGATATTGATAATAAAATTATTACTACAGCAAATGCCATCCAAGTTCGAATTAATGAGAATATTAGATTGATGGCTGAATTGCATGCTAGGTGGGAAAGACAAGAAAATGAAAAACTAGCTAAAGATAATGTAGCTAAAGTTTGGACTATTACCACCACTAGTAATAATAATGCTTTACATGTTGCTACACCTCCTACTATCAATGGTAAAATAATTGGTGTTGGCAATGTTTCTACTCCTGGTGCAAAGCGTGCAAAATTGCCTGAAACTGCTAAAACTGTTTGTGATAAAACTGCTGAAATTTTTCAAAATGTTGGGGACAATGATTCCATTGCTGTAGATCATAATGGTTTAGATTTTGATGATTGTCACATCTCTGAAGTTATAAAGTTCTTACAAAAACTTGCTAAAAGTCCCAATGCTAGTGCTATAAATTTGGCCTTTACAAAACATATTACAAATGCTCTCATAAAAGCTAGAGAAGAGAAGCTAAAACTTGAAACCTCTATTCCTAGGAAGTTAGAAGATGGTTGGGAGCCCATCATTAAGATGAGGGTCAATGATTTTGATTGTAATGCTTTATGTGATCTTGGTGCAAGTATTTCTGTTATGCCTAAGAAAATCTATGATAAGCTTGACTTGCCACCATTGAGAAATTGTTATTTGGATGTTAATCTTGATGATAATGCTATAAAGAAACCTTTGGGGAGGATTGATAATGTTTTCATTATGGTTAACAATAACCTTGTCCCCGTTGATTTTGTTGTCTTGGATATTGAATGCAATGCATCTTCTCCCATTATATTGGGAAGACCTTTTCTTCGAACTGTTGGTGCTACTATTGATATGAAGGAAGGTAATATTAAATATCAATTTCCTTTTAAGAAAGGTATGGAACACTGCTGCGTGTAGTTGACACGTCCGTTGGGAACCCCAAGAGGAAGGTGTGATGCGCACAGTAGTAAGTTTCCCTCAGTAAGAAACCAAGGTTATCGAACCAGTAGGAGTCAAGGAGCACGTGAAGGTTGTTGGTGGCGGAGTGTAGTGCGGCGCAACACCAGGGATTCCGGCGCCAACGTGGAACCTGCACAACACAATCAAAGTACTTTGCCCCAACGTAACAGTGAGGTTGTCAATCTCACCGGCTTGCTGTAAACAAAGGATTAGATGTATAGTGTGGATGACGATGATTGTTTGCGAAGAACAGTAAAGAACAATTGCAGTAGATTGTATTTCAGATGTAAAGAATAGGACCGGGGTCCACAGTTCACTAGTGGTGTCTCTCCCATAAGATAAACAGATGTTGGGTGAACAAATTACAGTTGGGCAATTGACAAATAAAGAAGGCAGAACAATGCACATACATATATCATGATGAGTACTATGAGATTTAATCAGGGCATTACGACAAAGTACATAGACCGCTATCTAGCATGCATCTATGCCTAAAAAGTCCACCTTCAGGTTATCATCCGAACCCCCACCAGTATTAAGTTGCAAACAACAGACAATTGCATTAAGTATGGTGCGTAATGTAATCAACACAAATATCCTTAGACAAAGCATCGATGTTTTATCCCTAGTGGCAACAGCACATCCACAACCTTAGAACTTTCTGTCACTATCCCAGATTTAATGGAGGCATGAACCCACTATCGAGCATAAATACTCCCTCTTGAAGTCACAATTATCAACTTGGCCAGAGCCTCTACTAGCAACGGAGAGCATGCAAGAACATAAATAACATATATGATAGATTGATAATCAACTTGACATAGTATTCAATATTCATAGGATCCCAACAAACACAACATGTAGCATTACAAATAGATGATCTTGATCATGATAGGCAGCTCACAAGA
Organism: Lolium perenne; assembly: GCF_019359855.2. Classification (NCBI taxonomy): domain Eukaryota; kingdom Viridiplantae; phylum Streptophyta; class Magnoliopsida; order Poales; family Poaceae; genus Lolium; species Lolium perenne. Next base: position 352,028,450 of record NC_067246.2, read on the forward strand.
TCTAACATGATAGCACAATGATGAGAAGACAACCATCTAGCTACTGCTATGGACCCATAGTCCAGGGGTGGACTACTCACACATCGATCCGGAGGCGATCATGGCGATGAAGAGACCTCCGGGAGATGATTCACCTCTCCGGCAGGGTGCCGGAGGCGATCTCCTGAATCCCACGAGATGGGATTGGCGGCGGCGGCGTCTCTGGAAGGTTTTCCGTATCGTGGCTCTCGGTACTGGGGTATTCGCGACGAAGGCTTTAAGTAGGTGGAAGGGCAGGTCAGGGGGCGTCACGAGGGGCCCACACGCTAGGGCCGCGCGGCCAGGATGTCAACACCCGGGTTTTTAAATCTGAATGCCTATTATGTCATACATCGCAATCCCAGGAATATTGTTGTTGCGAGGCATAATAGTTAAGTATCACAGTCATCATTCATTACAAACCATAATGTCTTACAACTTGGAATCACATGATCCATATTACACGAATAGTTGATATACTGATCAACGAACAAACACAAGTTCATAGCGGAAGCGTAAGATACAAGGACTCTCTAGTCCACAGGTCAACGCTTGACGTTAGAAGCTCCTAGTTGTGGTAGACGTCCTGCTGATCGTCATCCTCGTACTGCTGCTCGGCTTCATAGTCTGGCCATTTGAATAGCCAGGGACAAAGCCGTGAGTACTTTAAGTACTCGCAATCTAATACTAATGTAAGTACTAACATTGCTATTGAAATTGTTCTAAGCTCTAGGGTTATTTGCATAAAGCCAATTTTATTTGATAAACCTTTTAGTAAACAACTCCTCATGTGCTAACTAACTCAAGTGGGAACATTAGTGTCATTCCCACAACTCAGTTGTGATTCAAATTCAAAGTCACCGTTCAAGTTTACAAAGATATGGATCCTGATGACGGAAATAGTATGGCCTTTCCAATTGTTCATATCCGCGGACGCGGCTATTCGAATAGGTTTACTCTCTGCAGAGGTTGCACACTTGTGCCACAACATTTGATTACATCCGTCAGGGATAAACCCCGAATAATCGTAACTCAGTACGCGGATCATCAACCGTTAACCTTTCACTTACACACCCTAGTATAGGCACCTCTCCCCATGAGCTTGGCCTCCCGGTGAAAACCAACTGTTAACCCGGGAACTGCACAGGGCTTGGCCGTACCATTCACCTCAATTCACATCATTTCTCAACAACGGAGGCAGCCTCAAGCATAACCCCTATGATGTGTGTTCAGAGGTAACCCATACTAAGATACATAAATTTCCAGCTAAGCCTTACCCATAATCAGGTATTGTGGGGGTACTCAAAAATTGGAATGGTATCGCATCCAACTCAACCATCAGTTTTTAGCCAAATTCACCAAGTCAAATTCATGTCATATTTACCTTCAAAATCTTTCAATGGAAATGACTCATCATTCCAAGGTTTTCACCATCATCATTTCATAAACACATGTTCCCATCTAGAGTAGTCATTTTTAATTTAGCACTAGCATCTATGTATGAGGGGTGCTAAGTAACTTGCTTTGCTTCTAGGCTAAGTTTGATACTCTTGTACTAATCCAATACTAACCAAGTGAATCATGAATCAAAAAGTACTTTGGTAGAACAAAAGGAAATAGAGCTTGTAAAGTAAAACTGGGACATAGGATCATAAGCATAAAGTAAATGGGGTAATGCCTTGCTCATGGTGAGCTTTGCACTTTGCAAGAGTATTATCTTGCCTTGGTTGGGGAATTGGTCAAAGTGGTCTTCTTCTCCTTGGAAGTAGACCTCCTCCTCCTCCTGGTACTCCTCGGTACTAGCGTCTAAAATACGAATACGGGGTACACAATCATCGCACCAAACTTATTTAATTAAACTAAGCACAAACATGGTTCACACACTTAAACTCGCATCACATATTACTATTAAGTTGGTGGATGTGTTTTCTTATTAATTAAGAAAAATAATTTCCTCTCATACTAACTTAGGTGTTAATTTCAATTACTTAGAGAAATAATTTCCTCTCATTATCTTCTTAAGATTTAATTTCTCTCATGAATAATATGTGACCTAGGTTGACCAAAGTCAACCTCTTCACACTTATCATTTGATAAAATGATTTAAATGAGGTGAACACCTCATATCATTTAATCCTAACACGGTAAAGATTTAATATCATCAACAATTCATATGAGACCTAAATGACCAGAGTCTCTACCTCATTTTGAATTGTTCATGACAAGATTTAAATGAGAGAAACACTCCCATAAGATTTATTAATAGTTTTGGACAATATCTTTGACTAGAAATAGCCATAAAGTCTTTTAATTAAACTAGGCCATGATCATTCAAAGTAAGCATGGCATATTTTCGCAGAAACAATTAGTATAAGTGAAATGTGAATTATAGGAGTTGGAATCAACTCAAAAGCATTTTTGGTTGATTTTTAAGAATTAATCTAAGGCAGAAAAGTCCCTGCCTTGTTTATTTTCTCACTTTAATTCTACAATAGATCTAGGGTTCAAACCAGTGGCATTGTGTAGAGAAAACTCTAAGCTTTCCAAACATATCAAGTTTGTAAAATTTGGCCGAGTAGATTTGTCCCTATTGAATTTTAAACTTGGCATCAGATTGCATCATTTCTCTATTTTTCAAATTGGATTTGAAATCGTGGGCTGGCGGGAAAGCTAACGGGCTGAGCAGTGCGGGGGAGAAATGGGCCAGCCCAGCTTCACAGCGGGCCAGCTGACAAGGCGGGGGCCACCTGTCTGTGGGCTGAGGTGAGCGAAACGGTACGGGCTTTCTCCACCGTGCGATTAGAAGTGCATCACACGGCCGTGGTGCGTCGTCGTCGACGGCGAGAGGAGGACTTACTGGCGACAGCGGTAGGGGGTCGGCGAGCTCGTCGGAGCTCCGGCGGTCGTCGGCGATGTGCGCAGGGACCGTGTCGTCGACGAGGAGGCGCCTGGAAGCAGTGGCATCGCCTGAGGTGGTCTCCTTCGCCGGCGTGCTCCGTGTACTGGCGGCGGCGGCGAGCTTGCAATTGGGACAGTGGGGTGGCTAATCGATTCAATTGAGAGGTCGAGGAGAGCTGTGGTGAGGAGGGGAAGCGAGTGGTGTGCTCGGATTAAGAAGAGAGGCCCTCCTTTTATAGGCGCGGGAGGTGACCGGGGGGCGGAGCTAGGGTCGCCGTCGTCGTCGTCGGTCCAGGGCTGCGAAGAGGCAAGGAATGGGCGCGTCTGGTTGCTGTCGTCCTGGCGAAGCTGGCGCGCGTGATCGTGGCGAAGACGGGGCTCTGCAGCGATGGTGCGTTTGATGGGAGCTTGCAGGCCGTGGCGGACGGTCGTCGACGCGGTCGTCGTCTGCAGCGTTCCCGCGGGCAAGTGGCCGTGTCCAGGCGGTGCAGGTTGAGGTGAGGCATCGACTGGCGCAGAGAGAGAGGGCTGAGGTGGTGCGAGGACGCGGGGGTCGTCACGCTCTGGCGTGTCCAGAGTTGGCGCCATGCGCGCTCTGGCGAGGACATGGGCGTGTCTGGGCGCCACTGGGCACGACGATTTCTGCCCGTTGCGGTGCGAGACTTGGTCGTGGCTTGGTCTGGTCAGGCTCAGGTGAGTGAGAGGAGAGTGATTGACATGGTGAGGCTTGCTGGAAGTGACCAGAGAGGGAGTGAGCAGGTGAGTGGCATGCCATGCCACGGCATGGCATGTTCTGGCCAAGTTGAGCCTCTCCAGTGCTGGGCAGGTGAGTGAGAGGATGCAGTGAGGTGAGTGGAGGCTCCAGAAGTGCAGGGGTGGCCAGAGTTACCAAGTCCAAGGTGAAAAATCAGTATGGGCAACAAATTTGATCCTGCCTGCAAGGTGTTTGTTGTAATGCCCGCAAGAAAATTAATTTCAAATTTAGAAAATATTTTTGGTGGAGTGTAAACATATAATAAGAGAAATATAATGGAGGTGGTGGTGGTCAAAATGGTGTTGATTTGTAAAATCACATATTGCATGTGATCTTACATATGTTTCAAAGTCCCTACTTTGCTTGCTTGCCATTTGAATTTGAGACAGAGTTTGAGGCGGGTCCCTTGAGCAAAGTTGTAGTCCTTGATGAGATCTTGGAAGAGGTACGAAGAGTTGGCCAAGTGTAGAAAGAAAAAGTTGAAAACCAGGGGCTCAAAGTGGGTATCATGCTGAAATTCTCACATATGACCATAATCACATGTGATCACAAAATTGCTTCAAATTTGATTTGAATTGAGTTTGATTGTTTCCAAAAGTGTTAATAAGTGTTTAGTAACCATTTACAACTAATGGTGCAAACCAAAATGGTCTAGATTAAAGATTTGTAAAAATGGCATAGGCCATATGTGTGTGTGAAATTGATTTTTATAATTTCTTTTTCATTTTCTTTTTCTTTGACTTTGGATGATCAAGAGATCATTGCTAGGGTTTTAGAGTAAGGGTAAACACATAAGCAAGCATCATGGCAAAAGCACACTCAATTAAATAACAAGGTGAGCTATATGCATAGTCCTATATGATGAGAAAAAGTTTTTGTTGGCCCTAATTTTTGGATTCTTGGAAACTCTCTCTTGTTTCTTTTATTGAAAACTTGGGATGTTACAAACCCTTCCCCCTTACAAAAGATCTCGTCCCGAGATCTAAAGAAAACTAGATACTAAAGAGATCTGGTTATTCCTTCTTCATATCCTCTTCGCGTTCCCAAGTGGCTTCTTCTTCGGTGTGATTACTCCATTGTATTTTCAGGAACATGATACTCCTGGTGCGGGTGGTCCTGAAAGCTTCTTCAAGGATGCGAATAGGCACTTCGCGGTAGGTTAGATCCTGGTTGATATCAATGGCTCTGTGGTCGATGTTCTTGAATACTTCGGTCTTCTCCGGTACTTCTAGGCACTTCCGAAGCAGTGAGATGTGAAACACATTGTGCACCGCGGACATTTCTTCCGGTAGTTCAAGCTGATATGAAACTTCTCCTCGGCGACTCAGAACTTTGAAGGGTCCGACATATTTGGGGGCGAGCTTTCCTCTGAGTTGGAATCTCTGCATTCCTTTGAGGGGTGAGACTTTGAGATACACAAAATCTCCGATCTCGAATGTCATCTCTCGACGTCTCTTGTCGGCGTAGCTCTTCTGTCTTGACTGGGCGGTCTTGAGGTACTCGTGGATGTTGTGCACCTTCTCTTCGGCTTCTCGAAGAATATCGGGGCCGAAGACTTGACTATCTCCGACTTTTGACCAGTTCAGAGGGGTACGACATTTCCTTCCGTACAGGGCTTCAAAGGGGGCCATCTGTAAGCTGGCTTGATAACTGTTGTTGTAGGAGAATTCTTTGTAAGGTAGGCAGTCTTCCCATTTGGATCCATACTCTAGCACACAGGCTCTCAACATATCTTCCAGTATCTGGTTGACTCTCTCGGTCTGTCCGTCGGTTTGCGGGTGATAGGATGTGCTGAAATTCAGACGGGTTCCTAGTCCTTCATGTACTTTCTGCCAGAATCTTGAGGTGAATTGCGATCCTCTATCTGACACAATTGACTTGGGGGTTCCGTGCAGGCTGACTATTCTGGAGATGTATAACTCAGCTAGCTTTGGGCCTTGGTATGTGGTCTTGACAGGGATGAAATGTGCAACCTTGGTCAATCTATCAATAACTACCCAAATGGAGTCATTTCCTCTGCTAGATTTGGGCAATCCTGCGATAAAATCCATACCGACAGAATCCCATTTCCACTCAGGAATCTGTAAGGGTTGCAACAGTCCTGCGGGTCGTTGATGTTCTGCTTTGACTCGTTGACATATATCACACTTGGCGATGTAGCTTCCTATCTCTCGCTTCATTCCGTGCCACCAGAATTGCTCTTTCAGGTCTTGGTACATCTTGGTTCCTCCGGGGTGAATGGAATACAGTGTATCGTGAGCTTCCTTCAGAATGACTTGCTTCAACTCTGAATCTGACGGTACACAAAGGCGTCCGTTGTACCAAAGAACTTATTCTTCATCTATGGTGAATCCTGGTGCCTTTCCTGCAGCTATCTGACTCTTTATTCCGTCAATGCTGGCATTTCCCTTCTGGGCTTCTTTTATCTGACTCATCAAGGTGGGTTGAAGCTCAATGCTGGCTAAGAATCCTTCGCTAACTAGCTCTAGTCTGAACTGTTCAAATTCTTGATACAGGCTGGGCTGCTCTATTGCGATCATGGAGTTCAACTGACACGGCAGTCTGCTCAAGGAATCCGCTACCACATTGGCCTTGCCGGGGTGGTAGTGAATTTCCATGTCGTAATCCTGAAGGAGATATGCCCTATAGGCAATAATAAAGTGGTTATTATTTATATCTTTATGTTTATGATAAATGTTTACATACCATGCTATAATTGTATTAACCGAAACATTAGTACATGTGTGATATGTAGACAACAAAGAGTCCCTAGTATGCCTCTTAACTAGCTTGTTGATTAATGGATGATTAGTTTCATAATCATGAACATTGGATGTTATTAATAACAAGGTTATATCATTATATGAATGATGTAATGGACATACCCATTTAAGCATAGCATAAGATCACGTCATTAAGTTATTTGCTATAAGCTTTCGATACATAGTTACCTAGTCCTTATGACCATGAGATCATGTAAATCACTTATGCCGGAAAGGTACTTTGATTACACCAAAAGCCACTGCGTAAATGGGTGGTTATAAAGGTGGGATTAAGTATCCGGAAAGTATGAGTTGAGGCATATGGATCAACAGTGGGATTTGTCCATCCCGATGACGGATAGATATACTCTGGGCCCTCTCGGTGGAATGTCGTCTAATGTCTTGCAAGCATATGAATAAGTTCATAAGAGACCACATACCACGGTACGAGTAAAGAGTACTTGTCAGGAGACGAGGTTGAACAAGGTATAGAGTGATACCGATGATCAAACCTCGGACAAGTAAAATATCGCGTGACAAAGGGAATTGGTATCGTATGTGAATGGTTCATTCGATCACTAAAGTCATCGTTGAATATGTGGGAGCCATTATGGATCTCCAGATCCCGCTATTGGTTATTGGTCGGAGTGAGTACTCAACCATGTCCGCATAGTTCACGAACCGTAGGGTGACACACTTAAAGTTGGATGTTGAAATGGTAGAACTTGAATATGGAATGGAGTTCGAATATTTGTTCGGAGTCCCGGATGAGATCCCGGACATCACGAAGAGTTCCGGAATGGTCCGGAGAATAAGATTCATATATAGGAAGTCATATTCCAAGTTTGGAAATGATCCGGTGCATTTATGGCAGGTTCTAGAAGGTTCTAGAAAAGTCCGGAAGAAATCACCATGGAAAGTAGAGTCCCGGAGGGACTCCACCTTGCATGGCCAGCCAACCCTAAAGGGGAGGAGTCCAAGGTGGACTCCCCTAGGGTGGCCGGCCAAACCCCCTCATGGAAGGGGGGAATCCCACCCCAAGTGGGATTCCCACCTTGGGTAGGTTTCCCTACATATAGGAGGTTTCATTGTTGGGGTCTTATTCGAAGACTTGGATACCAACACTTGGGGATTTCCACCTATATAATGAGGAGGAGAGGGAGGGGGCTGCCCACTCTTGGCCGCACCACCTAGGGCTGCCCTTGGCCGGCGCCCTAGCCTCCCCCTCTCTCCCCAAACCCTAGCGGTCTCTCTCTTCCACCACATCCCGCACGCTTAAGCGAAGCTCCGCCGGATTTCTCCACCACCACCGACACCACGCCGTCGTGCTGTCGGATTCAAGAGGAGCTACTACTTCCGCTGCCCGCTAGAACGGGGAGGTGGACGTCGTCTTCATCAACAACCGAACGTGTGACCGAGTACGGAGGTGCTGCCCGTTCGTGGCGCCGGAAGCGATCGTGATCAAGATCTTCTACGCGCTTTTGCAAGCGGCAAGTGAACGTCTACCGCAGCAACAAGAGCCTCATCTTGTAGGCTTTGGAATCTCTTCAAGGGTGAGACTCGATACCCCCTCGTTGCTACCGTCTTCTAGATTGCATCTTGGCTTGGATTGCGTGTTCGCGATAGGAAATTTTTTGTTTTCTATGCAACGTTATCCTACAGTGGTATCAGAGCCGTGTCTATACATAGATGGTTGCACGAGTAGAACACAATGGTTTGTGGGCGTTGATGCTTATGTTATCTTTAGTTTGAGTACTTTGCATCTTTGTGGCATAGTGGGATGAAGCGGCTCGGGCTAACTTTACATGACCGCGTTCATGAGATTTGCTCCACGCTCGACATGCAACTTGTATTGCATAAGTGGCTTTGCGGGTGTCTGTCTCTCCTACTATAGTGAAGATTCAATTTACTCTTCTATTGACAACACTAGTATCACCGTTGCGGTTCATGTTCGTAGGTAGATTAGATCTCTATCGAAAACCCTAAACCACGTAAAATATGCAAACCAAATTAGAGACGTCTAACTTGTTTTTGCAGGGTTTGGTGATGTGATATGGCCATAATGTGATGATGAATATGTATGAGATGATCATTATTGTATTGTGGCAACCGGCAGGAGCCTTATGGTTGTCTTTAAATTTCATGTTGAGTAGTATTTCAAAGTAGTTGTAATAGTTGCTACATGAGGTGAACAACCATGAAGACGGCGTCATGGACCTTGACGCTACGCCGACGATGATGGAGATCATGCCCGAAGATGATGGAGATCATGTCCGTGCTTTGGAGATGAATATCGAAGGCACAAAATATAAAGGGCCATATCATATCACATATGAATTGCATGTGATGTTAATCCTTTATGCATCTTATTTTGCTTAGATCGCGACGGTAGCATTATAAGATGATTCCTCACATTAATATCAAGATAATAAAGTGTTCTCCCCTCGTATGCACCGTTGCCAAGGTTCGTCGTTTCGAAGCATCTCGTGATGATCGGATGTGATAGACTCAACGTTCATATACAACGGGTGTAAGCCATGTTGCACACGCGGAATACTTGGGTTTGCTTGACGAGCCTAGCATGTACAGACATGGCCTCGGGACAACGGAAACCGAAAGGTTGAACACGAATCATATGGATGATATGATCAACATGTTGATGTTCACCATTGAAGCTACATCATCTCACGTGATGATCGGTTTTGGTGTAGTGAATTTGGATCGTGTACCACTTAACAACTATGAGGGATGTTGTATTAAGTGGGAGTTCATTAGTAATTAGATTAAAACATGAACTAATTATCATAAACTTAGTCTGAGTAGTATTTTGAATTAATTTTGTAGTTTTGGCATCCGTTTACTACTATGCGCTAGTCTTGTAATTGAGATAGAAATACTGTTAAAATCTGACAAGAAACTTTACGGATTGGTACCGTATTGTTAAGAATCAAGAATTGATTAAGTCCTATTGCAAACTTTTAGTAAACCTCACATTGTTGAGTCAAAGAGCTAGGGTTTCAATTAGTACCTAAAGTTATCTTGTCTCCGTGAAACTTGAAGTTCAAATCTGTTTGAAAAGTAAGGAGCTGAAAATTTAGTTTTCAGAAATAATCAAGGTATGAGATATATGTGATATCTAAGACCTTACTGCAAGATGATAGAATATAATTTGGTGAGACTACATGAACTCATAAGATTTATGGGAATGTACGAAGGTTGAAGATGCAAGGCGTCACAATCCTCCAACTATTGGGGCACTAACGATATTCGCATATCCATGAAGTGACCATCCTTAATATGCACCGTTGCTAAGACTCGTCGTTTCGAAGCATCACGTGATGATCGGGTGTGATAGATTCTACGTGTGCATACAACGGGTGCAAGCTAGATTTGCACATGCAAATACCAAGGTTAAAACTTTACGAGCCTAGCATGTACAGACATGGTCTCGGAAAGTCGTCATGATATGATGGATAAAATTATGAGTGAAATTGTTCATCATATTACAAAGTTACTAATAGTGAAATCTGGAACACTTGTCATATGATGATCAACTTCAAAGTAAGAACCTCAAGGTTATTGGTATTTGACCAACAAACCTAGAAGTTAATGATGTTGAAGTGTTTTTCTGAATAATGAGGAAAGCTAAAAGAGAAACTGCAAAAGATATTTTGGCAAAAAGAAAAGAAAAGACTAGAAAGTCTAGCTCAGATATATATAAATGATATACATGTTATGGTTGTATTCCTAGTTAAGTCACACTATGAAATTCTTGGGTATTAGTACTATATTGGTTGGTATGAAGTGTCATACAAAACAACGCAATACAAGAATACAATGGCCTAAGTGACTGACAAGGAATATGATAGGAATGCACGTCTGGAACAAAATAAAGTGTTATTATGTTCGTCGTTGGCATTCTATCTAGCCCTTAGAATTTATAATAAAGAACTTAATAATTGTTATTTTGCTCTGGTCAAATTAAAACAGTGAGTTGTTCAAATTATGACATTACTCCATGTACAATGGATAAGCTATTATAAATCTTAATGGTGAAACACACATACATAACACTGACGCTAAAATGCCATAAGGCAAATGATTTGAATTCCACTTATTTGTGGAACCGCCATTTAGGTCATGTTAGAAAGAAACGCATGAAGGAACTCCATGTAAATGGATTTTTGGAGTCTTTTGATTTTTGAATCATTTGGCGCTTGCAAATCTTTTCTAAAGAGAATGATTAAAATACCGTTCATAGGCCAATAAGTTGAACGGGCAACTAACTTAGTGGAAAAATACATGATGATGTATATGGTTCACTGGGCATAGTTGTGTGCGGGAGATTCTTCTACTTCATGAAAACTTTCAACAATGAATTGAGTATATATGTGGATATATTCAATAAGGAAGAAGTTTGAAACATTTGAATGGATTCAAATAAATTTCAGCATGAAGTGGAAATCATCGTAATAAAAAAAAATCAATTATCTATGATTGGATCATGGTGAAAATATTTGAATTACGAGTTTTAGCGAACATCTAAGAGAGTCATGAAATTGTTCTACAACTCACATTTCTTGGAGTATCATAATGATGATATAGTATCCGAGAGATATATCCAAACCTTGTTGGATTAATGATGAGATAAAATATTATGATGCCATTATATTTTTGTGGATTATGCTTTAGTGACTACCGCTTTTACACTAAATAGAGCATCATCATGATCCGTTGAAATGACACCATACGAGTTATGGCATGGGTATAAACCCTAATAGTCCTTTCTTTAAATTTTGGTTTAAGAGTTTACAAACCAAAATCGGATGAATGTCTTTGTTGGTTATCCGAGAGATTTAATTGGGAATTCTTCCCACTAGACAAAGACAAAAGTGTTTGTCAGTGTTTCTTATTTCCGAGAAATTGTTTCTAGTGAAGTATTTGAGTGGGAGGACAATATATTTTGATAAGGTTTATGAACCTGAGCATAATGATCAGAGTAGCGCAGCATCGGAATTGGTTTCGGAAGCGGCCACGACGATCATGGCTCCCATGACTACAAAAGTGTTTTAGCCATGGAGATCGAAGTACATATTGAACCTTGTAGGTATGGTTTACTTTGTGATCAAATAAATGATTTGTGGACAAAGGATTGATTTTGAACAATGATAAACCAACTACAAACAAAGAAGTTATGATGGGCCCTGACTCCGTTAAAATGGCCATGCGCCATGAAATCCATAATAGATGAATACTTTTTGAAAGTAAATGGATCTATAGACTTGGATGAAATATCCTTGAAAAAGCTCAACTTGTCGAAAAATTGTTTACGACAAAGTTTAAAGAGTTGACTACGATAAGATTAGATCTTCCGTAGAAATGCTTATAGTCTATATGGATTATTCTAGTAGGATGGCAAAATACATTACTTATCAGAAGTATGTATTAAAGGTGTATACAAGATACAACCAAGAGTTTTGCTGGTCCGTGGAATATTAGATAAGTATACAAACTTCAATTTGATGAAGTGAGTATCGCGGAGTTTGAATCTTCACCAGATGAAATAGTCAAAGAGTTTTTTGATTTCATCAGAGACGATGAAGAGGCTTGCATTTGCAAGAAATTAAGTGGGAGCGCTAAGACATATTTATAATACTTTATGTAGGTGACATATAGTTGGTTATAAATAATGTAATTATATACTTGATTAAAAAGGTTTCATTGAGAAATTAACATCAATGAAAAGATATGGACTGAAACAAATTTAGTGTCAAGAACTATGAAGATAGATTGAAACACAAAATAAGTTCAAGTCAAAGTACATAGAATGGATATTGAAATAGTTCAATATAGAAATATTAAGAAGATGTTCTTGTCATGTGAAGTTTTAACAAGACTTGAGTGTATCTGACACTCAATGAGTGATTATAGATCACAAATAATATGTACACAATCAGATATCCTATGCTCTAAGAATGTTATGAGCATGATTCATGTGATGATCACTGAAAAACAGTAAGAATATTCTTGAGTACTTAAGAAGAACCAAGTATATATATATAGTTTTATATGGAGAAATGACAAAACAAATCGCTGTAAGGTGTTGCACCGATACTAATTTTGTCACATATGAAAATAAAATTTCAAATCTCGAATTAGACTAAGTGTTGTTTAAAAGGTAGCACAATGAGCTAGAAGTTGTCTATGCTAGATTTAGAAGAGTTCTAAATATTGTGACGGATTCTACAAAAGAAGGCAGAGTATGTCATTGTTTTGACAATGACAAAGGATGTTAAGTCAAGAAGTTCTTTGAGAACTTGGTGTAGTTCCGATAGTGTCAGAACTTTGAAGCTATATTGTGTGTGCCAATATTAGTGACATATTTCAGACCGCGGAATTAAGGTTCCACCAGAAGACCAAACATATTTAATGCCGACTCATTTGGAAATGAGTGATGCGTTGAGACGCAAATGAATTACAAAATACATAGATTTCTGAACGTGTCAGATCCGTTGACTAAAACCTCTCCCGTGAGCAAAACATGATAAAGCAGCGAAAGGCCAAGGTGTTATATCTTTACAAATGTAAACTAGATTATTGACTCTAGTGCAAGTGGGAGACTGAAGGAGATATGCCCTAGAGGCAATAATAAAGTGGTTATTATTTATATCTTTATGTTTATGATAAATGTTTACATACCATGCTATAATTGTATTAACCGAAACATTAGTACATGTGTGATATGTAGACAACAAAGAGTCCCTAGTATGCCTCTTAACTAGCTTGTTGATTAATGGATGATTAGTTTCATAATCATGAACATTGGATGTTATTAATAACAAGGTTATATCATTATATGAATGATGTAATGGACATACCCATTTAAGCATAGCATAAGATCACGTCATTAAGTTATTTGCTATAAGCTTTCGATACATAGTTACCTAGTCCTTATGACCATGAGATCATGTAAATCACTTATGCCGGAAAGGTACTTTGATTACACCAAACGCCACTGCGTAAATGGGTGGTTATAAAGGTGGGATTAAGTATCCGGAAAGTATGAGTTGAGGCATATGGATCAACAGTGGGATTTGTCCATCCCGATGACGGATAGATATACTCTGGGCCCTCTCGGTGGAATGTCGTCTAATGTCTTGCAAGCATATGAATAAGTTCATAAGAGACCACATACCACGGTACGAGTAAAGAGTACTTGTCAGGAGACGAGGTTGAACAAGGTATAGAGTGATACCGATGATCAAACCTCGGACAAGTAAAATATCGCGTGACAAAGGGAATTGGTATCGTATGTGAATGGTTCATTCGATCACCGAAGTCATCATTGAATATGTGGGAGCCATTATGGATCTCCAGATCCCGCTATTGGTTATTGGTCGGAGTGAGTACTCAACCATGTCCGCATAGTTCACGAACCGTAGGGTGACACACTTAAAGTTGGATGTTGAAATGGTAGAACTTGAATATGGAATGGAGTTCGAATATTTGTTCGGAGTCCCGGATGAGATCCCGGACATCATGAGGAGTTCCGGAATGGTCCGGAGAATAAGATTCATATATAGGAAGTCATATTCCAAGTTTGGAAATGATCCGGTGCATTTATGGCAGGTTCTAGAAGGTTCTAGAAAAGTCCGGAAGAAATCACCATGGAAAGTAGAGTCCCGGAGGGACTCCACCTTGCATGGCCAGCCAACCCTAAAGGGGAGGAGTCCAAGGTGGACTCCCCTAGGGTGGCCGGCCAAACCCCCTCATGGAAGGGGGGAATCCCACCCCAAGTGGGATTCCCACCTTGGGTAGGTTTCCCTACATATAGGAGGTTTCATTGTTGGGGTCTTATTCGAAGACTTGGATACCAACACTTGGGGATTTCCACCTATATAATGAGGAGGAGAGGGAGGGGGCTGCCCACTCTTGGCCGCACCACCTAGGGCTGCCCTTGTCCGGCGCCCTAGCCTCCCCCTCTCTCCCCAAACCCTAGCGGTCTCTCTCCTCCACCACATCCCGCACGCTTAAGCGAAGCTCCGCCGGATTTCTCCACCACCACCGACACCACGCCGTCGTGCTGTCGGATTCAAGAGGAGCTACTACTTCCGCTGCCCGCTGGAACGGGGAGGTGGACGTCGTCTTCATCAACAACCGAACGTGTGACCGAGTACGGAGGTGCTGCCCGTTCGTGGCGCCGGAAGCGATCGTGATCAAGATTTTCTACGCGCTTTTGCAAGCGGCAAGTGAACGTCTACCGCAGCAACAAGAGCCTCATCTTGTAGGCTTTGAATCTTTTCAAGGGTGAGACTCGATACCCCCTCGTTGCTACCGTCTTCTAGATTGCATCTTGGCTTTGATTGCGTGTTCGCGATAGGAAATTTTTTGTTTTCTATGCAACGTTATCCTACAAATCCTTGATTAATTCTATCCATCTGCGTTGTCTCATGTTCAGCTCCTTCTGGGTGAAAATGTACTTCAGGCTCTTGTGATCTGAATATATCTCGCATCGATTACCCATGAGGTAATGACGCCAAACCTTCAGAGCTAAAACTACAGCTGCTAACTCCAAGTCATGAGTTGGATAGTTCTGTTCATGTTGCTTCAGTTGCCTTGATAGGTATGATATCACTTTGCCTTCTTGCATCAACACACATCCCAGACCAATCTTGGATGCATCACAATCTTTACTATTAGTTTGGGATCGGTGGTGTCCGTACGTTAGAAAACCTTCGTACGTCAAAAAAGCCGAACCACGATCGACCAACAACCGTTCGTTCCGATTTCAGCTTCGTACGTAAGAAACCGATTGAGAGAAAAAACCGGTACTTCTTCAACTCAGATCGATCCTAAAAAAAGTGCTACCTGAACTCGCCTTCCGTTTCATATGTAAGAAAAACCGGTACCGGGGGTCGATCGTCAAAAAGCCTTTCGCTCCGTGCTAAAATTAACAAAGAGTTAGACGAGGCGGTACTAAAACGCTCTGTTCCGAGCAAAACCAGGTCGTTCCGTGCCAAAAGAAAATTTGATTAAAAGGCTCTCACGAACAGGCCACACGTCCCGATTAAGCAGCGCAAATTGGCCCACATGCCAATCGAACGGCCCAGCTCACCCATAAACAAGTTCAAACACGTTATCGATCAACACAGCTCACTGTGTTCGACAAGTCCCGATCCTGAAAAGAAGACAAGGTGCACACCGATCGCAATACTCTCCTAGACTCCTACGCCCGATCAATCGGCATACCCTATAAACATAAAAGCTACAGTTACCGTGTTCCCAGAGAAGTAACACGCCGAGTTCTGCCGACTAGACATGACTTCGTCGTCCGTGCTCGACATTGCTGCTCGCCGGAAATCCAAAAGTCCAACAGGCAACACGTACCAACCCGGTGCTCTAGACTTGTTCACAAGCTTCGGCTAGATCGGATGGCACCGGCTAGGATGCAGCTCCTGTCACGGTGCATAAGTAGATAGAGGTAGCTTCCTGTCAAGCTACAGACATAGCTACAGGAACTGGAACGATGTGGATAAGAGGGATACAAAGATATATAGATTATGCTTTAAAATAATAATAATAACATTAAAAACAAATTCTATAATTTTTTCAATACAAATTAAAATTAGCTATAAAAGAGTAGATCAATTTAAAAGATAATATACTATGTGCATTGGAAATAATAGTATATCAAATTAAAACATATTCCAAATTTCTAAAAAAAACCTTTGTATGAATTATTATCATGTGTACCTGGATCGTTGTGTTGTATCATTTAGTAAGGCTACAGTTGCGCAAGTCAATCATTTTAGGGCAACATTTGGGTGGCGCCAACGTTTTAAATTCGTAGGTTTTGGAGAGTTTTTCAATCAGTCATCTTTCCTATTAAATTAGAAAACGATCTGATGGTCGGTATGTTGGTTTTGAACTAACCCTAAACATCAAACTATTTACGGGGCTATGCCACCATGCTGGCTGCCCTCGTCCCTTCCAAATTGTGTCGCCCACACAGGAAAAAAAAAACAAGGCTAGACTGGCGAGAGGAGAGGGACTGGTGATGTTGCATGCTCCCATCCATCTCTCTCCCTAATCCGCGCCTAGAGGAGGGCTCCTCCCGCACCGCTCTATATGGACCGAAACTCGATGGAATGGAGGAAGCGAAAGGGATGGCCTCTATGTCCTAAAATATTTAACCAAAATCAGCCCGTAGCAACGCACGGGTATTGTGCTAGTAGACATCGAATGGCTTGGTGACGTCGGGCATGATCAGAATTGGGGCTGTGGTTAATCTGAGCTTGAGTTCTTGAAAGCTTTCTTCACATTTGTCATTCCAGTCAAACTTCTTGTCCTTCTTCAGCAGTTGAGTCATTGGTCTTGCGATGCTGGAAAATCCTTCAACGAATCTGCGGTAATATCCCGCTAATCCCAGAAATGCCCGGACTTCAGTCTGGGTGGTTGGGGCTTTCCATTCCTCAACGGTTTTGATTTTTGCAGGATCTACGGCAATTCCTCCTGCAGACAAGATGTGTCCCAGGAATCCTACTTCCTTCAACCAAAACTCGCATTTGCTAAACTTGGCGTACAACTGATGCTGCCTAAGGGTCTCTAGAACCACTTCCAAATGTTTCTCATGTTCTTCTTCTGATTTGGAGTAGATAAGGATATCGTCGATGAAGACAACGACAAACTTATCCAGAAAGTCCATAAAGATCTTATTCATGAGATTCATGAAGTAAGCGGGGGCATTGGTCAGTCCGAAGGACATGACATTGTACTCATACAGTCCATATCTGGTGGTAAAAGCAGTCTTTGGAATATCTGTTGCACGGATCTTCAGTTGATGGTAACCTGTCCTCAGATCAATCTTCGAGAATACTCGGGCACCGGTCAGCTGGTCAAACAGGTCTTCTATCTTTGGCAAGGGGTATTTGTTCTTGATGGTGACATCGTTAAGCTTACGATAATCCGTAACCAAACGATTGGCACCGTCTTTCTTATCCACAAACAAAACTGGTGATCTCCAAGGCGAGGTCGAATCAGACCTTTGTACAGCATATCATCTAGTTGCTTCTTCAGTTCCACTAGTTCTGCGGGGTTCATGTTGTAGGCTCTCTGGGATATAGGTCCTGTTCCAGGGATTAACTCGATGATGAACTCGATATCCCGATCTGGGGGCATACCGGGTAGATCATTCGGAAACACATCAGGGTATCGACAGACGACCCTGATTTGATCCAGAGTTGGCTTGGCTACACTTTGGTTGCAGGTGAAATTTCTGGGTAGTCTTTCAGACACATGTTCTATTATTATTCCGGTGCTACTAGTCATGGTGATGGCCTTCTTGGCGCAGTCTATCAATCCATGATGTTTCGCCATCCAATCCATACCCAGTACTGCTTCCAATCCTTTTGTTCCCAGAACAATCAAGATTGCATAAAAGTCTATTTCATGAATTCTGATGGGTACAGCTTTGCAAAATTTTCTAGCTTTAGTTGTTGATCCATGTATTTGAACTATCATGACATGTTTCAAGCTGATTGGTTGAATCTTACTAGTGCACACAAAATCTTCTGTGACAAAAGAATGCGATGCTCCTGAATCAAACAACACTCTTGCTGGTATTGAGTTAACAGAGAACATACCCAGCACCACGTCTGGTGCTTCCTGGGCTTCCTCGACGTTCATGTGGAAGAGGCGACCTCCACGGTTGTTCGGGTTGTTCGGGTTGTTGGGGGCGAACTTCTTGCCGGTGGAGACACGGCGTTGCTGCTGAGCAGGTGCAGCGGTGTTGCCGGCGAGCTTGGCCAGCCTTTTGGGGCACTCATTGGAGTAGTGTCCCACAACTCCACATTCGTAGCAGGTGATGGTTGACTTGTCCTTGGTCGCAACGGGGATGGCGTTGCTCCCAGTCCTTGGTGCGGTGTTGGTGTTGTTGTTGGGGGCTCTCGGCGGTGCGCGGTTGAAGTTGTTGTTGTGGTTGTTGTTGTAGTTGCTGTTGTTGTGGCCTCCTGGCCTGGGGTTTCCTCCACTCCGGTTCTGATAAACCGGACGTGACATCTGTTCATTGGGCTTGTTGGTCCTGAAGCCTCCGCCTGAGTTGGGGCGATACCTTGGGGCATTGCTAGGCCCACTCTGGTTCATCATGCGGCGCTTGCGGTTCTCGCTGGCTTGGTGCAGTTTCCCCTCCATTTGGATGGTGGAGTCAACAAGGGCTTCGAGGTCGGCGAAGGGGATGTTGATCAACACAGTCTACATCTCATCATGCAATCCGTTCAGAAACCTTTCCTTCCTCTTCTCAGTAGTATCAGTCTCATCCGGGGCGTACCTTGACAAAGTTAGGAACTTGTCGCGGTATTCCACCACGGACATCCGGCCTTGCTTCAGTTCACGGAATTCATCTCTCATCTTCTTTATCAGACCCGGGGGCACATGGTACTTGCTGAACTTGAGCTTGAAATCTGCCCAAGTCATGAACTGTCCCGCGTTCATGGCATGGGTGCTTGTCCACCAAGCTCTTGCGGGTCCTGCTAAGTAGTGCGTAGCAAACAACACTTTCTCATTTTCTTCAACTCCAGCTACTTCTAGATTGTTCTCCATAGTTTGGAGCCAATCATCTGCATCCAGTGGTTCCTCAGTCTTGCTGAAAACTGGTGGGTTGGTATTCTGGAAGTTCTTGAGCTTTGATCCTGGGTGATCATGATGGCCTTGATTGTTGTTGGCAAGCTGTTGAAGTGCTGCAATGTTGGCTTGTCTTTCAGATCTTTCTGCTTCTCTATCTTCCAGCATAACTTGCAACATCTGCATCATAGCGTCTTGATTCGCGTTGCGAGTGGGAGGGGCCATCTGAGCATTGAGATAGATCATGAGATAAGAGGGAAAATTTCTATGGCTTGATTTGTTTTTAAGTTCAAAAGCTTAAAACTTGAAGTCTTTTCATGATGACACAAACATACATTCATTCCTAACAAACAACACACATTGCAAGCTAACACATTAAGGGTTTTAAGAACCCTTCTTCTCCAAGCTACGATACATTGGGGCGGGATACAACTCACACCTACGATAGTGCACAAGTGAACTATTCCTCATCCTCATCAACATCGATGGGGGTGTGGTCATCCTCTCCGTCGTCCAGGAACTCGTAGTCTTCCCCCTCGGTGTTCTCATCCTCCTCGAAGTCGTTGTCGTCACTCAGGTAGTTGCTTCCTCCCTGAATGTCTTCTCCATCTTCCTCCATCTTCTTCATCTGCTCCTCCTGGGCCTTGACAGTGGCCTCGAGTGCTGCTATCTTCGCGCGGAGGCGAGTGATGGTGGCATCCCTCTTCGTCCACTGCTGGCGGAGAGTCCTGCGGTCATTGGCGAGCATCTTGATGGCGTCGCCTTGCTCGATGATGCGGGTGTGAGTCTGGTTGGCGTACTCACGGGAGTGGTCGAGATCCTGCTGAGTGTGGTACAACATGAAGTCGAGATGCTCCATATGGTGCTTCAGCTCCGGGTGGGATGGCATGTCCATGGGCTCTCCAGCAGAGTTACGCCTCGCAAGGTGGGAAAAGCGAGGGTCCTTGAGTGCCTCCCCACTCATCCCGCACAGGCGTGCGAGTCCCTCCTGAAGGGCGCTGGCAAGTCCGTCCAGCCAGTTGCTCTCCATGAAGGAGAAGAGGATCCTCTCAGAAGTGGGAGGCTCCATCTTGCCCCTCAAGTCCACAGTGATGATCCACTGCAGTTCGCCTCCTGGCTGGTCCGTGATCTGAGCTCCGTGGAACTCCGGGTGCGGGCGACCAAGGTGGTCGGACAGGGCGTTGAGGTCATGCTCGAAGATCAAGCTTCCCCCATTCCCTAGCTGGTAAAACTTCGTGTTCACGGGCTCCATCTGAAAGTGAAGTGAAGGATTAAGTTAGAGAAGTGAACAAGTGTGGCAAAATTTTATGTACATTTCTAAGGAAGAGCATGACTTCTTATTTTCCAAAGAACTCAAAGAGAAGACAAAGACTTAAATTTTCAGAATTACTTCATTCATTTTTGGGAAACTAAATTTTCAGAACGTCCATTTCTAACTAGGGTCTCCTAAGGTCAAACAATGGCTCTGATACCAACTTGTCAACGCCCGGGTTTTTAAATCCGAATGCCTATTATGTCATACATCGCAATCCCAGGAATATTGTTGTTGCGAGGCATAATAGTTAAGTATCACAGTCATCATTCATTACAAACCATAATGTCTTACAACTTGGAATCACATGATCCATATTACACGAATAGTTGATCTACTGATCAACGAACAAACACAAGTTCATAGCGGAAGCGTAAGATACAAGGACTCTCTAGTCCACAGGTCAACGCTTGACGTTAGAAGCTCCTAGTTGTGGTAGACGTCCTGCTGATCGTCATCCTCGTACTGCTGCTCGGCTTCATAGTCTGGCCATTTGAATAGCCAGGGACAAAGCCGTGAGTACTTTAAGTACTCGCAATCTAATACTAATGTAAGTACTAACATTGCTATTGAAATTGTTCTAAGCTCTAGGGTTATTTGCATAAAGCCAATTTTATTTGATAAACCTTTTAGTAAACAACTCCTCATGTGCTAAATAACTCAAGTGGGAACATTAGTGTCATTCCCACAACTCAGTTGTGATTCAAATTCAAAGTCACCGTTCAAGTTTACAAAGATATGGATCCTGATGACGGAAATAGTATGGCCTTTCCAATTGTCCATATCCGCGGACGCGGCTATTCGAATAGGTTTACACTCTGCAGAGGTTGCACACTTGTGCCACAACATTTGATTACATCCGTCAGGGATAAACCCCGAATAATCGTAACTCAGTACGCGGATCATCAACCGTTAACCTTTCACTTACACACCCTAGTATAGGCACCTCTCCCCATGAACTTGGCCTCCCGGTGAAAACCAACTGTTAACCCGGGAATTGCACAGGGCTTGGCCGTACCATTCACCTCAATTCACATCATTTCTCAACAACGGAGGCAGCCTCAAGCATAACCCCTATGATGTGTGTTCAGAGGGAACCCATACTAAGATACATAAATTTCCAGCTAAGCCTTACCCATAATCAGGTATTGTGGGGGTACTCTGTTGCGGTCAGAAACCCACCGGCGAGCAGCGACGGGCAACACAGTAGAGCCGGGAGGCTCCCATGACTGCGGCTGGCCCTGGTCCCTCCGAGCGACGGCCCGCAAAGACTTGGCACGCACGTCCGATGCTGGTGCAAGGGCGTGCCACCTGACCTATACCTGGTCAGGAAAGTGATGTATGTGCCTCGCTTAGTTTCCTGCATGGCATACACGTAAACATTAAATACGGGCCTTGATCGGCTCTCAGGTTGTCCTGTGAATCGGCTCCAAGAGCCGATCCACCCATGATCCGTACGAGGTGTACGAATATATGGTGGTCCTGCTTGATCAACATAAAGCTAAAACGACCTACTAAGATTTAGGGTTTTCACCACATAATCGGAACATCCTACTCGTGATTGAGCCTGGCGGCCACGCATGGTGATCGTAAACCGACCCTAGACAAGGCCTAAAAACCAACACGAAGTTGATCCCCGGAACATCCTGTCTAGGGCTAGCAAACTACACCCTACGCGCCACTGGATCCTTCAACCCGTTTGTAAGGCCTAACTATGCGGATATTAAACTAATCCTTGAAGAACAAGGAGC
The DNA here is from genome assembly GCF_019359855.2 of Lolium perenne. Classification (NCBI taxonomy): domain Eukaryota; kingdom Viridiplantae; phylum Streptophyta; class Magnoliopsida; order Poales; family Poaceae; genus Lolium; species Lolium perenne. Next base: position 352,050,563 of record NC_067246.2, read on the forward strand.
AATCATAACGGATCGGATCTACTAAATAATGATCAAGCGAGGTGCCGCCCTTACACCTAAGATAGGGTTGCACGACGACAGCATATGATACGATGAACAATGCTAACCCTAACACGTCTAAGATAACTACGTTGCTCGCCATCAACAAGGCTTCAGCACGAGCAACGCATGAACAGCGAATAAACATGTACTGCCTAGATCGCAAGATGCGATCTAGGCAGCATGATGCTTACCTGGAAGAAACCCTCGAGATGAGGGAGTTGGCGATGCGCCTAGATTGGTTTGTGGTGAACGTGATTGTTGTTTATTTCATAAACCCTAGATACATATTTATAGTCCGTAGACTTTCTAACGTGGGAATAATCCCAACCGGGCACGAGCCAAACTCTATCCAACCGACACGCATCCTACTATATTACAGATACACGGGCAAACTAGCCCAAACTTTGCATATAAGGCCGATTCATGTATTTCTTCCATGTATATCCTTCAAGCCCATCTTTAATCGCGGCCCACCTCTGATCCGGTCAAATTCTGGTGATAACACATGCCCCCCTGGTTTTGGAAATGATAATTCCAAAATCATTCTGCTTTTCCTTCGTCGGGTCATGTCGTGGCAGAGCAGAACCGTCGCAGTATCCTTCATCATGATGCCGTGCCTCCTCAACTTCTTTGCAAGATTTGATAGCTTTAACATCACTCCCTCGGAAACCGTAATGGCATTAAATCTCCACTATACCCCCTTTATTTAACTGTGCCGAACGGTTCGCCACTTCATCCCCTTGCTCTGTTCCGGCCATCGGCACCTAAAAAACCCTCTTTCCCTGTAGCAATGTCTTCCTCTTCCTCCATCTCCTCAGGCCTCTCTCTCCAATCTTCCTCCTCGAGCGAGCAGGAGTGGAACTTTGATCACGTGCCAGATGGCCCACCCGAAGCACTCGTCGGGTCAGATGGTGACTTACCTCTGACCGATGGGGAGGACGTCCTCGAGTTCCTCATCGAAGGGGAACTGAAGAGCGAGAGCGAAGACGACCTCCACCCATGGGCGAACTCCACCTCCTCCGACGAGGAGGAGGAAGAAGAAGAAGCAGAGGAAGAAGAGGAAGAGGAGGAGGATGATTCCTCCTCCTCCGCTGGGTATCCACCGGCGAAGCGCTTCCGTGCTTGGGCGGACAGCGAGGACGATGATGATGACGAGGAAGAAGAGGCTCCGGCCGAGGGCTGGGGCAGCAGCGACGAGGAACTCTCTGGAAGCAGCGCCGACGGCAGCCACGATGCCGACGACGAGGCCAGCGAGGATTAGTAATGTAGGACTACTAGTCCCTGAGCAATCGGCTCTTCTTTTGTTCTTCCTTTCTTGAGCAATCGGCTCTTCATTGTAAAAAACCCCTCTTATTAATGAAGAAGAAATTTCTCAACTGATTCTATCCTTTTACCAAATTTGCCGATTGCTAAAATAAGTCAACAAATTAAGAGCCGATGGCAGCGCATCGGACCTTGCCATGAAACACGAGCAAAGCCAACTCTATTGTCCATCCAAGTGGTAATCTGTGACTTGTTCGCAAGAGCAAAACCCAAATCCCCAAAACGCCGCTTGAACAGATCCAACCCACGGCCATATGAACCTCAGATGTCAATCGCGCAGGTTCGCAACTGCAATGGATCCATGGGCAACACCATCCAATGCCCACGCTATGGTTTCCAGCCTGAAGGTGATCCTTAACTGCCCCTTGCTGTCCGAACATAGCGCCTTGCTCTATCTTTTCGCAGCAACAGAAACGGCCCTGACCCTATAGATGATGACGGCTTCCCTTTCAGGCTCCTTTCCGCAGCTCTAGTAGTCTTCTTCTGCAACAACTCACCACTTTCGAAGAAGGTTATGATGCAGGGTTAGCTGATGACACTCCAATCGGCTTCCAAAAACAGAGTGTCTACCAAATCAGCTGCCCCCCGAGCCTCAGTTAAGGCGAGAACAGTGGCGAGGACACACAGTTCAGTCCAAGGGCCTTGAACTCAGGCAATTGAGACAGCCACCATGCAGAGGTCCTAGCCATTCCTACGAGCGTAGCTGAGAAGGTAGCCAACTTAGCCAGTGGCCAACTTAGCCAAGCCGACGGTAGATACACCGGAGCCGATCACCTTTTCTTCCCTTGAAAGCCGATATTGCAGACGAAACACCAACGGCCTAATGAGCAAAAGGTTGGAGGTTGGCCTTGAGGCTGAACTGAAGACCGACTTGGTCGAAATCCGTGTCTTGAACACGCAGCTGGTAGATCTTGTGTAATTTGTACTAGAGTCGATGGCTGTGCATCGGCTTTGTTTCTCTAAAGTCGATGTCCGTGCATCGGCTGTATACCATGAGAATTTTTTTTTACTGGCCGATTTTTCTATCGGCCCCCCCAATATTTCACTGCACATGTTCATCTGATTAGGTGCCCCCCGAGCCGAATCTGCCAGGTAACTGCGGATATTGGCTCTGTAGTTAGCCAAGGCACTGTATTTGAACGTCGGCTCCGTTACGACCAATGTTGACTTTTTCCAGCTCATCAGCCGACGTAAAACCGCTGCCCATTAGATCGTCGTTGAACACAGGCAGAACGTATGGTGAGGATAATTTTGGCCGATTGCTGGAATCGGCCTCCATGTTGATTGAATCGCTCAATGAAGGTTTTGCAATGTTCCTCCATAGATCTTTGGGGCCGATCCCAAGGATCGGCCTCGCCACGTTTGTCCATAGGTTTGTTCTTGCTATACGGTCAGGCCGGTGGATAAGACCAGCCTAACCCCGTTCTTCGTCACGTCGATGCGCTCGCAGTCGTCCAAATTGATGCCTGAGAGTAGCTCTTGGCCTGTTGTCTCCCAAACGTTCATGCCAGCCATTGAAATCTCGGCTGAGTCATCTGCATGGATGACCTCTGCTTCATCTCCATCCCACTGTATTAAGCATTGGTGCATCGTGGATGGAATGCAACAGTTGGCGTGGATCCAATCTCTTCCTAGCAGGACAGCATAGGTGCTCTTGCTATCGACAATAAAGAACGTCGTAGGGATGGTTTTCCTTCATACGGTCAGATCCACGTTCAGAACACCTTGTGCGTCAGACGCTTGGCCGTTGAAATCGCTCAGTGTCACGTTGGTCTTGATCAGATCCGAGCTAGAGCGTCCCAACCGACGTAGCATGGAGTATGGCATAATGTTGACTGCCGCTCCGGTGTCCACCAGCATCTTGTTGACAGGATGCCCATTGATATAACCTCGCAAGTACATGGCCTTCAGATGTCTGTAGCTTCTTTCTCGTGGCTTCTCAAAGATAACTGGCCGTGGGCCGCAGTCAAGTTGTGCCACAGGTGCTTCGTCTAATCCTGGAGCACTAAACTCCGTCGGAAGGATGAACACCATGTTTGTGCCAGCCGATGTTTCATCATCGGCTTTCTTTTGTCTGGGGCGCCACTCTTTCCTTTGTGGCCGACCTTCTTCGTCCAGGGTTCGCTGAATTTTAGCGGCCAGATCAGGCCGCGCCTTCCTCAACGTGTGCAGGTATAACCTTTCGGCTTCCTCCAAACCACGTAGTCGCTGAACCCTACGCTTTTGGGAACGGCTGAGTCCATCAGGGCACCACCTTGGCCGGTGGTACTTATCTTCTTCTTCTTCATAATCGTCTTCCAAATCCTCGAGATCTTCCACCCGAGAGGACTCAGCGTGCTTGTTCTGAGGCGGGAGAGGCCCTAGACGTTTGAACACGGACACGTTAGCTGCATCCTTCTTCTTCTGTCTACATTCTAGGCAGTTGCCGATTGTAGGCAATTGGCTCATTCCTGAATCCCAGCAGTGTCTGAAGAAGGGACAGTCCCAGTGCCTATCCTCATCGTTTTGCTCTCTTGACTTTTCCTTGGCATGGCGCTCATATCTCTCCTCGTCGCGATCATGCCGACGATGTCTCCTGGTGTCCCCAGTCAGACGATCTCTTTCACCACCGTCGTTGGGTCGTCGGCGTTGGTCATATTGACTCACATACTTGTTGAGGAGGTGATCAGAGAGAGGTCGCTGATATCTCACATTCCTCACTTCTCCCTCTGTGATGTAGCGCTTGCCATCATGGCGGAGCCGATCGCGTGGAACGGCTTCCTCTGTGTCCTTGCTATGAGAGCAGCTGCCCTCGTCTCCGTCCTTACCAGAGTGGTGTCCAGGTCCTACCATGTTGATGTTGAACGAGAATCCTGGCTGGCACCCTCCAGGGTAAGTGCACTCCACCATGTTAACGGCGGGGAAGGGGTGTGTGTCGACTTTCATGGCGTACTGGCTGAAAATTAGACGCCCTTGTTCTATCGCCATTTGGACCTGCTGCCGCCACACCCTGCAGTCGTTGGTGGCATGGGTGAACGTGTTATGCCACTTGCAGTATGGCTTTCCGTTCAGCTCCTGCGCCGTGGGGATCTTGTGGCCTTCGGGTACCTTTAGCTGCTTCTCCTTAAGTAAGAGGTCGAAAATCTGCTCAGCTTTGGTAACGTCGAAGTCAAACCCTCTGGGAGGACCTTGTGGCTTAACCCACTTGCAGGACACGGGGCTTGCCCCCCGAGTCCATTCAGCCACTGCTACCTCTTGATCTCCCGCAGAGCCTTCGTCTTCATCTGCCTCAACCAGGACCACCGCACGCTTGAATTTATCCTGGTATACATCTGGGTGGCGCTGTTCATATACTGACAGCTTCTGCACCATGTGCGCCAGTGAAGGGTAGTCTGCTTGGGAGGCCACGTCCTTGATCGGTGATGCGAGACCCACCACCGCCAACTCGACTGCTTCTTTTTCAGTCACACGAGCCGAATAGCATCGGTTCCTAACGGTCCTGAAGCGCTGGACGTATTCTGACACTGTTTCTCTGCGCTTCTGTCGTACTTGTGCTAAATCGGCAATGCCAGCCTTGGAAGCCTCTGAGTGATACTGCATGTGGAACTGCTCTTCCAACTGCTTCCAAGTCCGGACTGAGTTTGGTGGCAGCGATGTGTACCACCCGAAAGCCGATCCTGTGAGGGACTGTGCGAAGAACCTCACACGCAGCTCATCTGATGCTGAGATCGTGCCCAGCTGTGCCAAATATCGGCTCACATGCTCGATGGAGCTGGAACCATCTGATCCATTAAACTTGGAGAAATCAGGGAGCCGATATTTGGGTGGTAGCGGGATCAACTCGTACTCGTTGGGGTACGGCTTGGAATAGCCGATTGTCCTCCTTTTCGGCACCATGCCGAACTGGTCTCTCAGGATTGTACTGATCTGATCCGCGGTGCTGGCTGCAGGAGTCGAACTCTGAAGATTCGCCGGAGTGGCATACTTAGCCAGCCATGCTTGCTTTTCCAGCTCTGAGCCAACTGCAGGAGCTGAGCTCTGGAGGTTTGTCGGAGTGGCATACTTAGCTAGCCACGTCTGCTTCTCAAGATCTGTTCCCGAAGTTCCTCCTGCTGTTCCAGAAGTCCCTGCTGTTGCAGTCTGGTTTGTGAGTGCCCAGTTACTGCAGTCTGGCACGTATGTGCACGTGTATCCGTGAGGGATCTCCTTAGGCGCCTCATGCAAGAACTGGTAGTCACTAGGGTCACCACCGATCTTGTAGACGACGTATGCCGGTGAATTCGGCACTTCTGGTGCTGCCAACGCGAATGGCAGCGGTGGACGGGACTGGAGTGGAATCTCTCCTTGGTAAGTCCCTAGAGCTGGTCCTGACAGAGAGTACTGATGCCTCATGATTTCCTGGATCACCCGAAGAGCGACACGCTCCAAAGTGTTCACCAGGCTCTCAGAATGGCGGTGCAGCGAGTGAGCTACCATGAAGTTAATCTCCTGACGCAGGGACCTGGTGCGTTCTTCTGACGGGGCGGACAGGTCCACTCCATCGAGCGCGCCTTCAGGTGAGAACCCTTTCCACCTGATGCCATGTGAGCGGGTTCTGTGAAAACAGCCGATGAGTTCGGCTTCGAGGATTGCTTTGACCTCGTCATACTTCTTCTTGAGCTCCTCGGTCAGATCCTCGTACGTGACTGGGGTGCCTTCCGCCATCTCAGATGTAGATGGCGATTCGGTTGATATCGAAGACGGTCCCACCGGGCGTGCCAGAATGTGTTGCGGTCAGAAATCCACCGGCGAGCAGCGACGGGCAACACAGTAGAGCCGGGAGGCTCCCAGGACTGCGGCTGGCCCTGGTCCCTCCGAGCGACGGCCCGCAAAGACTTGGCACGCACGTCCGATGCTGGTGCAAGGGCGTGCCACCTGACCTATACCTGGTCAGGAAGGTGATGGATGTGCCTCGCTTAGTTTCCTGCATGGCATACACGTAAACATTAAATACGAGCCTCGATCGGCTCTCAGGTTGTCCTGTGAATCGGCTCCAAGAGCCGATCCACCCATGATCCGTACGAGGTGTACGAATATATGGTGGTCCTGCTTGATCAACATAAAGCTAAAACGACCTACTACGATTTAGGGTTTTCACCACATAATCGGAACATCCTACTCGTGATTGAGCCTGGCGGCCACGCACGGTGATCGTAAACCGACCCTAGACAAGGCCTAAAAACCAACACGAAGTTGATCCCCGGAACATCCTGTCTAGGGCTAGCAAACTACACCCTACGCGCCACTGGATCCTTCAACCCGTTTGTAAGGCCTAACTATGTGGATATTAAACTAATCCTTGAAGAACAAGGAGCAAACATAACGGATCGGATCTACTAAATAATGATCAAGCGGGGTGCCGCCCTTACACCTAAGATAGGTGTAAGGGCGGCTAGACGTCTAAGGGTTGCACGACGATAGCATATGATACGATGAACAATGCTAACCCTAACACGTCTAAGATAACTACGTTGCTCGCCATCAACAAGGCTTCAGCACGAGCAACGCATGAACAGCGAATAAACATGTACTGCCTAGATCGCAAGATGCGATCTAGGCAGCATGATGCTTACCCGGAAGAAACCCTCGAGATGAGGGAGTTGGCGATGCGCCTAGATTGGTTTGTGGTGAACGTGATTGTTGTTTATTTCATAAACCCTAGATACATATTTATAGTCCGTAGTCTTTCTAACGTGGGAATAATCCCAACCGGGCACGAGCCAAACTCTATCCAACCGACACGTATCCTACTATATTACAGATACACGGGCAAACTAGCCCAAACTTTGCATATAAGGCTGATTCATGTATTTCTTCCATGTATATCCTTCAAGCCCATCTTTAATCGCGGCCCACCTCTGATCCGATCAAATTCTGGTGATAACATACTAAAAAATTGGAATGGTATCGCATCCAACTCAACCATCAGTTTTTAGCCAAATTCACCAAGTCAAATTCATGTCATATTTACCTTCAAAATCTTTCAATGGAAATGACTCATCATTCCAAGGTTTTCACCATCATCATTTCATAAACACATGTTCCCATCTAGAGTAGTCATTTTTAATTTAGCACTAGCATCTATGTATGAGGGGTGCTAAGTAACTTGCTTTGCTTCTAGGCTAAGTTTGATACTCTTTTACTAATCCAATACTAACCAAGTGAATCACGAATCAAAAAGTACTTTGGTAGAACAAAAGGAAATAGAGCTTGTAAAGTAAAACTGGGACATAGGATCATAAGCATAAAGTAAATGGGGTAATGCCTTGCTCATGGTGAGCTTTGCACTTTGCAAGAGTATTATCTTGCCTTGGTTGGGGAATTGGTCAAAGTGGTCTTCTTCTCCTTGGAAGTAGACCTCCTCCTCCTCCTGGTACTCCTCGGTACTAGCGTCTAAAATACAAATACGGGGTACTAATACGTCTCCGACGTATCGATAATTTCTTGTGTTCCATGCCACATTATTGATAATATCTACATGTTTTATGCACACTTTATGTCATATTCGTGCATTTTATGGAACTAACCTATTAACAAGATGCCAAAGAGCCAGTTGCTGTTTTCTGCTGTTTTTGGTTTCAGAAATCCTAGTAAAGAAATATTCTCGGAATTGGACGAAATCAATGCCCAGGGTCCTATTTTGCCACGAAGCTTCCAGAAGACCGAAGAGGAGACGAAGTGGGGCCACGAGGTGGCCAAACCACAGGGCGGCGCGGCCCAAGCCATGGCCGCGCCGACCTGTAGTGTGGGCCCCTCGTGCCGCCTCTTTACCTGCCCTTCCGCCTACAAATAGCCTCCGTCGCGAAACCCCCAGTACCGAGAGCCACGATACGGAAAACCTTACTGAGACGCCGCCGCCGCCAATCCCATCTCGGGGGATTCTGGAGATCTCCTCCGGCACCCTGCCGGAGAGGGGATTCATCTCCCGGAGGACTCTTCACCGCCATGGTCGCCTCCGGAGTGATGAGTGAGTAGTTCACCCCTGGACTATGGGTCCATAGCAGTAGCTAGATGGTTGTCTTCTCCTCATTGTGCTTCATTGTTGGATCTTGTGAGCTGCCTAACATGATCAAGATCATCTATCTATAATACTATATGTTGTGTTTGTCGGGATCCGATGAATAGAGAATACTTGTTATGTTGATTATCAAAGTTATGTCTATGTGTTGTTTATGATCTTGCATGCTCTCCGTTATTAGTAGATGCTCTGGCCAAGTTGATGCTAGTAACTCCAAGAGGGAGTATTTATGCTCGATAGTGGGTTCATGTCTCCGTGAATCTGGAGGAGTGACAAGAACCTCTAAGATTATGGATGTGCTGTTGCCACTAGGGATAAAACATTGGTGCTATGTTCGAGGATGTAGTCACTGATTACATTACGCGCAATACTTAATGCAATTGTCTGTTGTTAGCAACTTAATACTGGAGGGGGTTCGGATGATAACCTGAAGGTGGACTTTTTAGGCATAGATGCATGCTGGATATCGGTCTATGTACTTTGTCGTAATGCCCAATTAAATCTCACAGTACTCATCATAATATGTATGTGCATGGTCATGCCCTCTCTATTTGTCAATTGCCCGACTGTAATTTGTTCACCCAACATGCTTTTATCTTATGGGAGAGACACCTCTAGTGAACTGTGGACCCCGGTCCTATTCTTTACATCGCATACAATCTACTGCAATACTTGTTTTACTGTTTTCTGCAAACAATCATCTTCCACACAATACGGTTAATCCTTTGTTACAGCAAGCCGGTGAGATTGACAACCTCACTGTTTCGTTGGGGCAAAGTACTTTGGTTGTGTTGTGCAGGTTCCACGTTGGCGCCGGAATCTCTGGTGTTGCGCCGCACTACATCCCGCCGCCATCAACCTTCAACGTGCTTCTTGACTCCTACTGGTTCGATTAAACCTTGGTTTCTTACTGAGAGAAACTTGCCGCTGTGCGCATCACACCTTCCTCTTGGGGTTCCCAACGGACGTGTCAACTACACGCATCAAGCAAATTTCTGGCGCCGTTGCCGGGGAGATCAAGACACGCTGCAAGGGGAGTCTCCACTTCCCAATCTCTTTACTTTGTTTTTGTCTTGCTTTATTTTATTTACTACTTTGTTTGCTGCACTATATCAAAATACAAAAAAAAAATTAGTTGCTAGTTTTACTTTATTTTACTGTCTTGTTTGCACTCTATATCAAAAACCCCAAAAAAAAAATAGTTACTTGCATTTATTTTATCTAGTTTGCTTTATTTACTACTGCTAAAATGAGTAATCCTGAAGTTGAAGTTCGTTCGTTTAAGCAACAAGGGGGAGAATGTTTAAAAGATGCTTGGTATAGAATTAGTGATGCTCATAGTAGGTGCACTAAGAAACACTCCACCTCTATCCTGCTCAGGAATTTTTATGTTGGTATCTCTAGTTGGAATAGATATGTTCTTGATTGTCTCGCGGGAGGTAACTTCCTAGGCGCTCCCGCTTTAGAAGCTAGTTGCATTATTGAGAGTTTATTTGGAACACCACCTGTTAATGAAACTAAAATTGAAACCTCTCTTGAGGATGTTATGAAAAAATTGGAAACCATAGAGCAAAACCTTCCAATTATTGATACTATTTTGAAAGCATTACTTGATAGCACTGATAAACTTGATAAATCTCTAGGTGGAATTAATGAGAATCGCCATCTTAGAATCTTGTGCTATTCATGATAATCAAACCCAAAGGATTAGTGAACTAGAAGAGGCTATGGGAACATTGGGTTCAACCTTTTCATCTATAAAGTTTAGAGAGAAAGCTTATGTGGGAAAGGAGCAAAGGTTCATGTATATCTCTAAAGGGGCTAAACCAAAAAGCTATTATAGGCCCAAAATCGATAAAGCTCTTAAAACCACTATAGATAAGGGAGCATCTAAGGTACCCAATGGGATAAATTGTGAAAATAATGTTGATGCTTCGTCTCTCGATAATACTTGATTTACACTTTCTATGCCTAGCTGAAAGGCGTTAAAGAAAAGCGCTTATGGGAGACAACCCATGGTTTTTACTACAGTACTTTGTTTTTATTTTGTGTCTTGGAAGTTGTTTACTACTGTAGCAACCTCTCCTTATCTTAGTTTTGTGTTTTGTTGTGCCAAGTAAAGTCTTTGATAGTAAAGTTCATACTAGATTTGGATTACTGCGCAGTTTCAGATTTCTTTGCTGTCACGAATCTGGGCAAAATTCTCTGTAGGTAACTCATAAAATTATGCCAATTTACGTGAGTGATCCTCAGATATGTACGCAACTTTCATTCGATTTGAGCATTTTCATTTGAGCAAGTCTGGTGCCTCGATAAAATTCGTCAATACGAACTGTTCTGTTTTGACAGATTCTGCCTTTTATTTCGCATTGCCTCTTTTGCTATGTTGGATGAATTTCTTTGATCCATTAATGTCCAGTAGCTTTATGCAATGTCCAGAAGTGTTAAGAATGATTGTGTCACCTCTGAACATGTTAATTTTTATTGTCCACTAACCCTCTAATGAGTTGTTTCGAGTTTGGTGTGGAGGAAGTTTTCAAGGATCAAGAGAGGACTATGATGCAATATGATCAAGGAGAGTGAAAGCTCTAAGCTTGGGGATGCCCCGGTGGTTCACCCCTGCATATATCAAGAAGACTCAAGCGTCTAAGCTTGGGGGTGCCCAAGGCATCCCCTTCTTCATCGACAACATTATCAGGTTCCTCCCCTGAAACTATATTTTTATTCCGTCACATCTTATGTGCTTTGCTTGGAGCGTCGGTTTGTTTTTGTTTTTGTTTTTGTTTTGTTTGAATAAAATGGATCCTAGCATTCACTGTATGGGAGAGACACGCTCCGCTGTAGCATATGGACAAGTATGTCCTTAGGGTTTACTCATAGTATTCATGGCGAAGTTTCTTCTTCGTTAAATTGTTATATGGTTGGAATTGGAAAATGCTACATGTAGTAATTCTAAAATGTCTTGAATAATTTGATACTTGGCAATTGTTGTGCTCATGTTTAAGCTCTTGCATCATATACTTTGCACCCATTAATGAAGAAACACCTAGAGCTTGCTAATTTGGTTTGCATATTTGGTCTCTCTAAAGTCTAGATAATATCTAGTATTGAGTTTTGAACAACAAGGAAGACGGTGTAGATTCTTATAATGTTTACAATATGTATTTTATGTGAGTTTTGCTGCACCGGTTCATCCTTGTGTTTGTTTCAAATAACCTTGCTAGCCTAAAACCTTGTATCGAGAGGGAATACTTCTCATGCATCCAAAATCCTTGAGCCAACCACTATGCCATTTGTGTCCACCATACCTACCTACTACATGGTATTTCTCTGCCATTCCAAAGTAAACTGCTTGAGTGCTACCTTTAAAATTCCATCATTCACCTTTGCAATATATAGCTCATGGGACAAATAGCTTAAAAACTATTGTGGTATTGAATATGTACTTATGCACTTTATCTCTTATTAAGTTGCTTGTTGTGCGATAACCATGTTCACTGGGGACGCCATCAACTATTCTTTGTTGAATATCATGTGAGTTGCTATGCATATCCGTCTTGTCTGAAGTAAGAGAGATCTACCACCTTATGGTTAAGCATGCATATTGTTAGAGAAGAACATTGGGCCGCTAACTAAAGCCATGATCCATGGTGGAAGTTTCAGTTTTGGACATATATACTCAATCTCATATGAGAATAATAATTGTTGCTACATGCTTATGCATTAAAGAGGAGTCCATTATCTGTTGTCCATGTTGTCCCGGTATGGATGTCTAAGTTGAGAATAATCAAAAGCGAGAAATCCAAAATGCGAGCTTTCTCCTTAGACCTTTTTACAGGCGGCATGGAGGTACCCCATTGTGACACTTGGTTAAAACATGTGTATTGCGATGATCCGGTAGTCCAAGCTAATTAGGACAAGGTGCGGGCACTATTAGTATACTATGCATGAGGCTTGCAACTTGTAAGATATAATTTACATAGCTCATATGCTTTATTACTACCGTTGACAAAATTGTTTCAGGTTTTCAAAATAAAAGCTCTAGCACAAATATAGCAATCGATGCTTTCCTCTTTGAAGGACCATTCTTTTTACTTTTATGTTGAGTCAGTTCACCTATTTCTCTCCACCTCAAGAAGCAAACACTTGTGTGAACTGTGCATTGATTCCTACATACTTGCATATTGCACTTATTATATTACTCTATGTTGACGATTATCCATGAGATATACATGTTACAAGTTGAAAGCAACCGCTGAAACTTCATCTTCCTTTGTGTTGCTTCAATACCTTTACTTTGATTTATTGCTTTATGAGTTAACTCTTATGCAAGACTTATTGATGCTTGTCTTGAAGTACTATTCATGAAAAGTCTTTGCTTTATGATTCACTTGTTTACTCATGTCATTACCATTGTTTTGATCGCTGCATTCATTACATATGTTTACAAATAGTATGATCAAGGTTATGATGGCATGTCACTCCAGAAATTATCTTTGTTATCGTTTTACCTGCTCGGGACGAGCAGAACTAAGCTTGGGGATGCTGATACGTCTCCGACGTATCGATAATTTCTTGTGTTCCATGCCACATTATTGATAATATCTACATGTTTTATGCACACTTTATGTCATATTCGTGCATTTTCTGGAACTAACCTATTAACAAGATGCCGAAGAGCCAGTTGCTGTTTTCTGCTGTTTTTGGTTTCAGAAATCCTAGTAAAGAAATATTCTCGGAATTGGACGAAATCAACGCCCAGGGTCCTATTTTGCCACGAAGCTTCCAGAAGACCGAAGAGGAGACGAAGTGGGGCCACGAGGTGGCCAAACCACAGGGCGGCGCGGCCCAAGCCCTGGCCGCGCCGACCTGTAGTGTGGGCCCCTCGTGCCGCCTCTTTACCTGCCCTTCCGCCTACAAATAGCCTCCGTCGCGAAACCCCCAGTACCGAGAGTCACGATACGGAAAACCTTACTGAGACGCCGCCGCCGCCAATCCCATCTCGGGGGATTCTGGAGATCTCCTCCGGCACCCTGCCGGAGAGGGGATTCATCTCCCGGAGGACTCTTCACCGCCATGGTCGCCTCCGGAGTGATGAGTGAGTAGTTCACCCCTGGACTATGGGTCCATAGCAGTAGCTAGATGGTTGTCTTCTCCTCATTGTGCTTCATTGTTGGATCTTGTGAGCTGCCTAACATGATCAAGATCATCTATCTGTAATACTATATGTTGTGTTTGTCGGGATCCGATGAATAGAGAATACTTGTCATGTTGATTATCAAAGTTATGTATATGTGTTGTTTATGATCTTGCATGCTCTCCGTTATTAGTAGATGCTCTGGCCAAGTTGATGCTAGTAACTCCAAGAGGGAGTATTTATGCTCGATAGTGGGTTCATGTCTCCGTGAATCTGGAGGAGTGACGAGAACCTCTAAGATTATGGATGTGCTGTTGCCACTAGGGATAAAACATTGGTGCTATGTTCGAGGATGTAGTCACTGATTACATTACGCGCAATACTTAATGCAATTGTCTGTTGTTAGCAACTTAATACTGGAGGGGGTTCGGACGATAACCTGAAGGTGGACTTTTTAGGCATAGATGCATGCTGGATAGCGGTCTATGTACTTTGTCGTAATGCCCAATTAAATCTCACAGTACTCATCATAATATGTATGTGCATGGTCATGCCCTCTCTATTTGTCAATTGCCCGACTGTAATTTGTTCACCCAACATGCTTTTATCTTATGGGAGAGACACCTCTAGTGAACTGTGGACCCCGGTCCTATTCTTTACATCGCATACAATCTACTGCAATACTTGTTTTACTGTTTTCTGCAAACAATCATCTTCCACACAATACGGTTAATCCTTTGTTACAGCAAGCCGGTGAGATTGACAACCTCACTGTTTCGTTGGGCAAAGTACTTTGGTTGTGTTGTGCAGGTTCCACATTGGCGCCGGAATCTCTGGTGTTGCGCCGCACTACATCCCGCCGCCATCAACCTTCAACGTGCTTCTTGACTCCTACTGGTTCGATTAAACCTTGGTTTCTTACTGAGGGAAACTTGCCGCTGTGCACATCACACCTTCCTCTTGGGGTTCCCAACGGACGTGTCAACTACACGCATCAGGTACACAATCATCACACCAAACTTATTTAATTAAACTAAGCACAAACATGGTTCACACATTTAAACTAGCATCACATATTACTATTAAGTTGGTGGATGTGTTTTCTTATTAATTAAGAAAAATAATTTCCTCTCATACTAACTTAGGTGTTAATTTCAATTACTTAGAGAAATAATTTCCTCTCATTATCTTCTTAAGATTTAATTTCTCTCATGAATAATATGTGACCTAGGTTGACCAAAGTCAACCTCTTCACACTTATCATTTGAGAAAATGATTTAAATGAGGTGAACACCTCATATCATTTAATCCTAACATGGTAAAGATTTAATATCATCAACAATTCATATGAGACCTAAATGACCAGAGTCTCTACCTCATTTTGAATTGTTCATGACAAGATTTAAATGAGAGAAACACTCCCATAAGATTTATTAATAGTTTTGGACAATATCTTTGACTAGAAATAGCCATAAAGTCCTTTAATTAAACTAGGCCATGATCATTCAAAGTAAGCATGGCATATTTTTCCAGAAACAATTAGTATAAGTGAAATGTGAATTATAGGAGTTGGAATCAACTCAAAAGCATTTTTGGTTGATTTTTAAGAATTAATCTAAGGCAGAAAAGTCCCTGCCTTGTTTATTTTCTCACTTTAATTCTACAATATATCTAGGGTTCAAACCAGTGGCATTGTGTAGAGAAAACTCTAAGATTTCCAACAATATAAAGTTTGTAAAATTTGGCGGAGTAGATTTGTCCCTATTGAATTTTAAACTTGGCATCAGATTGCATCATTTCTCTATTTTTCAAATTGGATTTGAAATCGTGGGCTGGCGGGAAAGCTAACGGGCTGAGTAGTGCGGGGGAGAAATGGGCCGGCCCAGCTTCGCAGCGGGCCAGCTGACAAGGCGGGGGCCACCTGTCTGTGGGCTGAGGCGAGCGAAACGGTACGGGCTTTCTCCACCGTGCGATTAGAAGTGCGTCGCACGGCCGTGGTGCATCGTCGTCGACGGCGAGAGGAGGACTTACGGGCGACGGCGGTAGGGGGTCGGCGAGCTCGTCGGAGCTCCGGCGGTCATCGGCGATGTGCGCAGGGACCGTGTCGTCGACGAGGAGGCGCCTGGAAGCAGTGGCGTCGCCTGAGGTGGTCTCCTTCGCCGGCGTGCTCCGTGTAGTGGCGGCGGCGGCGAGCTTGCAATTGGGACAGTGGGGTGGCTAATCGATTCAATTGAGAGGTCGAGGAGAGCTATGGTGAGGAGGGGAAGCGAGTGGTGTGCTCGGATTGAGAAGAGAGGCCCTCCTTTTATAGGCGCGGGAGGTGACCGGGGGGCGGAGCTAGGGTCGCCGTCGTCGTCGGTCCAGGGCTGCGAAGAGGCAAGGAATGGGCGCGTCTGGTTGCTGTCGTCCTGGCGAAGCTGACGCGCGTGATCGTGGCGAAGACGGGGCTCTGCAGAGATGGTGCGTTTGATGGGAGCTTGCAGGCCGTGGCGGACGGTCGTCGACGCGGTCGTCGTCTGCAGCGTTCCCGCGGGCAAGTGGCCGTGTCCAGGCGGTGCAGGTTGAGGTGAGGCATCGACTGGCGCAGAGAGAGAGGGCTGAGGTGGTGCGAGGACGCGGGGGTCGTCACGCTCTGGCGCGTCCAGAGTTGGCGCCATGCGCGCTCTGGCGAGGACATGGGCGTGTCTGGGCGCCACTGGGCACGACGATTTCTGCCCGTTGCGGTGCGAGACTTGGTCGTGGCTTGGTCTGGTCAGGCTCAGGTGAGTGAGAGGAGAGTGATTGACATGGTGAGGCTTGCTGGAAGTGACCAGAGAGGGAGTGAGCAGGTGAGTGGCATGCCATGCCACGGCATGGCATGTTCTGGCCAAGTTGAGCCTCTCCAGTGCTGGGCAGGTGAGTGAGAGGATGCAGTGAGGTGAGTGGAGGCTCTAGAAGTGCAGGGGTGGCCAGAGTTGGACCAAGTCCAAGGTGAAAAATCAGTATGGGCAACAAATTTGATCCTGCCTGCAAGGTGTTTGTTGTAATGCCCGCAAGAAAATTAATTCCGAATTTTGAAAATATTTTTGGTGGAGTGTAAACATATAATAAGAGAAATAGAATGGAGGTGGTGGTGGTCAAAATGGTGTTGATTTGCAAAATCACATATTGCATGTGATCTTAGATATGTTTCAAAGTCCCTACTTTGCTTGCTTGCCATTTGAATTTGAGACAGAGTTTGAGGTGGGTCCCTTGAGCAAAGTTGTAGTCCTTGATGAGATCTTGGAAGAGGTACGAAGAGTTGGCCAAGTGTAGAAAGAAAAAGTTGAAAACCAGGGGCTCAAAGTGGGTATCATGCTAAAATTGTCACATATGACCATAATCACATGTGATCACAAAATTGCTTCAAATTTGATTTGAATTGAGTTTGATTGTTTCCAAAAGTGTTAATAAGTGTTTAGTAACCATTTACAACTAATGGTGCAAACCAAAATGGTCTAGATTAAAGATTTGTAAAAATGGCATAGGCCATATGTGTGTGTGAAATTGATTTTTATAATTTCTTTTTCATTTCTTTTTCTTTGACTTTGGATGATCAAGAGATCATTGCTAGGGTTTTAGAGTAAGGGTAAACACATAAGCAAGCATCATGGCAAAAGCACACTCAATTAAATAACAAGGTGAGCTATATGCATAGTCCTATATGATGAGAAAATGTTTTTGTTGGCCCTAATTTTTGGATTCTTGGAAACTCTCTCTTGTTTCTTTTATTGAAAACTTGGGATGTTACACAGGACCTGGGCCGCGCCGCCCTAGTGTGTCGCCACCTCGTGGCCCCACTTTGTTTCCTCTTCGGACTTCTGGAAGCTTCGTGGAAAAATAGGACCCTGGGCGTTGATTTCGTCCAATTCCGAGAATATTTCCTTACTAGCATTTCTGAAACCAAAAACAGCAGAAAAAAGCAACTGGCTCTTCGGCATCTCGTCAATAGGTTAGTGCCAGAAAATGCATAATAATGACATATGATGTGTATAAAACATGTGAGTATCATCAATAAAGTAGCATGGAACATAAGAAATTATAGATACGTTTGGGACGTATCAAGCATCCCCAAGCTTAGTTCCTACTCGCTCTCGAGTAGGTAAACGATAACAAAGATAATTTCTGAAGTGACATGCTATCATAATCTTGATCATACTATTGTAAAGCATATGAGATGAATGCAGCGATTCGAAGCAATGATGAAGATAATGAGTAAACAAATGAATCATATAGCAAAGACTTTTCATGAATAGTACTTTCAAGACAAGCATCAATAAGACTTGCATAAGAGTTACTCATAAAGCAATAAATTCAAAGTAAAGGCATTGAAGCAACACAAAGGAAGATATAAGTTTCAGCGGTTGCTTTCAACTTCAACATGTATATCTCATGGATAATTGTCAACACAAAGTAATATAACAAGTGCAATAGGTAAACATGTAAGAATCAATGCACACAGTTGATACAAGTGTTTGCTTCTGGGATAGAAAGAAGTAGGCAAACTGACTCAACAATAAAGTAGAAGATAGGCCCTTCACAGAGGGAAGCATGGATTACTATATTTGTGCTAGAGCTTTTCATTTTGAAAACATAGAAACAATTTTGTCAACGGTAGTAATAAACCATATGTGTTATGTATAAGATATCCTATAAGTTGGAAGCCTCATGCATAGTATACCAATAGTGCTCGCACCTTGTCCTAATTAGCTTGGATTAACATGGATTATCATTGCATAGCATATGTTTCAACCAAGTGTCACAAAGGGGTACCTCTATGCCGCCTGTACAAAGGTCTAAGGAGAAAGCTCGCATTGGATTTCTCGCTTTTGATTATTCTCAACTTAGACATCCATACCGGGACAACATAGACAACAGATAATGGACTCCTCTTTAATGCATAAGCATTCAACAATAGTTAATTTTCTCATAAGAGATTGAGGATTAGTTGTCCAAACTGAAACTTCCACCATGAATGATGGCTTTAGTTAGCGGCCCAATGTTCTTCTCTAACAATATGCATACTCAAACCATTTGATCATGAAAATCTCCCTTACTTCAAACAAGAGGAACATGCATAGCAACTCACATGATATTCAACAAAGGTAAAAGAGTTGATGGTGTCCCCAGAAACATGGTTACCGCTCAACAAGCAACTTATTAAGAAATAAGACACATAAGTACATATTCTTCACCACAATAGTTTTTAAGGCTATTTTCCCATGAGCTATATATTGCAAAGACAAAGAATAGAATTTTAAAGGTAGCACTCAAGTAATGTACTTTGGAATGGCAGAGAAATACCATGTAGTAGGTAGGTATGGTGGACACAAATGGCATAGTTTTTGGCTCAAGGATTTGGATGCACGAGAAGAATTCCTCTCAATACAAGGCTAGGCTAGCAAGGTTGTTTGAAGCAAACTCAAGTGTAAAAGGTGCAGCAAAGCTCACATATGAATATATTGTAGGTATTATAAGACTTTATATTGTCTCCTTGTTTTTCAAACACCTTAACCAGAAAATATCTAGACTCTAGAGATCAATCATGCAAACCAAATTTTAACAAGCTCTATGTAGTTATTCATTAATAGGTACAAGGTACATGATGCAAGAGCTTAAACATGATCTATATGAGAACAACAATTGCCAAGTATCACATTATTCAAGACATTATACCATTTACCACATGCGGCATTTTCCGTTTCCAACCATATAGCGATGAATGAAATAGTTCAACCTTCGCAATGAACATTAAAGCTAAAGCTAAGAACATATGTGTTCATACGAAACAGCGGAGCGTGTCTCTCTCCCAAACAAAGAATGCTAGGATCCGATTTTATTCAAACAAAAACAAAAACAAAAACAAACAGACGCTCCAAGTAAAGCACATAAGATGTGACGGAATAAAAATATAGTTTCACTAGAGGTGACCTGATAAGTTGTCGATGAAGAAGGGATGCCTTGGGCATCCCCAAGCTTAGACGCTTGGGTCTTCTTAAAATATGCAGGGATGAACCACGGGGGCATCCCCAAGCTTAGACTTTTCACTCTTCTTGATCATATTGCATCATCCTCCTCTCTTGACCCTTGAAAACTTCCTCCACACCAAACTCAAAACAATCTCATTAGAGGGTCAGTGCATAATTCATATATTCAGAGGTGATATAATCATTCTTAACACTTCTGGACATTGCACAAAGCTACTGAAAGTTAATGGAACAAAGAAATCCATCAAACATAGCAAAACAGGCAATGCGAAATAAAAGGCAGAATCTGTCAAAACAGAACAGTCCGTAAAGACGAATTTTTTAGAGGCACCAGACTTGCTCAGATGAAAATGCCCAAATTTAATGAAAGTTGCGTACATATCTGAGGATCACGCACGTAAACTGGCAGATTTTTTAAATTTTTTTACAGCAGGGGCGGCTCAATTTCGTGACAGCAAGAAATCTGTTCCTGCGCAGCAATCCAAATCTAGTATTGACTTTACTATCAAAGACTTTACTTGGCACAACAATGCAGTAAAATAAAGATAAGGAGAGGTTGCTACAGTAATAACAACTTCCAAGACTAAAATATAAAACAAAGTGCAGAAGTAAAATAATGGGTTGTCTCCCATAAGCGCTTTTCTTTAACGCCTTTCAGCTAGGCGCAGAAAGTGTGTATCAAGTATTATCAAGAGATGAAGCATCAACAGCATAATTGTTCTAATAATAGAATCATAAGGTAACTTCATTCTCTTTCTAGGGAAGTGTTCCATACCTTTCTTGAGAGGAAATTGATATTTAATATTACCTTCCTTCATATCAATGGTAGCACCAACAGTTCGAAGAAAAGGTCTTCCCAATATAATGGGACAAGATGCATTGCATTCAATATCCAAGACAACAAAATCAACGGGGACAAGGTTATTATTAACCATAATACGAACATTATCAATCCTCCCCAAAGGTTTCTTTATAGCATTATCAGCAAGATTAACATCCAAATAACAATTTTTCAATGGTGGCAAGTCAAGCATATCATAGATTTTCTTAGGCATAACAGAAATACTTGCACCAAGATCACATAAAGCATTACAATCAAAATCATTGACCCTCATCTTAATGATGGGCTCCCAACCATCTTCTAACTTCCTAGGAATAGAAGTTTCAAGTTTTAGTTTCTCTTCTCTAGCTTTTATGAGAGCATTTGTAATATATTTTGTAAAGGCAAAATTTATAGCACTAGCATTGGGACTTTTAGCAATTTTTTGTAAGAACTTTATAACTTCAGAGATCACTACAAGAAAAGTTGCCTTGGCCGACGAAGTTGAAGTCGCGCCGTGGTTGCTGGTGTACCATGGCCGACAATTTTGGGTCCATCCGCGGTGCATGTCAAAATTTTTTTTTCTCGTTTTTGAGGCCACCTAGCCCGACGAAAGCGGCCAAAACGTCGCGTATGGTCGCCCGGGACGTGGTGCATCTCGAAATCTCGGGTTCGCCGGCCGAGTCAACGCAAATCCGCACCGCCGAGGGATGTAGGGCCCAGATGGCAGCCTCTCTGGCATTGTTTTTTTTCTCGATCGCGCCATCTCGTTCAACGTTCTCCGATCGAGCCGTTTACGATGCAGGATCATGGGTCCCGCATGTCATCCTCTATGAACCAAAATTCTTTCTATTCTTGTATTTTTTTTGACCCCCTGATTTCTGGCTACTTCCTTTTTCTTTTGATCCCTTGCCGCCTTGGAAACGTTGAGACCGCTGCTGCTAAATGGGACCCGCATGTCATCCTCTATGTGCAATCAACTTTCTTTTCTTGGAGTTTTTTTTGGCACCTCATATTTGGTCACTTGCCTTTTTTTCGATCCCCGCCGCCTCTCAAACGGTGATACCGCTGCTGCTAAATGGGACCCGCATGTCATCCTCTATGTACTATAAAACTTTCTTTTCTTGGATTTTTTTTGGCACCTCATATTTGGTCACTTGCCTTTTTCTTTCGATCCCCTGCCGCCTCTCAAACGGTGATACCGCTGCTGCTAAATGGGACCCGCATGTCATCCTCTATGTACTATAAAACTTTCTTTTCTTGAATTATTTTTGGCTCCTGATATTTTTTCACTTGCCTTTTTCTTTCGATCTCATGCCACGTTTGAAACGTTGAGGAACCTGCAGGCTCATGGGACCCGCATGTCATCCTCTATGTACTATAAAAGTTCATTTTCTTGGTTTTTTTTCACCCTCTGATTTTTGGCAATTTCTTTTTTCTTTTGATCCGCTGCCGCCTCTCAAACGGTGATACCTGCTGCTAAATGGGACCCGCATGTCATCCTCTATGTACTATAAAACTTTCTTTTCTTGGATTATTTTTGGCACCTCATATTCGTTCACTTGCCTTTTTCTTTCGATCCCCTGCCGCCTCTCAAACAGTGAGACCGCTGCAGCTAAATGGGACCCGCATGCCATCCTCTATGAGCAATCAACTTTCTTTTCTTGGAGTTTTTTTTTGGCACCTCATATTTGGGCACTTGCCTTTTTCTTTCGATCTCATGCCACGTTTGAAATGTTGAGGAACCTGCAGGCTCATGGGACCCACATGTCATCCTCTATGTACTATAAAAGTTCATTTTCTTGGTTTTTTTCACCCTCTGATTTTTGGCAATTTCTTTTTTCTTTTGAACCCCTGCCGCCTCTCAAACGGTGATACCGCTGCTGCTAAATGGGACCCACATGTCATCCTCTATGTACAATAAAGTTTCTTTTCTTGGATTATCTTTTGCTCCTGATATTTTGTCACTTGCCTTTTTCTTTCGATCTCATCCGCCTTTGAAACGTTGAGTAAGCTGCTGGCTCATGGGTCCCGCATGTCATCCTCTACGAACAATAAAAGTTTCCTTTCTTGGAGTTATTTTTGACCCTAATTTCTGGCTATTTGCCTTTTTCTTTTGATCTCCTGCCCCTTTGAAACGATGAGGACGCTGTTGGCAGGTCGGTCCCACAAGTCATCCTCTATGAACAATAAAAGTTTCCTTTGATGGATTTTTTTTGAACCCCTAATTAATTTCTGGATATTTCCTTTTTTTTCTTTGATCCCCTGCCGCCTTGGAATCGTTGAGGATGCTGCTACCTCATGGGTCCCGCATGTCATCCTCTCAGAACGGTAAATGTTTCTTTTCTTGGATATTGTTTACCAAATGATTTTTGGCTTATTTTTTCTTTCGATATCCTGCCACCTTTAAAACGTTGAGGACGCTGCTGGCTCACGGGTCCCACATGTCAGCCTCGATGAACAATAAACGCTGAGGATGTTGCTGCCTCATGGGTCCCGCATGTCATCCTCTCAGAACGAAAATGTTTCTTTTCTTGGATTTTTTACCAACAGATTTTTGGTTTATTTTTTCTTTCCATCCCCTGCCGCCTTTAAAACGACGCTGCTGGCTCATGGGTCCCCGATGTCAGCCTCCCCGTACAAGAAACATGTGATATCTTGATTATTTTGCAGACAATAAACAGTGTATTGCGCTCTCAGCTATTTCAACGGATAAATTAAATATTTATTTTTACATAAACAAATTTATATACTGAATCTCCTTGTTTTTGTTTTTGCGAAGCATAGGACTTTCCTGTTTTTTTTAGAAAAATCCGAACTATCCTGTTTTGGAGTGGGCTGAAATTGTACGAGTCAAAAGGCCCAGCAGGATAGTTCGAATGCCCAGATGTCCACATGCAGCCCAATTGAAATCGTTCTTTTTTTGGAATTTTTTCACCCCCTGATTTCTGGCTACTTCATTTTTCTTTTGGTCCTGTGCCGCCTTGGAAACGTTGAGACCGCTGCTGCAAAATGGGACCCGCATGTCATCCTCTATGTACAGTAAAATTTCTTTTCTTAGATTATTTTTGGCTCCTGATATTTGGTCACTTGCCTTTTTCTTTCGATCCCGTGCAGCCTCTCAAACGGTGATACCGCTGCTGCTAAATGGGACCCGCATGTCATACTCTATGTACAATCAAGTTTCTTTTCTTGAATTATTTTTGGCTCCTGATATTTGGTCACTTGCCTTTTTCTTTCGATCTCATGCCACGTTTGAAACGTTGAAAAACCTGCTGGCTCATGGGACCCGCATGTCATCCTCTATGTACAATAAAACTTTCTTTTCTTCGATTTTTTTTGGCGCCTCATATTTGGTCACTTGCCTTTTTCTTTCGATCCCCTGCCGCCTCTCAAACGGTGATACCGCTGCTGCTAAATGGGACCCGCATGTCATACTCTATGTACAATCAAGTTTCTTTTCTTGAATTATTTTTGGATCCTGATATTTGGTCACTTGCCTTTTTCTTTCGATCTCATGCCACGTTTGAAACGTTGAAAAACCTGCTGGCTCATGGGACCCGCATGTCATCCTCTATGTACTATAAAAGTTCATTTTCTTGGTTTTTTTTTCACCCTCTGATTTTCGGCTATTTCCTTTTTCTTTTGATCCCCTGCCGCCTTTGAAACGTTGAGGACTCTGCTGGCTCATCGATAAAACTTTCCTTTCTTGGAGTTTTTTTACCCCCTAATTTCTGGCTACTTTCTTTTTCTTTTGATCTCAAGCCGCATTTGAAACGTTGAGACCGCTGCTAAATGGGACCCGCATGTCATCCTCTATGTAAAATAAAGTTTTCTTTTCTTGGATTATCTTTGTCTCCTGATATTTTGTCACTTGCCTTTTTCTTTCGATCTCATGCCGCCTTTGAAATGTTGAGTAAGCTGCTGGCTCATGGGTCCCGCATGTCATCCTCTACGAACAATAAAAGTTTCCTTTCTTGGAGTTATTTTTGAACCCTAATTTCTGGCTACTTCCTTTTTCTTTTGATCCCGTGCCGCCTTGGAAACGTTGAGACCGCTGCTGCTAAATGGGTCCCGCATGTCATCCTCTATGAACAATAAACACTTCCTTTCTTGGAGTTATTTTGTACCCCTAATTTCTGGCTATTTGCCTTTTTCTTTTGATCCCCTGCCGCCTTTGAAACGTTGAAGACTTTGCTGGCTCATGGGTCCCACATGTCAGCCTCTATGAACAATAAACACTTCCTTTCTTGGAGTTATTTTGTACCCCTAATTTCTGGCTATTTGCCTTTTTTCTTTCGATCCCAGTCGCCTTCTAAACGTAGAGGACGGCTGGCTCGTGGGTCCCCGGATGTCAGCCTCCATGGACAATAAACCTCTCCTTTGTTGGATTTATTTTTCACCCTCTGATTTTGGCTATTTCCTTTTTCTTTTGATCCACTGCCGCCTTGGAAACATTGAGTAAGATGCTGACACATGGGGCCCGCATGTCATCCTCTATGTACAATCAACTTGCAAGATCTTCGAGCAAAAGAGCTTGTATTAGTGGGACCCATATGTCAACCTCTATGTACAATAAAAGTTTCCTTTCTTGGATTATTTTTAGCTCCTGATATTCGGTCACTTTCCTTTTTCTTTCGATCTCAAGCCGCCTCTGAAACGTTGAGTAAGGTGCTGGCTCATGGGACCCACATGTCATCCTCTATGTACAATAAAGTTCCTTTTCTTGGATTTTTTTTACCCCTGATTTTTGGTCACTTGCCTTGACGCTGCTGGCTCATGGGTCCCACATGTCAGCATCTATGAACAATAAACCTTTCCTTTGTTGGATTTATTGTTTATCCCTAATTTCTGGCTATTTACCTTTTTCTTTTGATCCCCACCGGCCTTTGAAAACGTTGAGGAACCTGCTGGCTCATGGGACCCGCATGTCATCCTCTATGTACTATAAAATTTCTTTTCTTGTTTTTTTAATTTTCACCTCTGATTTTTGGCTATTTCCTTTTTCTTTTGATCCCCTGCCGCCTTGGAAACGTTGAGTAAGCTGCTGACTCATGGGACCCGCATGTCATCCTCTATGTACAATCAACTTTCTTTTTTTGGAGTTTTTTTACCCCCTAATTTCTGGCTACTTTCTTTTTCTTTTGATCTCAAACCGCATTTGAAAAGCAGAAACAGCTTTCTTGCAAAATGGGACCCGCATGTCATCCTCTATGTACAATAAGTTTCATTTCTTGGATTATTTTTGGCTCCTGATATTTGGTCACTTGCCTTTTTCTTCCGATCTCATGCCGCCTTTGAAACATTGAGTAAGCTGCTGGCTCATGGGTCCCGCATGTCATCCTCTACGAACAATAAAAGTTACATTTCTTGGAGTTATTTTTGACCCCTAATTTCTGGCTACTTCCTTTTTTCTTTTGATCCACTGCCGCCTTTGAAACGGTGAGGATTCTGCAGACTAATACAAGCTTTTTCTCTCCAAGATCTTGCAAGTTGATAGATTAAATCATGGAATTATTTGGATATGTTTTAACACTTTATGAATTATTAAAAATACCGTTATCCATGTGGGTATGGAGCGAACAAGGATTTTCATATTGGGCATGAGCAGTTTCAAAAATTGGAACCCAATAATTCAAAATAAATAAAAACAACTTTTATGTAGAATCTCCGCCTTTTTTTTCTTTTGCCATTCATAGGATCTGTGTTTCATTAGAAAAGGGCCGAAATTGCATGAGCAGAAAGGCCCATTTGTAGTTATTGGGCTTCGACAGCCGGAGCAAGTAGGCCGAGAGCAATTACCATGTAGATGGCCGTTGGCAACCCAAAGTTAAATATTGGGCCCAACAGGGGAAGGCTGAACAGTACTATTTACTAATTGGAAGGTGGTACATGGCGTAATCCTGCCAAAAAAAAAGATGGACACGGGTTGCTGAAATTTGCCCATCTGCGCCTAATATCGCCGCCGCGGCTCCGCTTCCGCCGCCGCTGCCATGCCTCGTCTCGCGTCGAGCTCGCGGTACTGCCGCGTCTCGGGCACGGGGTACCGCGGCGTCCGCGCGCGCCCCAAAGGTACGTATTACGCGGAGATACGTGACAGCGGCGAGCGCATCGGCCTCGGCACCTACGAGACCGCGCACGAGGCCGCGCGCGCGTACGACGCCATGGCGTGGCGGCTCGGGCGCCCACGATCGTCGATGAATTTCCATGACGTGTGGACGCGCCAGCAGGCCGAGGATCTCGCGCCGCCGCCGTACATCGTTAGACAGGAGGAACAGCACCGCCGCCGCGAGACAGAGCACCGTTTGCGCATCGCCGAGCGGGACGAGCGCGCGGCGCGCGAGTGGGCGGCCCGCTTCCCCGAGGACGTTGCCGCCAAGAACGAGCACTTCCGCAGACGGAGGGCGGAGAAGGCGACGAGGCGGGCAGCGAAGAAGGAGGACCGCGCACGACGGAGGGCGGAGAAGGCGACGAAGCGGGCCTTCATCGAAGCGCAGCTCGCCGGGCCGACCACCATTGGCGAGGACGACCCCCGTTGGATTGACCTCTTCTCGTCGGATCCGGTGTCGGGCACGACACCGGACTCGTTAGATGTCGAGTTTTAGTTTAGTTTTATCGCACTACTTTGTAAAAATATGAACTACGGAGTATCTATCAAGCTAATTTTATCCTATTTTATGTCTATTTCTAGTCTTTGTTTGATCTTCTGTTTTACTACACTCTATTTTTCATTATATTCTATTTTTGGCGCTGCATTTATAGCGCCTCTAAAAATACGCTGTTTCAGCCCTGCATTTGGCCGCCACAGTTTGCAGCTTCCGGTGAAGCTATTGCCGGCTCCATGCGCAGCATCAGCCATTCAGCCCACAGCGCCAAAATATAGAGCCACTGCTAGAGTTGCTGTAATATGTTTGTCAGCAGGAGCTTACCTAATTAGTTAAAAAAAAGATGTTCAGCGTGGGATTCGAAAAAAAGATCTTCATGTTTTTTTCCTAGCTATCCTAGTTCGGACTTTTTATTGTGTTGGCTAGTGCATGAAGCTTGACACCTGTATTATGTGATCCTGATATGAGGATAAGAACACCTTCAGCTTGCATTGCTAATGGTGTCTACTGCAAAGATGGCGTACATTCAATGGAGACTGATGCAAGAGAGTTGGTACTGGTGAGCCTGCACTTGACATCATCGTGCCACCTGAAGTAGGTGGCGTATTGGGATTAGACTGATAAGCATAGCACCTTGCAAAGAACAAGATGATGCTAGTGTTGGTTAACGTGATTTTACGCCAAAAGTCATGTATGCTCAACAGGTGCCGTACCTAGTTTGGATATTGTGTTGTTACCCTTTTGTGGTTTGGTATTTGTCCAACAGAGAAAGCTACTCTTTTCCCGTGTAAGTGTTATTATGTGAACAAAAGTTGTGTGTACATATATATCGGTCAGAGAACCAAGATTGCATATTCTTGCCTGGTTATAACACATAAGTCATAATAACAATTAAAGAGAAAAGGAACATTTGCCTTTGCAATGTGATTGTGCCAAGTAGATTAGACAACCAACCACAAACATTACAGGTCAACAGCCAAACGCATGCGAAAGTCCTAAGGTAAGCTCCATAATACATGTTGAAACCAAAAGCCTAGAAACCATAAGAAAGGTAGCTCCACATCACAGTTCCACGACAGCAGCATACTGATCATAAAACATATATCAAGTCAGGATAGCTGCACCACTGGGTAAGCATCCATGGGGTCTGGCTCAAGAGCGAAGACTGTGTGAATGCTGCAAAATGTGGCTCTTGCCTCACCCCACCCATACATCTTATCATGGAACCTTACCAAATCAGCATGAACCATCTTGACATAAACATAGCTCCTCTCTCCATGCTGATGGGATTGAACAATGCGCCAGTTGCAGTGCTTCAGCTTGACAAACAGTATGCAGGAGATGACGAAGCATGCTGGCTGGTCTTTTGTAGTGACAATGGCTTGGAGTAGCTGGTCCTGTGAACCACCCAATGGGATCTTTAGAGCTTGAAGGACAGTCCGTGCTATATAAGCTACCGTTGCTGACTTCAGCTCAGGTTCAGGTGAATGACAGCTGACATCTTGTCCTAGAGATGCAGATCCTTCTTGATCAGATTCAGCGGAATCATCACCACTACTTACAGGTGCGTCAGGTTCTACAGAAGGCACATCAGGTACATGCTCCAGTTCATAGGAGTCGGGTGGGACAGCACCGTTTGCTGAAATCTCTACAATACCAGCTCCAGGTAGACCACTAGTCTCTAGAGAGGGTAAACCACCAATATCCACTTCAGAGGATTCTCGTGGAACGACACCTTTCGCTAGAGGCTCTACCCTACCAGCTCCAGGTCCACCACCAGTCAGTACTGTGGGCATAGTCATGACGGGTTCTACCAATACAAAACCTCCTTCGGGTGCAGGATCATCAGTAGCAACTCCAGCATCAGCACCAGTTAAATCGGTCTTGACAATAGGTAAACCGTTTTGCTCCAGTTCAGAGAATTCCCGTGGCGCGACACCGTTCACTAGAGGCTCTACACTAGCAGCTCCAGCTACACCACCAGTTTCTACAGCAGGGGGTAAACCCAATCCACAACCTTCTTCATGTGGCACGATGATGCCAGGTATAGGCTCATCAGTACCAGGTCCAGCTGCATCAGTCTCCATAGACAGTAAACAAGGTGGCGTCGGAGGTTTAAAAGACTAGCATGCCATTTCACCTTTGTCATCAGACAATATAGAGTTTTCTTCAACTCTATGTTTCTGCAATAATAAGCACATGAACAGAAATTAGACCAGAGCATCTAGCCATCTAACAGGGGCAGCGGCAAAACAAGCGTCGGTCCATATGTTTACCTTGTCATCTGGGATATCAGAACACACAGATTTAGAAGTCATTTCACATAGCATCCGCTTTTTCGTTCCTTCCCCTACGTCCATCTGGAATAAGTAATACTATTGATCACATAAAACTAATTAATCAAATATATGCATATGTTGAGAAGTTTGCACGGCAAATTGTGGATTCTGCTTTTATCACCTACGAATCGTCGTTCTATATATTTACCTTGTTATCTGGGATATCAGAAGTCACAGAATGAGAAGTCATCTCACTAAGTATCGATTTTTTTCGCTCTTTCCCCTCCATCCATCTGCAATAAGAAGTACTATTGATCACATAAAGCCAATTCATTGAATATATGCATATGTTGAGAAGTTTGCACAACAAATTGTGGATTCTACTTCCAATCACCAAGTAATCTCGTGAGAAATGCATGATCAAGATATGTTTCTCCCTCTTGATCGACATCTGCATCTCCATTAAGACTAATAATCGTGCGATGGTGCTAGCGCATACACTTCCAATCACCAGACAAGCAAAAAATTGTTGATTCTAGTAATGCTTAATCAGCAGTGGCCATGGAACGACCACAGATCGACCAAGCAAAAAAATAAATCATCAGCCTACTGACCACCAGGCAAAACAAACTAGGCCCATACATGGCCTCACAAATCATCATCAAACGTCGATCAAACTAGCAAGTTTGAACATGGATTACTAATTTATTTTCTGATAAAGTGAGTATATTAATATCGAAAGATATTGATTACACTGAGCCTCTGCAACAACGCAATACCTTACTGGTAGTACGGATGCACATGGATTCCTAATACTCCCTCTGTTCGGTTTTAATTAGTCGACGCGAGGGAGAGAAGAAAATGAACTGTCGATGCTTTCAACTAGAGTCAATTAAATACGAACGGAAGAAGTACGTAGTAGTAATGACAAATATCCGGATCTAGTCTAAAAACAAATTGGCATGTAAATCCTAGTAGTCTACTAAACTAGGATCAATACCCTAGATTAGGGTTGCAAGCGGCGTCCGCGAATCGTCCCGCAAAGAAGAAAATTAGAGCAAATAGTGGTTGAGATTAGAGCAGATTTAAAGCACTCGCACTGAAACTAGCTAGCCCGCTACCCACCCCGCTTGACACCCTGCCCTAGATGTGAATCTACACCAAATATTCAAACAAGGATGAGCAACCGCCAATAAAATTTTATCCGCACATCATCATCTCTACCATACACAAGGGTATGGTGATTTCACATACAGCCATTGTTGCCGCGGGACGTGGATGAGTGATGCGCCGCGGAGCAGGTGCCTCACGCCTCTGTCGCCGCCGCCGTCGAAGAGGAAGTCGAAGCCCCGCGATTGTGGTCCGTCGCCGATATGGAGGTGGAGCTACTAGGGAAGAGATGGAGGTGGAGGTGGAGAGGGAGTGATGGTTTGTACTTGTGGCGGCCGGTGAGGTAGTTATAAATACAGCCTCTCTCTCTTTTTTGGCAAGGAATGCAGCTTCTCTTGGAAGGCAACGAGGCAACGCACTCCAGATTTCGTATATTACTATAATAATATGGGCGGAGAAATTTGGACGCATCTGTGTTGTCTTGTCAAATGAATCACCAGGATTTGCTTTTAGTACTCCAGATTTGGGCGACCCAAGGAAGTAGAGATAGTAATGTACGCCATCTAGCTGCACGCTATCAAATCAAATAAATGGTCATGCCATTTACTTTTAAGATGGTGCAGCAGTTATTCTCACCAAAGAAACATGCACGTCTGCTGATTATTTCTGATGGGTATACATTTACCGTCCGCTAGCAAAGATTGTTTGGCACATTGTTCTTATGGCTTTCAACATCACACCCCTTAATAATATTATTAATCAATGTTTGGGCAATCAATTGAGTGTGTTAATAAAAAATTAAAACCGACAAATCCAACTATACTATTTTTAGGGCCATATGAAGGACAAGGAATGATTTTAAATGCCATATGGAGTACCTCCAACCATGTGAAATATGGTTCTGTCATGCAGGTGATACCCATGGCTTCGCATTGGATCTGTATATTGTCCTACATACAGTCAAGTATGAAGTACCACGATTTGGTTTTTGGGTGCAACCGGCTAGAGAATGATGCACGGGTTTGTACAGCCAGTACAATTCACATTAAGATTTTCTGATAGGATGTTGATGTGTATATGTAAGAATCATACACTAGAATGTCTTCTATGTTTAGATGGTTGATCTACGTTTATATTTTCTGTGAACCATGAGGT
This sequence comes from Lolium perenne, assembly GCF_019359855.2. NCBI lineage: Eukaryota > Viridiplantae > Streptophyta > Magnoliopsida > Poales > Poaceae > Lolium > Lolium perenne. The sequence goes on from NC_067246.2 coordinate 352,082,075, forward strand.
TAAGACCTTTGTACTGTAATAACGATTGCTAAATAACAGTATATATGTATGCCTCTAGGGACACTGAAACAGCCAAACAACCATGCATGTGCATAGACCGTATTTGATCAAATTAAAAGAAGCACCTCGGTTCATGCAAATAGCATCAGTTAATCACCTAAGTCCATTAGCTATAAATAGTTAAATAGGAGTCAAGACCAACTGAGCTAGCTAGTAGTATGATCCTACTATTACATAAATATCCCTAACTCTGATTGTCTTTGTTCTAGTCCAGCGCGTTGGTGTAGCTTGGGATGAACCAAAACCCCGTATGCCAGTTGGCCCCTGGACCGCTGCTTGAGAAAGAGATGCTTTGGTGGTCTTCGCCATTTTAGTGAAGCGGAAAATTTCTTGGTGTGATGTGTCAAACTGAGAGCCAATGGTCTGAGGCGTGGTGTAGATGCAGTTTCTTCTTGTCAAATATCCTGGGGGAAATGTTGCACCACCCACTGGCATGAAAATCGGATAGTTCAACCCAAGGAACATAGAATAGTCTCCAAGATTAGTAACGCTTTCCCACGGGTTGGCTGGAAGTAACCGACTAGTGTCATTCGAGAATACCATGCAGGTATACCCCGAATAGCTGTGAACAGCCGACCGCAATGGACAGAAGGGATACTATCATAATAAGTTGGAGCACCGTCAGCGTCAAAATCCATTGCGCCACGTGCATAGACCAGGAGAAGTCTAGAACGATCTTGAGATCTTGCCAGCCACCACGTACGACTATTAAAGTCAAAATCATCATCGATATCAAATCCAGCCGTCCACGGAATGAATGGAGCAGGGAGCACTATAGGACCTTGAAAAAGGAAAGAACACGTCACATGAAAATATATTTCATGATTTATCTACTAGTGATATTGATTTGATATTGGGATGCCAATACTAGTACTTTAAAAAATAATGGTCGAACATAAGATGGTTTGAAATATATTTCGAACATCTTGGTAAAACTTCATATGGATTAAAAACATGTTCCCCAAAATATTGGTCCAAATTTTAGATGGTTTGAATATAGTACTCATTATTCTCTAGAACCGGGGGAATATAAACAAATGAAAGTCTTTATCAATATTGCATGGCAGCTTTATTGATTCTATTTCTACTCTACCTTAAATTTTCTAGGGAGTAATGATAAAGAAACTTAATTACTAGGGGGGCTTTTTCCTAAGGAACAACATGACATTAGACCATACTAAAATTCCTATAGATGTTAAATTCTAAATATGTCCATACCACAAGAGGGTTATGGTGTGCGCCTATGGAATTCCTTTAAGCCAAAAGATGCCAAGACAGTTCAACAAATAAGAGGTGATATAAGTTATGTATATAAAAAAGATAGGGAGGAAATGTTACCAAATTGATTAGGATCCCATGCATAAACATTTCCAAGCTCAGTAACGGCGAACACAAATCTGTTATGTATAATTGCATCGCAAAGATATGGCGCCGCATCTTGAAACTGGTTTTCAAGAAATATCCATGTACGAGGATATTCGCCATGGAGGTAGGCAATTGCAAAGTCGAAGATTGCGACAAGGGAGAAATCTTTATACCCCCTAGCAGCTGTAGGAACTTGGCAAATAGCTATCTTCTGCAGTTGAATAGCAGAACGCTAATACTCGAATATAAGTGGATTGCGTGTGGTTTCCAACTTCTTCCTCAAAGATGGAAGCTTAATCTTGCGATGAGTGTAGACATTGAGGAGGTTCCACTTGCCTTCGGGGCCAACCATGGCGATCCAATCTCCATTGGCGCCTGCCCGCTCCTCATCCTTACAGTGTGGCATTAGGCCATCATAGGAGAACCTGTCCAGCGGCAGTAGTTTGCACTTGCTGTGCACCGGCAAATCCTCCTTGAACACCCATGCTTTATCCGCCGGGTCACAACAGAGAACACACGGAAGGCCAAACGGCTGAGAAGCGTGCAGAGTGGCACCGTATTTGGCTGATCCGAAGAATACTTTTGGAGGAACCGACTAGGGACGCGGCGGTGATGGCGTCGCACTGGCTGATGAGCACTTCAAGGGGGCCTTCCGTAAACACCTTGTGAAACAGCCCAGATCCACAGACCCTGCTCGATTTCGCCATCGCAATGAGGCAGGTGGTACAATGGGGTTGGTATTTTCTTGGGAGATCTATTGATTCGAACTTTGGGAGAGAGATGGCGATCAATGGCGGCAGGTGGGGGTTTGAGTTGGAGAACAGAGGCTCTCAAACTGGGCACTGCTGGATAGGATGCGAAAGCGCCATGGCGGAGACGCAGGCGCGTGCTATGGAAGCTGGGCGGAGTGGGGATAGACGACGGAGGTGAACCGAGACGCTACTCCTGCCTACTGCAGTTTCGAGGAGAGTGTGAATGTGTTCAAAAAAAGAGGAGATTGTGACTGTGACCCGACACCCGAGTAGGAGCAGACGGACTATAGGAGTAGCCCCATCATTACAGAACATTAATCGTGCTTCCTACAATAAATAAGTGAAACATCCCAGGCTTGTGTTGTCTAATCAAATCGATGGCCATGTCAGTATTATGGTGAACAAATAAAACAAATACACACCAACCTTGTTCTTTTTGCAACGTACACCAACCTAGCAAGGCATCAACCTTCTCGCCATCAACTACGACTCGTGGCTACTCCATGCTAGTATCGGCCACTAATTCAAATTTCAATCGAAGGCGTGCTATTTTATGGTCCTGAAAATTGCCAAAAAAATACAACCCAAAAATGCAACAGATCCATGTTAAGGGGTACACCCTACGCAATATACATGAAACTTCGAAACTTCAGCGACCTTGTAAGAATGCCCATGACAGTGCAGTTTTGCCAAATTAGGAAGAGACGAAATATGAATTCAACCAAAGAAATCTAGACGAATCCTTAGACAATAGCATAGTTAACACGTTCAGAAAAAAATGATGACTCCAAAAGAACAACATTAGCAAGAAATACTCCATTTTAGTTTGAATTTGCAGTCACATACATATACTAGTAGTACTGCCAAAATACTATAATACTCCGAGCTGCATTCTAGCACTCCAACTAGCTAGCTAATAGTTCTGGAGTAGTAGTACTACTATACAAGTCCAAAATACATCCGAACGAACCCTACTTCGAACTAAACTACTCCCTCCGATCTTCGAGTAACTACATTGCAGTATGACTAAATGAAGATTATTGTATAACCTTCTTGTTGATGCAAACGCAGATAGGCAACACACGCTGCCCTCCATTACGCCCGCGTAACGGGGCGGCACCGCCAGGAAAGAAGTGAGCTGCTGCAACATGATCGAGCTAGGCGTCGGGGAGCTCGTCGGCTCGATTACCGCCATCAAGGTGTCCGTCGAGAGGTCACTGGTCCCAGCCGTCGCCGGCGCCGGCGGACCAATCACCAGCAGCTGCGCCTTGTACATCGGAAACAAGCACGCGGCCGACCTGATGCACACACAGGACACAATGGTGGTCGGGCCGAGCGCGCCAACGGTGATGGCGAACACGCTACCGTCTTCTTCCCCACTGCCGATGAACAGGTGTCCCCGCGGTTGTACCGGAACACGAACTATGCACCAGGCGGGTATGCCATACTGGAACGTAAACACTGGGATGGAGTGGGATGCTTGGAGGTGTACCAGGAGCTCCCGCGGCGGGCCGGTGAAGCTGCAGCCGGTATTGATGGCCTCTGTGCAGCCGCACGGACCATGCGGGCACGCGATATAGTGCTTGTAGGACTCCGTGGAGGCGACCAAGCTCTGGCAGCCGATGCACTTGACCATTGCCCCAAATCGATTCGACGGTGGCAATCTTGCCCCAGATCGATTCGACGGTGGCAACCTCGCCGGCTGCTCGCACTTCTTGCACGGGTTCGGCGCAAGCTCGCCGACGCAGCGCCGACAGCCCATATGACCGCCCTTGCACTGCACGGAACAACGTACGTGGCATCAGTTGTCATTGACATTTCTCACAGGTGAACCTAAGAATGAAATCGGAAGGGAGCGACCTTGGATATGGGGGTTTGAAGGGCAGCGGGCGAGGGGGCACAACAAGAGGGCCTCCTCCATCTTCAGAGAAGAGTGATCGGGAAAACGAGAACGGGATGGGTTCTTTTTTTTATACATGCCTTGGAGTGGAGTATGGATACTACTACTTATAGGAAGAACTTCCTTGCTAAGAAACGGCGTCGGCCGTACGCAACCATAGATGCACCAGCGGCTCTGCAGTTTGTCAAAATAAAAGGATAGAGCTGCAGTGACTTGAAGTCTCCAAATCTCATTGTGACTTGGTGCCACCATCTACCAACCATTTGAGATCCAACGTTCCAAACTATCTCTTATTTCGAACCTAAAAACAAAAATTATGAAAAAAATCCAGTAAAATGTAGATGCCTTGTTCTAAAATCTGTGAATATTTCATCCCACTCGGACGATTAGTTTGTGATTAAAGAGCTTTTTATGTATACGAGCACTAGTTTAAACTAAATACTCCCTCTGATTCATATTAATTGACTTCAATATGGATGTATCTAGAACTAAAATGTGTCTAGTACATCCATATTAGAGTCAATTAATATGAACCGGAGGGAGTATATATTTGCTCACAAACCTTTGATTCAAATCGAATGAAACTTCACCAAAATATAAATCGAAATATGCACGATTAACTGGAAGTTCTTGAAATATTTCTGAGCAATTATAATAATTATTTAGTTTAAATTCTAAGTCGATCGCATACATTGGATCTGAGATGGATGGTGGATGGTGGCACCAAGTCACTGTGAGACTTGGAAGTATCAAGTCAGTGAAGCTCTATCCCAAAATAAAAGCTTCGTGAAGGGGGCAGTTTGGTTTGAAAAAGAAGACAGTGCCAAGCAGTTGTCAAACAATACCCATATAGTCAAATGTACTCCCTCTGATTCAAATGAATTGACTCAACTTTGTCTAGATATATGGATGTATCAAGTCACTGAAGCTAAAATAAAAGCTTCATGAAGGGGGAAGTTTGGTTCGAAAAAAAATACAGTGCCAAGCAGCTGTCAAATAGTACCATAACGTCAAATGTACTCCCTCCGATTCAAACGAAATGACTCAACTTTGTATTTTGCATGTTAAAGGTTTTTCGTAAAACTTGCCAATCTTAACATAGTTTGCCTTTCTAAAAAAAAGATATAAGCCCTAAGGCTCCTTTGATTCATAGGATGGGAAAACCATAGAAATATGAAAAACATAGGATTGAGATTTAATGGCTAGTTGAATCATATAGGAAGATGAGTTGTGTTTGATTGTGCCAAAGGAAATTTTCCATGAGGTATGACCTAATGTTTTATTCTTATAGGATTTGCACTGCAAGATTCCTATAGGATATGTTCCTATGAATCAAACAACTAGTGTGGGGAAAATTCACATGTGATCTAAATCCTACATAATTCCTATACAAATCCTATATATGAATTTTAGTTGTTAGGTCACTTAAAATGACTTCACTTGAAGGGTTACATTTTTGTTTTTTCTGAATTAGTAGTGATGCCTAACCATATATATACCTAAACCAAGAGAATCAGCATAAACTTATGTATATTAATAGTAAGCGCATATATGAATGTTTTTTATCTACAAACCCAGGGTCATATATATGTACATAGAAACATGCATATATGCTAGTTTTTGTACCTTGGTGTGTTCCTCTTTTGGGCTATCTCTTTTTTGTTCACCGGTTCACAACCAACGCCCTAGATTAATTTGGCACTTAGAAAATAACATTTTGTTTTTGGCGCACTAACACAAATAGTAGTAGCACGGTCAACACTGTAGAGAAGTAAAAAATAAATGTGTGTGGGTAATAATAAAATCCTTAATATGCCTTGAAAACCCACACGTACGCTCTTTCTAGGACAGAGGCAGTATGAGGTAATGCACCCACGCGCTGTCATCTGCCCGTTCGTGCTATGTCTCCCAAATCTTGAAATATCGTTAGTTATCCATTTCACGTCCACACTTCTCCCTCTCTCCACGGACTAGGAAAAAACCCTCTCTTCACTTCCCCTTCCCATTCCACCGATGGAGAGCCCAACCGACGCCGTCAACGCAGCGAAAGCGAAAGCCGCGCGGCTGGCCTTAGCCGCAGAGGAGGCGTCCAGAGCCGCGACCGCAGCACGCATGGCCGCAACGGCGGCGATCATCACCGCAACGGATGCCAAAGACGAAGCGGAGGCCATTGCCGAAGGTCGGGCCATCGGTCGCTCATCGGCATCTGATGCTGTTGGTAGATGGGTCCACTCTCTTGGGAAGCATCCCCTAGATGACGAGGACGAGGTTGAACTCATCTTTGAACCGCCGCCGCCGACCTTCGACGAGAATATCGTCGACGAGGGGGAGGAAGTATGTTCCGATTCACCTCTCTCCCTTATTCAACATAGCCCTGTATCGATTTGCGCTATGGTCTCTCCCTCTTTTTTTGCGCTATAGCGTTTTGAATTAGCGTCAGAATCTTTTTAGATTCATATTCAGTATTAGTTGCAACTGCTACATATTTGCTTCACATCTGATTCACCTCTCTCCCTTATTCAACATAGCCCTGTATCGATTTGCTCTATGGTCTCTCCCTCTTTTTTTTGCGCTATAGGGTTTTGAATTAGCGTCAGAATCTTTTTAGATTCATATTCATTATTAGTTGCAACTGCTACATATTTGCTTCACCTGTTTATTTGGCATGTATCAGGTTGCTACTGATGAGGTTGACAGCGATGTCGAGTCGCGTCATAGGAAGGCCAGGGCCACTCTCAACAAGCTTAAGGCGGGAAGTTCGACAAGTATTGGAGTGAACCACTGGATCGGTGCCAGGAACAGCTGCCCCTTCTGCACAAAGAGCATAAAGGTTGACTTTCGAAGCGTCCTGCAGCATGCCGAAGCCGGTGGGTCCGGCTGTCTCAAAGTTGGGGAAACTGTTAACCGATCCGGCTTCATAGCCAACCACATGGCCTATGGGCTATTCCTAAGGAAGAAATTGAACCAAGCTATCGAGACCGGTCGTGTGCCTCCTCCCAACCCCAAGCCACCAAAGATTAAAGGTATGGGCAGCAAGAAGCAGAAGAAGCGGGACCGGGAGGAGGCGACAGGAAGAAGATGGTAAATATACTCCGTAGAATCGTTGTGCATGTTTGTCTCTCCTACTGCTTCAAAAGCAGCATCTTTTGTTGAACTCTGTTTATGTTTGCTGCTCAGCAGCGTTTGTGGTGAACCTATTAGCTTAATTAGGGGTTGTTGAACTATGTCTGTGTTGAACCTTGCTTAATTAGGTTGTGCTGAACTCTGTTTGTGTTGGCGTGGGAAGGGGGGCATGATGCTACCCTGAATTTGCGGGACCCCCAAAAAACTTGCAAATACGAGTGATGCATCCAAAAAGAACAAACTTTTACATGGTAGACCCCAGTCTGAAAGCAAGAAATGCGATCGGGTCCTTAACAGCCACCACCCGGATTGATCGGGTATTTTGCCTGCCTACCGCATGTGACTTGTGCTCACTGAAGTTTGGGACCTCACGCATGGGCACCACGCGTAAGTGACAGACCTGTTGGTGTAAAAACTCGGGTGATTATTATACTGCATTAGTACAAAGTTTCCTATGGATTCAAGGGTTGGAAAGCCAAGTTAACTCATTTTCATGACTAAGAAGGAGCCAGGCTTACTTTTTCATTTTCATGTTTTAACTTGTTTAAATCTTGGTCAAACAAAGGATTTGACCAGGATTCAAATGGGCATAAAAATTCAAAAAAGAAATAAAAAAAAACCAAAGCACATAAGCTTCTTATGTCATATAGTAAGCATTACAGTTGATCAACGAGTCTAGACATATTCAAACCAGAAAAATCATGTATATACCCCCTAACCCTAAACTCTGTCTTATGAAGTCAAGCATGAAGAAAAGTGGTATTGGGTTTCAAACATTGGAAATTGAAAAACTCCCAAAAGCTTCATTTTGGAGTGACTAAGAAGAATCCAGGCTTACATTTTCATTTTCATGTTTTAAACTGGTTTAAATCTTGGTCAAACCTAGGATTTGACCAAGATTCAAGTGGACATAACAAATTCAAAAAAATCAAAACCAAACACATAGTCTTTTGATGTCATATAGTAAGCATTCAAGTTGATAAACAAAGTCTAGACATATTTAAACAAGAAAAATCATGTATATACTTGGCCCCTAACCCTAAACTCTGTCTTATGAAGTCAAGCATTAAGAGAAGTGGTTTTGGGTTTCAAACATGGAAATTTAAAAAACCTCCCAAAAGCTTCATTTTGGAGTGACTAAGAAGAATCCAGGCTTACTTTTCATTTTCATGTTTTAAACTGGTTTAAATCTTGGTCAAACCTAGGATTTGACCAAGATTCAAATGGGCATAACAAATTCAAAAAAAACCAAACACATAGTCTTTTGATGTCACATAATAAGCATTCAAGTTGATAAACAAGGTCTTGACATATTCAAACCAGAAAAATCATGTATCTACCCCCTACCCCTAAACTTTGTCTTATGAAGTAAAGCACGGAGAGATATCATTTTGGGTTTCGAACATGGAAAATTAAAAAAAACCTCCCAAAAGCTTCATTTTGGAGTGAATAATAAGAAGGATCCAAACTTACTTTTCATTTTCATGTTTTAAACTTGTTTAAATATTGGTCAAACCTGCTAGGATTTGACCAAGATTCAAATGGGCATAACAATTAAAAAAAATTAAAAAGAAAACCACTTCTCTTCGTGCTTGACTTCATTAGACAGAGTTTAGGGTTTGGGGTATATACATGATTTTTAATGTTTAAATATGTCTAGACTCCGTTGATCAACATGAATGCTTACTATAACTTAAGAAGCTTATGTGCTTTGGTTTTTCATTTTTGAATTCTTTATTGAATTTTTATGCCCATTTGAATCTTGGTCAAATCCTAGGTTTGACCAAGAATTAAACAAGTCAGTAACATGAAAATGAAAAAGTAAGCATGGATCCTTCTTATTCACTCAAAAAATGAAGCTTTTGGGAGGGTTTTTGAATTTTCCATGTTTGAAACCCAAAACCATTCCTGTTGTATGCTTGACTTCATATATATGACAGAGTTTAGCCTTAGGGGGTATATACATGATTTTTCTAGTTTGAATATGTCTATACCTTGTTTATCAACTTGAATGCTTACTATAAACCAAAAATTCATGTATCTACCCCTAACCCTAAACTATGCATGAAGAGAAGTGGTTTTGGGTTTCAAACCTGGATATTTCAAAAAACCTCCCAAAAGCTTCATTTTGGAGTGAATAAGAAGGATCAAGGCTTAATTTTCATTTTCATGTTTTAATCTTGTTTAAATCTTGGTCAAACCTAGGATTTGACCAAGATTCAAATGGGCATAATTTAAAAAATTGAAAAATCTAGGCACATAGTCTTCTTATGTCATATAGTAAGCATTCAATTAAGTTGATAAACAAGCTCTAGACATATTCAAACCAGAAAAATCATGATGTATCTACCCCCTATATATCCCTAAACCCTGACTTATGAAGTCAAGCATGAAGAGAAGTGGTTTTTGGTTTCAATCATGGAAATTTCAAAAACCCTCCCAAGAGCTTCATTTTGGAGTGACTAATTAAGAAGCATACATGATTACCTTTTCATATTCATGTTTTAAACTTGTTCAAATCTAGGTCAACAAACCTAGGATTTGACGAAGAATCAAATGGGTATAAAAAAATTAAAAACAAGCTCTAGACAAGCTCAAGTTGGAAAACAAGTTCTAGACATATTCAAACCAGAAAAATCATGTATCTACCCCCTATATATCCCTAAACCCTGACTTATGAAGTCAAGCATGAAGAGAAGTGGTTTTTGGTTTCAATCATGGAAATTTCAAAAACCCTCCCAAGAGCTTCATTTTGGAGTGGCTAAGAAGGATAGATGCTTAATTTTTCATATTTATGTTTTAAACTAGTTTAAATCATGGTCAAACCTAGGATTTGACCAAGATTCAAATGGACATAAAAATTCGAAATAAATGAAAATAAATGAAAAACCAAGGCACGTAGTCTTCTTATGTCATATAGTAAGCATTCAATTAAGTTGATAAACAAGGTCTAGACATATTCAAACCAGAGACATCATGTATCTAGCTACCCCTAGCCCTAAACTCTGTCTTATGAAGTCAAGCATGCATGAAGAGAAGTCATGGTTTTTGGTTTTAAACATGGAAATTTCAAAAACCCTCCCAAGAGCTTCATTTTGGAGTGACTAAGAAGGACATATGCTTAATTTTTCATATTCATGTTTTCAACTTGTTTAAATCATGGTCAAACTTAGGATTTGACCAAGATTCAAATGGGCATAAATTAAAAAAACAATAAAATGAAAAACCAATGCACATAGTCGATCTTCTTATGTCATATATATAGTAAGCATTCAATTAAGTTGATAACAAGGTCTAGACATATTCAAACCAGAAAAATCATGTATCTACCCCCTAACCCTAAACTTTGTCTTATGAAGTCAAGCATGAAGAGAAGTGGTTTTTGGTTTCAAGCATGGAAATTTCAAAAACCTCCCCAAACTTCATTTTAGAGTGACTAAGAAGGATACAAGCTTCCCTTTTCATTTTCATGTTTTAAACTTGTTCAAATTATCTTGGTCCGCCCATGCTATAGTCTGGATCCGCCCATGCTATAGTTTGAGGCCATTTGGATGACGTCGAAAAAATTCTTTGATTAGAAATGGGGTTGTTCGAACCCCGTAGTTGGATTTTTTTGAACCTTGATCTGTAGTACTGGGCAAAACCCTAGTTTAACCTATTTAATTATAGATTCATAGGTCGATTTTTCTACGTTCCTTTTTATTAGTATTACTCTACTATGCAGCACATATGTGTTTGCCCGTCGAGTGAAACTCGGAGGAAGAGGGATCACTCGGAAGGAGAGAAGAAGGAGGGAGAGCATTATGGTGTCTCCCCTTTTTCGGGTGATGATGTTGACTGTTGTGCAGGGTTTGTCAGTGAGCAGGAGGTGCAAGCGAGCGAGCGAGCGAGCGAGTCGAGCGAGGCCGAGAATGAGAGAGATTTGTTTTTTTTGTGAGAGGGACAACCGAAGGATCCTGAAGGACCCAGAGACTTCCAATACGCATCCTGATGCGTCTTCTCTTGACAAAGAAAATGGCTGGGAGTTTGCGTACCTAGTGCACGTGACTTGTGCTCACTGAAGTGTGGGACCTCACGCATGGGCACCACACGTAAGGACAGACCTGTTGGTGTAAAAACTCGGTTGATTATTATAGTGCATTAGAACAAAGTTTCCTATGGATTCAAGGGTAGGAAATCCAAGTTAACTCATTTACATGACTTTATTTTTTCCATGAAGCAAAGTTAACACATCTATCAATTGGTACATTTTGGAGTGACTAAGAAGGATCCATGCTTACTTTTTCGTTTTCACGTGTTAAACTTGTTTAAATCTTGGTCAAACCTAGGATTTGACAGAGATTCAAATGGGCGGAAAATTCAAAAAAAAACAGAAAAATGAAAAACCAAAGCACATACGTAGTTTTCTTATGTCATATAGTAAGCATTCAAGTTGATAAACAAGGTCTAGACATATTCAAAACATACAAATCATGTATGTACCCCTAACCCTAAACTATGTCTTATGAAGTCAAGCATGAAGAGAAGTGGTTTTGGGTTTCAAACATGGAAATTTCAAAAACCTCCCAAAAACTTCATTTAGAGTGACTAAGAAGGATAAATGCTTCCCTTTTCATTTTCATGTTTTAAACTTGTTTAAATCTTGGTAAAACCTAGGATCTGACCAAGATTCAAATGGGCATCAAAAATAAAAAAAATCAGAAAAATGAAAAACCAAAGCACATAGTCTTCTTATGTCATATAGTAAGCATTAAAGTTGATAAACAAGGTCTAGACGTATTCAAACCAGACAAATCATGTATCTACCCCTAACCCTAAACTCTGTCTTATGAAGTCAAGCATGAAGAGAAGTTGTTTTGGGTTTCAAACATGGAAATTTGAAAAACCCTCTCAAAGAGCTTCATTTTGGAGTGACTAAGAAGGATCCATAGGAAACTATGTACTAATACAGTATAATGATCACCCGAGTTATTAGAGCAACAAGTCTGTCACTTACGTGTGGTTCCCATGCGTGAGGTCCCAGACTTCAGTGAGCACAAGTCACGTAGTCTTCTTATGTCATATAGTAAGCATTCAATTAAGTTGATAAACAAGGTCTAGACATATCAAACCAGAAAAATCATGTATCTACCCCCTATATATCCCTAAACCCTGACTTATGAAGTCAAGCATGAAGAGAAGAAGTGGTTTTTGGTTTCAAACAGGGAAATTTCAAAAATCCTCCCAAGATCGAGCTTCATTTTGGAGTGACTAGTTAAGACGCATACATGCTTACTTTTTCATATTCATGTTTTAAACTTGTTCAAATCTTGGTCAACAAACCTAGCTACGATTTGATGAAGATTCAAATGGGTATAAAAAATTAAAACCAAGGTCTGCTCATGTCATATAGTAAGCATTCAATTAAGATGATAAACAAGGTCTAGACATATTCAAACTAGTAGGAAAATCATGTATCTACCCCCTAACCCTAAACTATGTCTTATGAAGTCAAGCATGCATGAAGAAAAGTGGTTTTTGGTTTTCAAGCATGGAAATTTCAAAAACCCTCCCAAGAGCTACATATTGGAGTGACTAAGAAGGATAGATGCTTAATTTTTCATATTCATGTTTTAAACTTGATTAAATCATGGTCAAACCTAGAATTTGACCAAGATTCAAATGGGCATAAAAATTCAAAAAAAAATGAAAAACCAATGCACATAGTCATCTTATGTCATCTAGTAAGCATTCAATTAAGTTGATAAACAAGGTCTAGACATATTCAAACCAGAAAATTCATGTATCAAGCTACCCCTAACCCCAAACTCTGTCTTATGAAGTCAAGCATGAAGAGAAGTACGTGGTTTTTTGGTTTCAAACATGGAAATTTCAAAACCCCTCTCAAGAGCTTCATTTTGGAGTGACTACGAAGGATACATGCTTAATTTTTCATATTCATGTTTTAAACTTGTTTAAATCATGGTCAAACCTAGGATTTGGCCAAGATTCAAATGGGCAAAATTTTAAAAAAATGAAAAATCAAGGCACATAGTCTTCTTATGTCATATAGTAAGCATCATTCAATTAAGTTGATAAACAAGGTCTAGACATATTCAAACGAGAGAAATCATGTATCTACCCCCTAACACTAAACTCTGTCTCATGAAGTCAAGCGAATGCATGAAGATATGTGGTTTTTGGTTTCAAACATGGAAATTTCAAAAACCCTCCCAAGAGCTTCATTTCGAAGAGATTAATTAAGAAGCATACATGCATGCTTACTTTTTCATATTCATGTTTTAAACTTATATTCAAATCTTGGTGAAACCTAGGATTTGACCAAGATTCAAATGGGTATAAAAATTAAAAAAACAAAAAAGGTCTTCTTATGTTATATAGTAGGCATTCAATTAAGTTGATAAACAAGGTCTAGACATATTCAAACAAGAAAAATCAAGCATGTATCTACCCCTAACCCTAAACTCTGTTTCATGAAGTCAAGCATGAAGATATGTGGTTTTTGGTTTCGAACATGGAAATTCAAAAACCCTCCCAAGAGCTTCATTTTGAAGTGACTAAGAAGCATACATGCTTACTTTTTCATATTCATGTTTTTAACTTATTCAAATCTTGGTGGAACCAAGGATTTGACCAAGATTCAAATGGGTATAAAAGTTCAAAAAAAACAAGGTCTTCTTAATTGTTATATAGTAAGCATTCAATTAATTTGATAAACAAGGTCTACACATATTCAAACCAGGAAAATCATGTATCTACCCCCTAACCCTAAACTCTGTCTTATGAAGAAGTCAAGCATGCATGAAGAGAAGTGGTTTTTGGTTTCAAGCATGGAAATTTCAAAAACCCTCCCAAGAGCTACATATTGGAGTGACTAAGAAGGATAGATGCTTAATTTTTCATATTCATGTTTTAAACTTGTTTAAATCATGGTCAAACCTAGGATTTAACCAAGATTGAAATGGGCAAAATTTTAAAAAATGAAAAATGAAGGCACATAGTCTTCTTATTTTTGGTTTCAAACATGGAAATTTCAAAAACCCTCCCAAAGAGCTTCATTTTGGAGTGACTAAGAAGGATCCATAGGAAACTATGTACTAATACAGTATAATGATCACCCGAATTATTAGAGCAACAAGTCTGTCACTTACGTGTGGTTCCCATGCGTGAGGTCCCACACTTCAGTGAGCACAAGTCACGTACGCTAGGTAGGCAAACTCCCGGCCATCTTCTTTGTCAAGAGAGAGGCATCAACACTCTCTCTCTCTCTCTCTCTCTCTCTCTCTCCAATTATCCACCTCCGTTGGCTGCCGGTTTTGGCAGGTCGTTTCTAGCTCAGCTCGTAGGCCATGGTGTGCAGGCTCTGTAGCCATGGCGATTTGGTCGCGCCAAGTGGTTCGTCCCCAGCTCCGACGAGGATCAATCCGGACGGTGCCTATTAAGGACCCGATCGCATTTCTTGCTTTCAGCATGGGGTCTACCATGTAAATCTTAGGGATTTAGACGTAATTTCCTGTTTATTTTGTGTCCTGCTGTAAACTCCGCTCTGATGCGTATTGGAAATCTGGGTCCTTCAGGATCGTTCGGTTGTCCCTCTAAAAAAAAACATCTCTCGCATTCTCGGCCTTTCTCGCTCGCTCGCACCCCCCTGCGCACTGACAACCCTGCACAACAGTCAACATCACCAGAAAAAGGACAGACACCATAAATAAGTGGGGCCCCGTGACTGCTCTCCCTTCGTCTCCTCCCGTGTGATCCCTCTTCCTCCGACTCCCGACCTTGCGGAAAAGAAAAATGAAATGAAAGAGTTTCACTGGACGGGCAAACACATGTGCTGCCTAGTAATAATAATAATAACGTAAAAAAATCGACCTACAAATCTATTATTAAATAAGCTAAACTAGGGTTTTGCCCAGTACTACGGATCAATTTCTGAAAATCCAACTACGGGGTTCGATTTTGGCCTGCTAATATAAAATTATATAATCCGAACTAGTATTCCTCTAAAAAATCATTTTGGTATGCATCGTTTGGTACTTTTCATAGCTAGAGTGCTTACTCCCTCCGTTAGCAAATATTCTTCGTATGTCATAAAGTAAGCATTCAAGTTGAAAAACAAGCTCTAGACATATTCAAACCAGAAAAATCATGTATCTACCCCCTATATATCCCTAAACCCTGACTTATGAAGTCAAGCATGAAGAGAAGTGGTTTTTGGTTTCAATCATGGAAATTTCAAAAACCCTCCCAAGAGCTTCATTTTGGAGTGACTAATTAAGAAGCATACATGCTTACCTTTTCATATTAATGTTTTAAACTTGTTCAAATCTTGGTCAACAAACCTAGGATTTGACGAAGAATCAAATGTGTATAAAAAAATTAAAACCAAGGTCTGCTCATGTCATATAGTGAGCATTCAATTAAATTGATAAACAAGGTCTAGACATATTCAAACTAGCAGGAAAATCATGTATCTACCCCCTAACCCAAACTCTATCTTATGAAGTCAAGCATGCATGAAGAGAAGTGGTTTTTGGTTTTCAAGCATGGAAATTTCAAAAACTCTTATGTCATCAAGTAAGCATTCATCAATTAAGTTGATAAATAATGTCTAGACATATTCAAACCAGAAAGTTTATGTATCAAGCTACCCCTAACCCCAAACTTTGTCTTATGAAGTCTAGCATGAAGAGAAGTACGTGGTTTTTTGGTTTCAAACATGGAAATTTCAAAAACCCTCTCAAGATCGAGCTTCATTTTGGAGTGACTACGAAGGATACATGCTTAATTTTTCATATTCATGTTTTAAACTTGTTTAAATCATGGTCAAACCTAGGATTTGACCAAGATTCAAATGGGCATAAAAATTCAAAAAAAACAATAAAATGAAAAACCAATGCACATAGTCATCTTATGTCATCTAGTAAGCATTCAATTAAGTTGATAAACAAGGTCTAGACATATTCAAACCAGAAAATTCATGTATCAAGCTACCCCTATCCCCAAACTCTGTCTTATGAAGTCAAGCATGAAGAGAAGTACGTGGTTTTTTTGGTTTCAAACATGGAAATTTCAAAAACCCTCTCAAGAGCTTCATTTCGAAGCGATTAATTAAGAAGCATACATGCATGCTTACTTTTTCATATTGATGTTTTAAACTTATTGAAATCTTGGTGAAACCTAGGATTTGACCAAGATTCAAATGGGTATAAAAATTAAAAAAAAAAAAAGGTCTTCTTATGTTATATAGTAGGCATTCAATTAAGTTGATAAACAAGGTCTAGACATATTCAAACCAGAAAAATCATGCATGTATCTACCCCTAACCCTAAACTCTGTTTCATGAAGTCAAGCATGAAGATATGTGGTTTTTGGTTTCGAACATGGAAATTCAAAAACCCTCCCAAGAGCTTCATTTTGAAGTGACTAAGAAGCATACATGCTTACTTTTTCATATTCATGTTTTTAACTTATTCAAATCTTGGTGGAACCAAGGATTTGACCAAGATTCAAATGGGTATAAAAATTCAAAAAAAAAACAAGGTCTTCTTATGTTATATAGTAAGCATTCAATTATTTTGATAAACAAGGTCTACACATATTCAAACCAGGAAATTATGTATCTACCCCCTAACCCTAAACTCTGTCTTATGAAGTCAAGCATGCATGAAGAGAAGTGGTTTTTGGTTTCAAGCATGGAAATTTCAAAAACCCTCCCAAGAGCTTCATTTTGGAGTGACTAATTAAGAAGCATACGTACGTGCTTACTTTTTCATATTCATGTTTTAAACTTGTTCAAATATTGGTCAAACCTATGATTTGACCAAGATTCAAATGGGTATAAAAAATGAAAACCAAGGTCTTCTTATTTCATATAGTAAGCATTCAATTAAGTTGATAAATAAGGTCTAGACATATTCAAACCAGAAAAATCATGTATCAAGCTACCCCTAACCCCTAATTAACTCTGTCTTATGAAGTCAAGCATGAAGATAAGTATGTGGTTTTTTGGTTTCAAAGATGGAAATTTCAAAAACCCTCTCAAGATCGAGCTTCATTTTGGAGTGACTACGAAGGATACATGCTTACTTTTTCATATTCATGTTTTAAACTTGTTTAAATCATGGTCAAACCTAAGATTTGACAAAGATTCAAATGGGCATAATTTAAAAAAAAACAAAAAATGAAAAACCAAGGCACATAGTCTTCTTATGTTATATTGTAAGCATTCAATTAAGTTGATAAACAAGGTCTAGACATATTCAAACCAGAGAAATCATGTATCTACCCCCTAACCTAAACTCTGTCTCATGAAGTCAAGCATGATGATATGTGGTTTTTTGGTTTCAAACATGGAAATTTCAAAAACCCTCCCAAGAGCTTCATTTTGAAGTGATTAATTATGAAGCATACATGCATGCTTACTTTTTCATATTCATGTTTTAAACTTATTCAAATCTTGGTGAAACCTAGGATTTGACCAAGATTCAAATCCGTATAAAAATTAAAAAACAAAATAAAAAAACAAGGTCTTCTTATGTTATATAGTAAGCATTCAATTAAGTTGATAAATAAGGTCTAGACATATTCAAACCAGAAAAATCATGTATCTACCCCTAACCCTAAACTTTGTCTTATGAAGTCAAGCATGAAGAGAAGTGGTTTTTGGTTTCAAGCATGGAAATTTCAAAAACCTCCCCAAACTTCATTTTAGAGTGACTAAGAAGGATACAAGCTTCCCTTTTCATTTTCATGTTTTAAACTTGTTTAAATTATCTTGGTCCGCCCATGCTATAGTCTGGATCCGCCCATGCTATAGTTTGAGGCCATTTGGATGACGTCGAAAAAATTCTTTGATTAGAAATGGGGTTGTTCGAACCCCGTAGTTGGATTTTTTTGAACCTTGATCTGTAGTACTGGGCAAAACCCTAGTTTAACCTATTTAATTATAGATTCGTAGGTCGATTTTTCTACGTTCCTTTTTATTAGTATTACTCTACTATGCAGCACATATGTATTTGCCCGTCGAGTGAAACTCGGAGGAAGAGGGATCACTCGGAAGGAGAGAAGAAGGAGGGAGAGCATTATGGTGTCTCCCCTTTTTCGGGTGATGATGTTGACTTTTGTGCAGGGTTTGTCAGTGAGCAGGAGGTGCGAGCGAGCGAGCGAGCGAGGCCGAGAATGAGAGAGATTTGTTTTTTTTGTGAGAGGGACAACCAAAGGATCCAGAAGGACCCACATACTTCCAACACGCATCCTGATGCGTCTTCTCTTGACAAAGAAGATGGCTGGGAGTTTGCGTACCTACTGCACGTGACTTGTGCTCACTGAAGTGTGGGACCTCACGCATGGGCACCACACGTAAGTGACAGACCTGTTGGTGTAAAAACTCGGTTGATTATTATAGTGCATTAGAACAAAGTTTCCTATGGATTCAAGGGTAGGAAATCCAAGTTAACTCATTTACATGACATTATTTTTTCCATGAAGCAAAGTTAACACATCTATCAATTGTACATTTTGGAGTGACTAAGAAGGATCCATGCTTACTTTTTCGTTTTCACGTGTTAAACTTGTTTAAATCTTGGTCAAACCTAGGATTTGACAGAGATTCAAATGGGCGGAAAATTCAAAAAAAAAACAGAAAAATGAAAAACCAAAGCACATACGTAGTTTTCTTATGTCATATAGTAAGCATTCAAGTTGATAAACAAGGTCTAGACATATTCAAAACATACAAATCATGTATGTACCCCTAACCCTAAACTATGTCTTATGAAGTCAAGCATGAAGAGAAGTGGTTTTGGGTTTCAAACATGGAAATTTCAAAAACCTCCCAAAAACTTCATTTAGAGTGACTAAGAAGGATAAATGCTTCCCTTTTCATTTTCATGTTTTAAACTTGTTTAAATCTTGGTAAAACCTAGGATCTGACCAAGATTCAAATGGGCATCAAAAATAAAAAAATCAGAAAAATGAAAAACCAAAGCACATAGTCTTCTTATGTCATATAGTAAGCATTAAAGTTGATAAACAAGGTCTAGACGTATTCAAACCAGACAAATCATGTATCTACCCCTAACCCTAAACTCTGTCTTATGAAGTCAAGCATGAAGAGAAGTTGTTTTGGGTTTCAAACATGGAAATTTCAAAAACCCTCTCAAAGAGCTTCATTTTGGAGTGACTAAGAAGGATCCATAGGAAACTATGTACTAATACAGTATAATGATCACCCGAGTTATTAGAGCAACAAGTCTGTCACTTACGTGTGGTTCCCATGCGTGAGGTCCCACACTTCAGTGAGCACAAGTCACGTAGTCTTCTTATGTCATATAGTAAGCATTCAATTAAGTTGATAAACAAGGTCTAGACATATCAAACCAGAAAAATCATGTATCTACCCCCTATATATCCCTAAACCCTGACTTATGAAGTCAAGCATGAAGAGAAGAAGTGGTTTTTGGTTTCAAACATGGAAATTTCAAAAATCCTCCCAAGAGCTTCATTTTGGAGTGACTAGTTAAGACGCATACATGCTTACTTTTTCATATTCATGTTTTAAACTTGTTCAAATCTTGGTCAACAAACCTAGCTACGATTTGTGAAGATTCAAATGGGTATAAAAAATTAAAACCAAGGTCTGCTCATGTCATATAGTAAGCATTCAATTAAATTGATAAACAAGGTCTAGACATATTCAAACTAGTAGGAAAATCATGTATCTACCCCTAACCCTAAACTATGTCTTATGAAGTCAAGCATGCATGAAGAAAAGTGGTTTTTGGTTTTCAAGCATGGAAATTTCAAAAACCCTCCCAAGAGCTACATATTGGAGTGACTAAGAAGGATAGATGCTTAATTTTTCATATTCATGTTTTAAACTTGATTAAATCATGGTCAAACCTAGAATTTGACCAAGATTCAAATGGGCATAAAAATTCAGAAAAAATGAAAAACCAATGCACATAGTCATCTTATGTCATCTAGTAAGCATTCAATTAAGTTGATAAACAAGGTCTAGACATATTCAAACCAGAAAATTCATGTATCAAGCTACCCCTAACCCCAAACTCTGTCTTATGAAGTCAAGCATGAAGAGAAGTACGTGGTTTTTTGGTTTCAAACATGGAAATTTCAAAACCGCTCTCAAGAGCTTCATTTTGGAGTGACTACGAAGGATACATGCTTAATTTTTCATATTCATGTTTTAAACTTGTTTAAATCATGGTCAAACCTAGGATTTGGCCAAGATTCAAATGGGCAAAATTTTAAAAAAATGAAAAATCAAGGCACATAGTCTTCTTATGTCATATAGTAAGCATCATTCAATTAAGTTGATAAACAAGGTCTAGACATATTCAAACGAGAGAAATCATGTATCTACCCCCTAACACTAAACTCTGTCTCATGAAGTCAAGCGCATGCATGAAGATATGTGGTTTTTGGTTTCAAACATGGAAATTTCAAAAACCCTCCCAAGAGCTTCATTTCGAAGAGATTAATTAAGAAGCATACATGCATGCTTACTTTTTCATATTCATGTTTTAAACTTATATTCAAATCTTGGTGAAACCTAGGATTTGACCAAGATTCAAATGGGTATAAAAATTAAAAAAAAAGGTCTTCTTATTTTATATACTAGGCATTCAATTAAGTTGATAAACAAGGTCTAGACATATTCAAACAAGAAAAATCAAGCATGTATCTACCCCTAACCCTAAACTCTGTTTCATGAAGTCAAGCATGAAGATATGTGGTTTTTGGTTTCGAACATGGAAATTCAAAAACCCTCCCAAGAGCTTCATTTTGAAGTGACTAAGAAGCATACATGCTTACTTTTTCATATTCATGTTTTTAACTTATTCAAATCTTGGTGGAACCAAGGATTTGACCAAGATTCAAATGGGTATAAAAGTTCAAAAAAAACAAGGTCTTCTTAATTGTTATATAGTAAGCATTCAATTAATTTGATAAACAAGGTCTACACATATTCAAACCAGGAAAATCATGTATCTACCCCCTAACCCTAAACTCTGTCTTATGAAGAAGTCAAGCATGCATGAAGAGAAGTGGTTTTTGGTTTCAAGCATGGAAATTTCAAAAACCCTCCCAAGAGCTACATATTGGAGTGACTAAGAAGGATAGATGCTTGATTTTTCATATTCATGTTTTAAACTTGTTTAAATCATGGTCAAACCTAGGATTTAACCAAGATTCAAATGGGCAAAATTTTAAAAAATGAAAAATCAAGGCACATAGTCTTCTTATTTTTGGTTTCAAACATGGAAATTTCAAAAACCCTCCCAAAGAGCTTCATTTTGGAGTGACTAAGAAGGATCCATAGGAAACTATGTACTAATACAGTATAATGATCACCCGAGTTATTAGAGCAACAAGTCTGTCACTTACGTGTGGTTCCCATGCGTGAGGTCCCACACTTCAGTGAGCACAAGTCACGTACGCTAGGTAGGCAAACTCCCGGCCATCTTCTTTGTCAAGAGAGAGGCATCAACACTCTCTCTCTCTCTCTCTCTCCAATTATCCACCTCCGTTGGCTGCCGGTTTTGGCAGGTCGTTTCTAGCTCAGCTCGTAGGCCATGGTGTGCAGGCTCTGTAGCCATGGCGATTTGGTCGCGCCAAGTGGTTCGTCCCCGGCTCCGACGAGGATCAATCCGGACGGTGCCTATTAAGGACCCGATCGCATTTCTTGCTTTCAGCATGGGGTCTACCATGTAAATCTTAGGGATTTAGACGTAATTTCCTGTTTATTTTGTGTCCTGCTGTAAACTCCGCTCTGATGCGTATTGGAAATCTGGTCCTTCAGGATCGTTCGGTTGTCCCTCTAAAAAAAACATCTCTCTCATTCTCGGCCTTTCTCGCTCGCTCGCACCCCCCTGCGCACTGACAACCCTGCACAACAGTCAACATCACCAGAAAAAGGACAGACACCATAAATAAGTGGGGCCCCGTGACTGCTCTCCCTTCGTCTCCTCCCGTGTGATCCCTCTTCCTCCGACTCCCGACCTTGCGGAAAAGAAAAATGAAATGAAAGAGTTTCACTGGACGGGCAAACACATGTGCTGCCTAGTAATAATAATAATAACGTAAAAAAATCGACCTACGAATCTATTATTAAATAAGCTAAACTAGGGTTTTGCCCAGTACTACGGATCAATTTCTGAAAATCCAACTACGGGGTTCGATTTTGGCCTGCTAATATAAAATTATATAATCCGAACTAGTATTCCTCTAAAAAATCATTTTGGTATGCATCGTTTGGTACTTTTCATAGCTAGAGTGCTTACTCCCTCCGTTAGCAAATAGTCTTCGTATGTCATATAGTAAGCATTCAAGTTGAAAAACAAGCTCTAGACATATTCAAACCAGAAAAATCATGTATCTACCCCCTATATATCCCTAAACCCTGACTTATGAAGTCAAGCATGAAGCGAAGTGGTTTTTGATTTTAATCATGGAAATTTCAAAAACCCTCCCAAGAGCTTCATTTTGGAGTGACTAATTAAGAAGCATACATGCTTACCTTTTCATATTAATGTTTTAAACTTGTTCAAATCTTGGTCAACAAACCTAGCATTTGACGAAGAATCAAATGTGTATAAAAAAATGAAAACCAAGGTCTGCTCATGTCATATAGTGAGCATTCAATCAAATTGATAAACAAGGTCTAGACATATTCAAACTAGCAGGAAAATCATGTATCTACCCCCTAACCCAAACTCTATCTGATGAAGTCAAGCATGCATGAAGAGAAGTGGTTTTTGGTTTTCAAGCATGGAAATTTCAAAAACTCTTATGTCATCAAGTAAGCATTCATAAATTAAGTTGATAAATAATGTCTAGACATATTCAAACCAGAAAGTTTATGTATCAAGCTACCCCTAACCCCAAACTTTGTCTTATGAAGTCTAGCATGAAGAGAAGTACGTGGTTTTTTGGTTTCAAACATGGAAATTTCAAAAACCCTCTCAAGATCGAGCTTCATTTTGGAGTGACTACAAAGGATACATGCTTAATTTTTCATATTCATGTTTTAAACTTGTTTAAATCATGGTCAAACCTAGGATTTGACCAAGATTCAAATGGGCATAAAAATTCAAAAAAAACAATAAAATGAAAAACCAATGCACATAGTCATCTTATGTCATCTAGTAAGCATTCAATTAAGTTGATAAACAAGGTCTAGACATATAGAAAACCAGAAATTTCATGTATCAAGCTACCCCTATCCCCAAACTCTGTCTTATGAAGTCAAGCATGAATAGAAGTACGTGGTTTTTTTTGGTTTCAAACATGGAAATTTCAAAAACCCTCTCAAGAGCTTCATTTCGAAGCGATTATTTAAGAAGCATACATGCATGCTTACTTTTTCATATTCATGTTTTAAACTTATTGAAATCTTGGTGAAACCTAGGATTTGACCAAGATTAAAATGGGTATAAAAATTAAAAAAAAAACAAAAAAGGTCTTCTTATGTTATATAGTAGGCATTCAATTAAGTTGGTAAACAAGGTCTAGACATATTCAAACCAGAAAAATCATGCATGTATCTACCCCTAACCCTAAACTCTGTTTCATGAAGTCAAGCATGAAGATATGTGGTTTTTGGTTTCGAACATGGAAATTCAAAAACCCTCCCAAGAGCTTCATTTTGAAGTGACTAAGAAGCATACATGCTTACTTTTTCATATTCATGTTTTTAACTTATTCAAATCTTGGTGGAACCAAGGATTTGACCAAGATTCAAATGGGTATAAAAATTCAAAAAAAACAAGGTCTTCTTATGTTATATAGTAAGCATTCAATTATTTTGATAAACAAGGTCTACACATATTCAAACCAGGAAATTATGTATCTACCCCCTAACCCTAAACTCTGTCTTATGAAGTCAAGCATGCATGAAGAGAAGTGGTTTTTGGTTTCAAGCATGGAAATTTCAAAAACCCTCCCAAGAGCTTCATTTTGGAGTGACTAATTAAGAAGCATACGTACGTGCTTACTTTTTCATATTCGTGTTTTAAACTTGTTCAAATCTTGGTCAAACCTATGATTTGACCAAGATTCAAATGGGTATAAAAAATGAAAACCAAGGTCTTCTTATGTCATATAGTAAGCATTCAATTAAGTTGATAAATAAGGTCTAGACATATTCAAACCAGAAAAATCATGTATCAAGCTACCCCTAACCCCTAATTAACTCTGTCTTATGAAGTCAAGCATGAAGATAAGTATGTGGTTTTTTGGTTTCAAACATGGAAATTTCAAAAACCCTCTCAAGATCGAGCTTCATTTTGGAGTGACTACGAAGGATACATGCTTACTTTTTCATATTCATGTTTTAAACTTGTTTAAATCATGGTCAAACCTAGGATTTGACAAAGATTCAAATGGGCATAATTTAAAAAAAACAAAAAATGAAAAACCAAGGCACATAGTCTTCTTATGTTATATTGTAAGCATTCAATTAAGTTGATAAACAAGGTCTAGACATATTCAAACCAGAGAAATCATGTATCTACCCCCTAACCTAAACTCTGTCTCATGAAGTCAAGCATGATGATATGTGGTTTTTTGGTTTCAAACATGGAAATTTCAAAAACCCTCCCAAGAGCTTCATTTTGAAGTGATTAATTATGAAGCATACATGCATGCTTACTTTTTCATATTCATGTTTTAAACTTATTCAAATCTTGGTGAAACCTAGGATTTGACCAAGATTCAAATCCGTATATAAATTAAAAAACAAAATAAAAAAACAAGGTCTTCTTATGTTATATAGTAAGCATTCAATTAAGTTGATAAATAAGGTCTAGACATATTCAAACCAGAAAAATCATGTATCTACCCCTAACCCTAAACTTTGTCTTATGAAGTCAAGCATGAAGAGAAGTGGTTTTTGGTTTCAAGCATGGAAATTTCAAAAACCTCCCCAAACTTCATTTTAGAGTGACTAAGAAGGATACAAGCTTCCCTTTTCATTTTCATGTTTTAAACTTGTTTAAATTATCTTGGTCCGCCCATGCTATAGTCTGGATCTGCCCATGCTTTAGTTTGAGGCCATTTGGATGACGTCGAAAAAATTCTTTGATTAGAAATAGGGTTGTTCGAACCCCGTAGTTGGATTTTTTTGAACCTTGATCTGTAGTACTGGGCAAAACCCTAGTTTAACCTATTTAATTATAGATTCGTAGGTCGATTTTTCTACGTTCCTTTTTATTAGTATTACTCTACTATGCAGCACATATGTGTGTAGGATAACGTTGCATAGAAAACAAAAATTTTCCTACGGCAAACACGCAATCCAAGCCAAGATGCAATCTAGAAGACAGTAGCAACGAGGGGGTATCGAGTCTCACCCTTGAAGAGATTCCAAAGCCTACAAGATGAGGCTCTTGTTGCTGCGGTAGACGATCACTTGCCGCTTGCAAAAGCGCGTAGAAGATCTTGATCACGATCGGTTCCGGCGCCACGAACGGGCAGCACCTCCGTACTCGGTCACACGTTCGGTTGTTGATGAAGACGACGTCCACCTCCCCGTTCCAGCGGGCAGCGGAAGTAGTAGCTCCTCTTGAATCCGACAGCACGACGGCGTGGTGTCGGTGGCGGTGTAGAAGTCCGGCGGAGCTTCGCTAAGCAATGCGGGCAATATGGAGTGGAGGAGCTTGGCTAGGGTTTGGGAGGGGGTGGCCGGCCACTCTATGGGGGGCGGCCAGCTTATGGTCTTGGGGTGGCCGGCCCCCTCCCTTGGCCCCTCATTATATAGGTGGATCCCAAGTGTTGGTGTCCAAGTCTTCGAATAAGACCCGAAACCAAAACCTTCCATAGGAGGGGGAAACCTAGCCCAACTAGGACTCCCACCCAAAGGTGGGATTCCCACCTCCCATGTGGGGGGTGGCCGGCCCCCCTATGGTGGAGTCCACTTGGGACTCCACCCCATCTAGGGCTGGCCGGCCATGGAGGTGGAGTCCCTTGTGGACTCCACCTTCCTTGGTGGTTTCTTCCGGACTTTTCTAGAACCTTCTAGAACCTTCCATAGAACCTTCCGCGACATTTTATTTCACATAAAATGACATCCTATATATGAATCTTATTCTCCGGACCATTCCGGAACTCCTCGTGATGTCCGGGATCTCATCCGGGATTCCGAACAAATATTCGAACTCCATTCCATAATTCAAGTGCTACCATTTCAACATCCAACTTTAAGTGTGTCACCCTACGGTTCGAGAACTATGCGGACATGGTTGAGTACTCACTCCGACCAATAACCAATAGCGGGATCTGGAGATCCATAATGGCTCCCACATATTCAACGATGACTTTAGTGATCGAATGAACCATACACATATATTACCAATTCCCTTTGTCTCGCGATATTTTACTTGTCCGAGGTTTGATCTTCGGTATCACTCTATACCTTGTTCAACCTCGTCTCCTGACAAGTACTCTTTACTCGTACCGTGGTATGTGGTCTCTTATGAACTCATTCATATGCTTGCAAGACATTAGACGACATTCCACCGAGAGGGCCCAGAGTATATCTATCCGTCATCGGGATGGACAAATCCCACTGTTGATCCATATGCCTCAACTCATACTTTCCGGATACTTAATCCCACCTTTATAGCCACCCATTTACGCAGTGGTGTTTGGTGTAATCAAAGTACCTTTCCGGTATAAGTGATTTACATGATCTCATGGTCATAAGGACTAGGTAACTATGTATCGAAAGCTTATAGCAAATAACTTAATGACGAGATCTTATGCTACGCTTAATTGGGTGTGTCCATTATATCATTCACACAATGACATAACCTTGTTATTAATAACATCCAATGTTCATGATTATGAAACTAATCATCCATTAATCAACAAGCTAGTTTAAGAGGCATACTAGGGACTTCTTGTTTGTCTACATATCACACATGTACTAATGTTTCGGTTAATACAATTCTAGCATACCGCTTCTGATGTAATCAAAGTACTTTATTATTGCCTCTAGGGCATATCTCCTTCAGTCTCCCACTTGCACTAGAGTCAATAATCTAACACCCATGGCATTCTGGTGTTGGTCATGCTTTGCCCTAGGGAGAGCTTTAGTCAACGGATCTGCTACATTCAGATCAGTGTGTACTTTGCAAATCTTTACTTCTCCATCTTCGATGTACTCGCGAATCGAGTGGTAACGCAGCTTGATATGCTTCAGCCTCTTGTGTGACCTTGGCTCTTGTGCATTGGCGATGGCACCCATGTTATCACAGTAAATGATTAATGGGTCCAATGCACTAGGAACCACACCGAGCTCTACAATGAACCTCTTCATCCATACCGCTTCTGATGAAGCCTCTGAAGCCGCTATGTACTCTGATTCTGTTGAAGACTTCGCCACCGTGCACTGCTTCGAGCTTGCCCAGCCATCGCAGCACCATTCAATATAAACACGTACCCAGATTGTGACTTAGAGTCATCAGGATCAGTGTTCCAACTTGCATCGGTGTAACCGTTTACAACGAGCTCTTGGTCACCTCCATAACAAAGAAACATATCCTTAGTTCTTTTCAAGTACTTCAGGATATTCTTGACCGCTGTCTAGTGTTCCATTCCTGGCTCACTTTGATATCTGCTAGTCAAACTAACAGCATGTGCTATATCCGGTCTAGTACATAGCATGGCATACATGATAGATCCTACTGCCGAGGCATAGGGGATGTTACACATCCTTTCTCTTTCTTCTGCCGTAGCCGGTCCTTGAGTTTTACTCAATACCTTGCCTGGTAACATAGGTAAGAACCCTTTCTTACTTTCGTCCATTCTAAACTTCTTTAGAATCTTGTCCAGATATGTACTCTGTGATAGCCCTATTAGGCGTCTTGATCTATCTCTATAAATCTTGATGCCTAATATATACGATGCTTCACCAAGGTCTTTCATTGAAAAACTATTATTCAAATAACCCTTAACACTGCTTAATAGTTCTATATCATTCCCGATCAATAATATGTCATCTACATATAATATCAGGAATGCTACAGAGCTCCCACTCACTTTCTTGTAAATACAGGCCTCTCCATGACACTGTATAAACCCGAAGTCTTTGATCACCTTATCAAAGCGTCGGTTCCAACTTCTTGATGCTTGCTTCAGTCCATAGATTGAACGCTGAAGTTTGCATACTTTGTCAGCATTTTTAGGATCGACAAAACCTTTGGGTTGTACCATATACAACTCTTCCTCAATATCTCCATTAAGGAACGCCGTTTTGACATCCATCTGCCAAATCTCATAATCGAAAAATGCAGCTATTGCTAACAAAATCCTCACAGATTTTAGCTTCGCTACAGGTGAGAAAGTCTCATCGTAGTCAACTCCTTGAATTTGTCGGAAACCCTTTGCGACAAGTCGAGCTTTATAGACAGTAATATTACCATCAGCATCTGTTTTTCTCTTGAAGATCCATTTATTCTCGACAGCCTTTCGGCTATCAGGTAAGTCTACCAAAGTCCATACTTTGTTATCATACATGGATCCCATTTCGGATTTCATGGCTTCTTGCCATTTGTTGGAATCTGGGCTCATCATCGCTTCTTCATACGTCGCAGTGGTCCTCATCATTGTTATCTACAATCATGACATTTAGACAAGGATCATACCAATCAGGAGTGGCACGTTCCCTTGTCGATCTGCGAGGTTCGATGGTTTCCTCGTTCAAGTTTCATGATCATTATCATTAGCTTCCTCTGTTGCCGGTGTAGGCGGTGCAGGTACAACTTCCGATGCTGCGCTACTCTGATCAACGAGTATAGATTCATCAATCTCATCGAGTTCTACTTTTCTTCCAGTCACTTCTTTAGTGAGAAATTCTTTCTCAAGAAAGGTTCCGTTCTTAGCAACAAAGATTTTGCCTTCGGATTTGTGATAGAAAGTGTACCCTATATTTTCCTTAGGGTATCCTATGAAGACGCATTTCTCCGCTTTGGGTTCTAGCTTGTCCGGTTGTAACTTCTTTACATAGGCTTCGCAACCCCAAACTTTCAGTCACGACAGCTTAGGTTTCTTATTAAACCATAATTCATACGGTGTCGTTTCTACGGATTTTGATGGTGCTCTATTTAAAGTGAATGCGGCTGTCTCTAATGCATAACTCCAAAATGATAACGGCAAATCAGTAAGAGACATCATACTACGAACCATATCTAAGAGAGTTCGATTACGACGTTCGGACACACCGTTTCGTTGAGGTGTTCCCGGCGGTGTCAATTGTGAAAGTATTCCGCATTTCTTTAAATGCATGCCAAACTCATAACTCAGATATTCACCTCCACGATCAGATCGTAGAAATTTGATCTTCTTGTTACGTTGATTTTCTACTTCACTTTGAAATTCCTTAAACTTCTCGAAAGTTTCGGATTTATGTTTCATGAAATAGATATACCCATATCTACTCAGATCATCTGTGAAGGTTAGAACATAACGATAACCACCGCGCGATGCTACGCTCATTGGTCCACATACATCGGTATGTATGATTTCCAATAAGTCAGTAGCTCGCTCCATCATACCAGAAAATGGAGTCTTTGTCATTTTACCCATTAGACATGCTTCGCATCTATCAAGTGACTCAAAGTCAAGTGATTCAAGTAATCCATCAGTATGGAGTTTCTTCATGCGTTTCACTCCAATATGACCAAGACGACAGTGCCACATATAAGTAGAATTATCATTAAGTTTAATTCGCTTAGCATCAATGTTATGTATATGCGTATCACTACTATCGAGATCTAATAGAAATAAGCCATTCTTTTGTGGTGCTCGACCATAAAAGATATTATTCATAAAAATAGAACAACCATTATTCTCAGACTTGAATGAATAACCGTCTTGCATTAAACAAGATCCAGATATAATGTTCATGCTCAACGCAGGTACATAATAGCAATTATTTAGGCTTAAAACTAATCCCGAAGGTAGATGTAGAGGAAGTGTGCCATTGCGATCACATTGACCTTGGATCCATTTCCAACGCGCATCGTCACTTCATCTTTCAGCAGTTATCGTTTATTCTTTAGTTCCTGTTTCGAGTTACAAATATGAGCAACCGAACCAATATCAAATACCCAGGTACTAGAACGAGAACCAGTGAAATGAACATCTATAACATGTATATCAAATATACCTTCTTTCTTCTTCTTGACAAGGCCGCTCTTCAGATCAGCCAGATACTTGGAGCAATTACGCATCCAGTGTCCCTTCTCCTTGCAGTAATAGCACTCAGCATCAGGCTTAGGGCCGTTCTTAGGTTTCATAGGAGGCGTGGCAGCTTTCTTGCCACCCTTCTTGAATTTTCCCTTAGACTTGCCCTGTTTCTTGAAACTGGTGGTCTTGTTGACCATCAACACTTGGTGCTCTTTCTTGATCTCAATCTCAGCAGCTTTTAGCATGCCAAAGAGTTCAGGTAACTCCTTGTTAATGTTCTGCATATTGTAGTTCATCACAAAGTTCTTGTAACTTGGTGGCAGTGATTGAAGGACACGATTAATCCCCAGTCTGTTAGGAATCACTATTCCCAAGTCACTGAGTTTCTTCGCATGCCCGGTCATGGCGAGCATGTGCTCACTAACGGAGCTGCCTTCTTCCATCATACAGCTGAAGAAATGTTTCGATGCTTCATAGCATTCCACTGCCGCATGAGTCTCGAATATAGCTTTCAGCTCATTCATCAACTCATGAGGATCATGGTGCTCAAAACGTTTTTGAAGATCGGATTCCAGACTGCACAGGATGGCACACTGAACTTGAGAGTACCGAGTTTTCCGAGTCGCATAAACAGCTTTTACTTCATCGGATTCATCTTCTGCAGGAGGGTCACCTAGCGGTGCATCAAGCACAAATTGCAGATTTCCGCCAGAGGAAGATCCTCACATGACGGAACCAGTCGGTGAAGTTGCTACCGTTGCTCTTAAGTTTCTCTTTCTCTAGGAACTGATTAAAATTGATTGGGGACGCCATCTCTACAACATATATTTGCAATAGTTTAGACTAAGTTTATGACAAATTGAGTTCAAATTTTAATTCAACATAATTAAAAACCTAAGTGAACTCCCACTCAAAACAATATCCCTCGCATTGTCTTAGTGATCACACGAAC
Organism: Lolium perenne; assembly: GCF_019359855.2. Classification (NCBI taxonomy): domain Eukaryota; kingdom Viridiplantae; phylum Streptophyta; class Magnoliopsida; order Poales; family Poaceae; genus Lolium; species Lolium perenne. The sequence goes on from NC_067246.2 coordinate 352,113,438, forward strand.
CAAATCCACCGCACCTAAACCCGATCATCACGAGAAAAGGTGTGATTTCAATGGCGAACACTCAAAGTGTTCATCATATCAACCATATGATTCATGCTCTACCTTTCGGTATCACGTGTTCCGAGACCATGTACGTACATGCTAGGCTCGTCAAGGCCACCTTAGTATCCGCATGTGCAAAACTGTCTTGCACCCGTTATATGTACTTATTGAATCTATCACACCCGATCATCACGAGGTGCTTCGAAACGACAAGACTTGGCAACGGTGCTACTAAGGATGAACACTTTATTATCTTGAGATTTTAGTGAGGGATCATCTTATAATGCTACCGTCGCGATCTAAGCAAAATAAGATGCATAAAAAGGATTAACATCACATGCAGTTCATATGTGATATGATATGGCCCTTTTGTTCTTGCGCCTTTGATCTTCATCTCCAAAGCACGGATATGATCTCCATCATCTTCGGGCATGATCTCCATCATCGTCGGCGTAGCGTCAAGGTCAATGGCGCCGTCTTCATGATTGTCCTCCATGTAGCAACTATTACAACTACTTTGAAATACTACTCAACATGAAATTTAAAGACAACCATAAGGCTCCTGCCGGTTGCCACAATACAATAATGATCATCTCATACATATTCATCATCACATTATGGCCATATCACATCACCAAACCCTGCAAAAACAAGTTAGACGTCTCTAATTTGGTTTGCATATTTTACGTGGTTTAGGGTTTTCGAGAGAGATCTAATCTACCTACGAACATGAACCACAACGTTGATACTAATGTTTTCAATAGAAGAGTAAATTGAATCTTTACTATAGTAGGAGAGACAGACACCCGCAAAGCCTCTTATGCAATACAAGTTGCATGTCGAACGAGGAACAAGTCTCATGAACGCGGTCATGTAAAGTTAGTCCGAGCCGCTTCATCCCACTATGCCATAAAGATGCAAAGTACTCAAACTAAAGATAACAAGAGCATCAACGCCCACAAACCATTGTGTTCTACTCGTGCAACCATCTATGCATAGACACGGCTCTGATACCACTGTAGGATAACGTTGCATAGAAAACAAAAATTTTCCTACGGCAAACACGCAATCCAAGCCAAGATGCAATCTAGAAGACAGTAGCAACGAGGGGGTATCGAGTCTCACCCTTGAAGAGATTCCAAAGCCTACAAGATGAGGCTCTTGTTGCTGCGGTAGACGATCACTTGCCGCTTGCAAAAGCGCGTAGAAGATCTTGATCACGATCGGTTCCGGCGCCACGAACGGGCAGCACCTCCGTACTCGGTCACACGTTCGGTTGTTGATGAAGATGACGTCCACCTCCCGTTCCAGCGGGCAGCGGAAGTAGTAGCTCCTCTTGAATCCGACAGCACGACGGCGTGGTGTCGGTGGCGGTGTAGAAGTCCGGCGGAGCTTCGCTAAGCAATGCGGGCAATATGGAGTGGAGGAGCTTGGCTAGGGTTTGGGAGGGGGTGGCCGGCCACTCTATGGGGGGCGGCCAGCTTATGGTCTTGGGGTGGCCGGCCCCCTCCCTTGGCCCCTCATTATATAGGTGGATCCCAAGTGTTGGTGTCCAAGTCTTCGAATAAGACCCGAAACCAAAACCTTCCATAGGAGGGGGGAAACCTAGCCCAACTAGGACTCCCACCCAAAGGTGGGATTCCCACCTCCCATGTGGGGGTGGCGGCCCCCTATGGTGGAGTCCACTTGGGACTCCACCCCATCTAGGGCTGGCCGGCCATGGAGGTGGAGTCCCTTGTGGACTCCACCTTCCTTGGTGGTTTCTTCCGGACTTTTCTAGAACCTTCTAGAACCTTCCATAGAACCTTCCGCGACATTTTATTTCACATAAAATGACATCCTATATATGAATCTTATTCTCCGGACCATTCCGGAACTCCTCGTGATGTCCGGGATCTCATCCGGGACTCCGAACAAATATTCGAACTCCATTCCATAATTCAAGTGCTACCATTTCAACATCCAACTTTAAGTGTGTCACCCTACGGTTCGAGAACTATGCGGACATGGTTGAGTACTCACTCCGACCAATAACCAATAGCGGGATCTGGAGATCCATAATGGCTCCCACATATTCAACGATGACTTTAGTGATAGAATGAACCATACACATATATTACCAATTCCCTTTGTCTCGCGATATTTTACTTGTCCGAGGTTTGATCTTCGGTATCACTCTATACCTTGTTCAACCTCGTCTCCTGACAAGTACTCTTTACTCGTACCGTGGTATGTGGTCTCTTATGAACTCATTCATATGCTTGCAAGACATTAGACGACATTCCACCGAGAGGGCCCAGAGTATATCTATCCGTCATCGGGATGGACAAATCCCACTGTTGATCCATATGCCTCAACTCATACTTTCCGGATACTTAATCCCACCTTTATAGCCACCCATTTACGCAGTGGTGTTTGGTGTAATCAAAGTACCTTTCCGGTATAAGTGATTTACATGATCTCATGGTCATAAGGACTAGGTAACTATGTATCGAAAGCTTATAGCAAATAACTTAATGACGAGATCTTATGCTACGCTTAATTGGGTGTGTCCATTATATCATTCACACAATGACATAACCTTGTTATTAATAACATCCAATGTTCATGATTATGAAACTAATCATCCATTAATCAACAAGCTAGTTTAAGAGGCATACTAGGGACTTCTTATTTGTCTACATATCACACATCTACTAATGTTTCGGTTAATACAATTCTAGCATGATATATAAACATTTATCATAAACATAAAGATATAAATAATAACCACTTTATTATTGCCTCTAGGGCATATCTCCTTCAATGTGTTTGCCCGTCGAGTGAAACTTGGAGGAAGAGGGATCACTCGGAAGGAGAGAAGAAGGAGGGAGAGCATTATGGTGTCTCCCCTTTTTCGGGTGATGATGTTGACTTTTGTGCAGGGTTTGTCAGTGAGCAGGAGGTGCGAGCGAGCGAGCGAGCGAGGCCGAGAATGAGAGAGATTTGTTTTTTTTGTGAGAGGGACAACCGAAGGATCCAGAAGGACCCACATACTTCCAATACGCATCCTGATGCGTCTTCTCTTGACAAAGAAGATGGCTGGGAGTTTGCGTACCTACTGCACATGACTTGTGCTCACTGAAGTGTGGGACCTCACGCATGTGCACCACACGTAAGTGACAGACCTGTTCGTGTAAAAACTCGGTTGATTATTATAGTGCATTAGAACAAAGTTTCCTATGGATTCAAGGGTAGGAAATCCAAGTTAACTCATTTACATGACATTATTTTTTCCATGAAGCAAAGTTAACACATCTATCAATTGTACATTTTGGAGTGACTAAGAAGGATCCATGTTTACTTTTTCGTTTTCACGTGTTAAACTTGTTTAAATCTTGGTCAAACCTTGGATTTGACAGAGATTCAAATGGGCGGAAAATTCAAAAAAAAACAGAAAAATGAAAAACCAAAGCACATACGTAGTTTTCTTATGTCATATAGTAAGCATTCAAGTTGATAAACAAGGTCTAGACATATTCAAAACATACAAATCATGTATGTACCCCTAACCCTAAACTATGTCTTATGAAGTCAAGCATGAAGAGAAGTGGTTTTGGGTTTCAAACATGGAAATTTCAAAAACCTCCCAAAAAACTTCATTTAGAGTGACTAAGAAGGATAAATGCTTCCCTTTTCATTTTCATGTTTAAACTTGTTTAAATCTTGGTAAAACCTAGGATCTGACCAAGATTCAAATGGGCATCAAAAATAAAAAAAATCAGAAAAATGAAAAACCAAAGCACATAGTCTTCTTATGTCATATAGTAAGCATTAAAGTTGATAAACAAGGTCTAGACGTATTCAAACCAGACAAATCATGTATCTAGCCCTAACCCTAAACTCTGTCTTATGAAGTCAAGCATGAAGAGAAGTTGTTTTGGGTTTCAAACATGGAAATTTCAAAAACCCTCTCAAAGAGCTTCATTTTGGAGTGACTAAGAAGGATCCATAGGAAACTATGTACTAATACAGTATAATGATCACCCGAGTTATTAGAGCAACAAGTCTGTCACTTACGTGTGGTTCCCATGTGTGAGGTCCCACACTTCAGTGAGCACAAGTCACGTAGTCTTCTTATGTCATATAGTAAGCATTCAATTAAGTTGATAAACAAGGTCTAGACATATCAAACCAGAAAAATCATGTATCTACCCCTATATATCCCTAAACCCTGACTTATGAAGTCAAGCATGAAGAGAAGAAGTGGTTTTTGGTTTCAAACATGGAAATTTCAAAAATCCTCCCAAGAGCTTCATTTTGGAGTGACTAGTTAAGACGCATACATGCTTACTTTTTCATATTCATGTTTTAAACTTGTTCAAATCTTGGTCAACAAACCTAGCTACGATTTGACGAAGATTCAAATGGGTATAAAAAATTAAAACCAAGGTCTGCTCATGTCATATAGTAAGCATTCAATTAAGATGATAAACAAGGTCTAGACATATTCAAACTAGTAGGAAAATCATGTATCTACCCCCTAACCCTAAACTATGTCTTCTGAAGTCAAGCATGCATGAAGAAAAGTGGTTTTTGGTTTTCAAGCATGGAAATTTCAAAAACCCTCCCAAGAGCTACATATTGGAGTGACTAAGAAGGATAGATGCTTAATTTTTCATATTCATGTTTTAAACTTGATTAAATCATGGTCAAACCTAGAATTTGACCAAGATTCAAATGGGCATAAAAATTCAAAAAAAAATGAAAAACCAATGCACATAGTCATCTTATGTCATCTAGTAAGCATTCAATTAAGTTGATAAACAAGGTCTAGACATATTCAAACCAGAAAATTCATGTATCAAGCTACCCCTAACCCCAAACTCTGTCTTATGAAGTCAAGCATGAAGAGAAGTACGTGGTTTTTTGGTTTCAAACATAGAAATTTCAAAACCCCTCTCAAGAGCTTCATTTTGGAGTGACTACGAAGGATACATGCTTAATTTTTAATATTCATGTTTTAAACTTGTTTAAATCATGGTCAAACCTAGGATTTGGCCAAGATTCAAATGGGCAAAATTTTAAAAAAATGAAAAATCAAGGCACATAGTCTTCTTATGTCATATAGTAAGCATCATTCAATTAAGTTGATAAACAAGGTCTAGACATATTCAAACGAGAGAAATCATGTATCTACCCCCTAACACTAAACTCTGTCTCATGAAGTCAAGCGCATGCATGAAGATATGTGGTTTTTGGTTTCAAACATGGAAATTTCAAAAACCCTCCCAAGAGCTTCATTTCGAAGAGATTAATTAAGAAGCATACATGCATGCTTACTTTTTCATATTCATGTTTTAAACTTATATTCAAATCTTGGTGAAACCTAGGATTTGACCAAGATTCAAATGGGTATAAAAATTAAAAAAAAACAAAAAAGGTCTTCTTATGTTATATAGTAGGCATTCAATTAAGTTGATAAACAAGGTCTAGACATATTCAAACAAGAAAAATCAAGCATGTATCTACCCCTAACCCTAAACTCTGTTTCATGAAGTCAAGCATGAAGATATGTGGTTTTTGGTTTCGAACATGGAAATTCAAAAACCCTCCCAAGAGCTTCATTTTGAAGTGACTAAGAAGCATACATGCTTACTTTTTCATATTCATGTTTTTAACTTATTCAAATCTTGGTGGAACCAAGGATTTGACCAAGATTCAAATGGGTATAAAAGTTCAAAAAAAACAAGGTCTTCTTATATGTTATATAGTAAGCATTCAATTAATTTGATAAACAAGGTCTACACATATTCAAACCAGGAAAATCATGTATCTACCCCTAACCCTAAACTCTGTCTTATGAAGAAGTCAAGCATGCATGAAGAGAAGTGGTTTTTGGTTTCAAGCATGGAAATTTCAAAAACCCTCCCAAGAGCTACATATTGGAGTGACTAAGAAGGATAGATGCTTAATTTTTCATATTCATGTTTTAAACTTGTTTAAATCATGGTCAAACCTAGGATTTAACCAAGATTCAAATGGGCAAAATTTTAAAAAATGAAAAATCAAGGCACATAGTCTTCTTATTTTTGGTTTCAAACATGGAAATTTCAAAAACCCTCCCAAAGAGCTTCATTTTGGAGTGACTAACAAATATCCATAGGAAACTATGTACTAATACAGTATAATGATCACCCGAGTTATTAGAGCAACAAGTCTGTCACTTACGTGTGGTTCCCATGCGTGAGGTCCCACACTTCAGTGAGCACAAGTCACGTACGCTAGGTAGGCAAACTCCCGGCCATCTTCTTTGTCAAGAGAGAGGCATCAACTCTCTCTCTCTCTCTCTCTCCAATTATCCACCTCCGTTGGCTGCCGGTTTTGGCAGGTCGTTTCTAGCTCAGCTCGTAGGCCATGGTGTGCAGGCTCTGTAGCCATGGCGATTTGGTCGCGCCAAGTGGTTCGTCCCCGGCTCCGACGAGGATCAATCCGGACGGTGCCTATTAAGGACCCGATCGCATTTCTTGCTTTCAGCATGGGGTCTACCATGTAAATCTTAGGGATTTAGACGTAATTTCCTGTTTATTTTGTGTCCTGCTGTAAACTCCGCTCTGATGCGTATTGGAAATCTGGGTCCTTCAGGATCGTTCGGTTGTCCCTCTAAAAAAAACATCTCTCTCATTCTCGGCCTTTCTCGCTCGCTCGCACCCCCTGCGCACTGACAACCCTGCACAACAGTCAACATCACCAGAAAAAGGACAGACACCATAAATAAGTGGGGCCCCGTGACTGCTCTCCCTTCGTCTCCTCCCGTGTGATCCCTCTTCCTCCGACTCCCGGTCTTGCGGAAAAGAAAAATGAAATGAAAGAGTTTCACTGGACGGGCAAACACATGTGCTGCCTAGTAATAATAATAATAATGTAAAAAAATCGACCTACGAATCTATTATTAAATAAGCTAAACTAGGGTTTTGCCCAGTACTACGGATCAATTTCTGAAAATCCAACTACGGGGTTCGATTTTGGCCTGCTAATATAAAATTATATAATCCGAACTAGTATTCCTCTAAAAAATCATTTTGGTATGCATCGTTTGGTACTTTTCATAGCTAGAGTGCTTACTCCCTCCGTTAGCAAATAGTCTTCGTATGTCATATAGTAAGCATTCAAGTAGAAAAACAAGCTCTAGACATATTCAAACCAGAAAAAACATGTATCTACCCCCTATATATCCCTAAACCCTGACTTATGAAGTCAAGCATGAAGAGAAGTGGTTTTTGGTTTCAATCATGGAAATTTCAAAAACCCTCCCAAGAGCTTCATTTTGGAGTGACTAATTAAGAAGCATACATGCTTACCTTTTCATATTAATGTTTTAAACTTGTTCAAATCTTGGTCAACAAACCTAGGATTTGACGAAGAATCAAATGTGTATAAAACAATTAAAACCAAGGTCTGCTCATGTCATATAGTAAGCATCATTCAATTAAGTTGATAAACAAGGTCTAGACATATTCAAACGAGAGAAATCATGTATCTACCCCCTAACCCTAAACTCTGTCTCATGAAGTCAAGCGCATGCATGAAGATATGTGGTTTTTTGGTTTCAAACATGGAAATTTCAAAAACCCTCCCAAGAGCTTCATTTCGAATTGATTAATTAAGAAGCATACATGCATGGTTACTTTTTCATAGTCATGTTTTAAACTTATTCAAATCTTGGTGAAACCTAGGATTTGACCAAGATTCAAATGGGTATAAAAATTCAAAAAAAAACAAAAAAGGTCTTCTTATGTTATATAGTAGGCATTCAATTAAGTTGATAAACAAGGTCTAGACATATTCAAACAAGAAAAATCATGCATGTATCTACCCCTAACCCTAAACTCTGTTTCATGAAGTCAAGCATGAAGATATGTGGTTTTTGGTTTCGAACATGGAAATTCAAAAACCCTCCCAAGAGCTTCATTTTGAAGTGACTAAGAAGCATACATGCTTACTTTTTCATATTCATGTTTTTAACTTATTCAAATCTTGGTGGAACCAAGGATTTGACCAAGATTCAAATGGGTACAAAAATTCAAAAAAAAACAAGGTCTTCTTATGTTATATAGTAAGCATTCAATTAATTTGATAAACAAGGTCTACACATATTCAAACCAGGAAATTATGTATCTACCCCCTAACCCTAAACTCTGTCTTATGAAGTCAAGCATGCATGAAGAGAAGTGGTTTTTGGTTTCAAGCATGGAAATTTCAAAAACCCTCCCAAGAGCTTCATTTTGGAGTGACTAAGAAGCATACGTACGTGCTTACTTTTTCATATTCATGTTTTAAACTTGTTCAAATCTTGGTCAAACCTATGATTTGACCAAGATTCAAATGGGTATAAAAAATGAAAACCAAGGTCTTCTTATGTCATATAGTAAGCATTCAATTAAGTTGATAAATAAGGTCTAGACATATTCAAACCAGAAAAATCATGTATCAAGCTACCCCTAACCCCTAATTAACTCTGTCTTATGAAGTCAAGCATGAAGATAAGTATGTGGTTTTTTGGTTTCAAACATGGAAATTTCAAAAACCCTCTCAAGATCGAGCTTCATTTTGGAGTGACTACGAAGGATACATGCTTACTTTTTCATATTCATGTTTTAAACTTGTTTAAATCATGGTCAAACCTAGGATTTCACAAAGATTCAAATGGGCATAATATAAAAAAACATAAAATGAAAAACCAAGGCACATAGTCTTCTTATGTTATATTGTAAGCATTCAATTAAGTTGATAAACAAGGTCTAGACATATTCAAACCAGAGAAATTATGTATCTACCCCCTAACCTAAACTCTGTCTCATGAAGTCAAGCATGATGATATGTGGTTTTTCGGTTTCAAACATGGAAATTTCAAAAACCCTCCCAAGAGCTTCATTTTGAAGTGATTAATTATGAAGCATACATGCATGCTTACTTTTTCATATTCATGTTTTAAACTTATTCAAATCTTGGTGAAACCTAGGATTTGACCAAGATTCAAATCCGTATAAAAATTAAAATAAAAAATAAAAAAAACAAGGTCTTCTTATGTTATATAGTAAGCATTCAAATAAGTTGATAAATAAGGTCTAGACATATTCAAACCCGAAAAATCATGTATCTACCCCTAACCCTAAACTTTGTCTTATGAAGTCAAGCATGAAGAGAAGTACGCGGTTTTTTGGTTTCAAACATGGAAATTTCAAAAACCCTCTCAAGAGCTTCCATTTTGGAGTGACTACGAAGGATACATGCTTAATTTTTCATATTCATGTTTTAAACTTGTTTAAATCATGGTCAAACCTAGGATTTGGCCAAGATTCAAATGGGCAAAATTTAAAAAAAAAATCAAGGCACATAGTCCTCTTATGTCATATAGTAAGCATTCAATTAAGTTGATAAACAAGGTCAAGACATATTCAAACGAGAGAAATCATGTATCTACCCCCTAACCCTAAACTCTGTCTTATGAAGTCAAGCATGCATGAAGAGAAGTGGTTTTTGGTTTCAAGCATGGAAATTTCAAAAACCCTCCCAAGAGCTTCATTTTGGAGTGACTAAGAAGCATACGTACGTGCTTACTTTTTCATATTCATGTTTTTAACTTGTTCAAATCTTGGTCAAACCTATGATTTGACCAAGATTCAAATGGGTATAAAAAATGAAAACCAAGGTCTTCTTATGTCATATAGTAAGCATTCAATTAAGTTGATAAATAAGGTCTAGACATATTCAAACCAGAAAAATCATGTATCAAGCTACCCCTAACCCCTAATTAACTCTGTCTTATGAAGTCAAGCATGAAGATAAGTATGTGGTTTTTTGGTTTCAAACATGGAAATTTCAAAAACCCTCTCAAGATCGAGCTTCATTTTGGAGTGACTATGAAGGATACATGCTTACTTTTTCATATTCATGTTTTAAACTTGTTTAAATCATGGTCAAACCTAGGATTTGACAAAGATTCAAATGGGCATAATATAAAAAAAACAAAAAATGAAAAACCAAGGCACATAGTCTTCTTATGTTATATTGTAAGCATTCAATTAAGTTGATAAACAAGGTCTAGACATATTCAAACCAGAGAAATTATGTATCTACCCCCTAACCTAAACTCTATCTCATGAAGTCAAGCATGATGATATGTGGTTTTTTGGTTTCAAACAAGGAAATTTCAAAAACCCTCCCAAGAGCTTCATTTTGAAGTGATTAATTATGAAGCATACATGCATGCTTACTTTTTCATATTCATGTTTTAAACTTATTCAAATCTTGGTGAAACCTAGGATTTGACCAAGATTCAAATCCGTATAAAAATTAAAAAACAAAATAAAAAAAACAAGGTCTTCTTATGTTATATAGTAAGCATTCAATTAAGTTGATAAACAAGGTCTAGACATATTCAAACGAGAGAAATCATGTATCTACCCCCTAACCCTAAACTCTGTCTCATGAAGTCAAGCGCATGCATGAAGATATGTGGTTTTTTGGTTTCAAACATGGAAATTTCAAAAACCCTCCCAAGAGCTTCATTTCGAATTGATTAATTAAGAAGCATACATGCATGGTTACTTTTTCATAGTCATGTTTTAAACTTATTCAAATCTTGGTGAAACCTAGGATTTGACCAAGATTCAAATGGGTATAAAAATTCAAAAAAAAAACAAAAAAGGTCTTCTTATGTTATATAGTAGGCATTCAATTAAGTTGATAAACAAGGTCTAGACATATTCAAACAAGAAAAATCATGCATGTATCTACCCCTAACCCTAAACTCTGTTTCATGAAGTCAAGCATGAAGATATGTGGTTTTTGGTTTTGAACATGGAAATTCAAAAACCCTCCCAAGAGCTTCATTTTGAAGTGACTAAGAAGCATACATGCTTACTTTTTCATATTCATGTTTTTAACTTATTCAAATCTTGGTGGAACCAAGGATTTGACCAAGATTCAAATGGGTATAAAAATTCAAAAAAAAACAAGGTCTTCTTATGTTATATAGTAAGCATTCAATTAATTTGATAAACAAGGTCTACACATATTCAAACCAGGAAATTATGTATCTACCCCCTAACCCTAAACTCTGTCTTATGAAGTCAAGCATGCATGAAGAGAAGTGGTTTTTGGTTTCAAGCATGGAAATTTCAAAAACCCTCCCAAGAGCTTCATTTTGGAGTGACTAAGAAGCATACGTACGTGCTTACTTTTTCATATTCATGTTTTAAACTTGTTCAAATCTTGGTCAAACCTATGATTTGACCAAGATTCAAATGGGTATAAAAAATGAAAACCAAGGTCTTCTTATGTCATATAGTAAGCATTCAATTAAGTTGATAAATAAGGTCTAGACATATTCAAACCAGAAAAATCATGTATCAAGCTACCCCTAACCCCTAATTAACTCTGTCTTATGAAGTCAAGCATGAAGATAAGTATGTGGTTTTTGGTTTCAAACATGGAAATTTCAAAAACCCTCTCAAGATCGAGCTTCATTTTGGAGTGACTACGAAGGATACATGCTTACTTTTTCATATTCATGTTTTAAACTTGTTTAAATCATGGTCAAACCTAGGATTTGATAAAGATTCAAATGGGCATAATATAAAAAAACAAAAAATGAAAAACCAAGGCACATAGTCTTCTTATGTTATATTGTAAGCATTCAATTAAGTTGATAAACAAGGTCTAGACATATTCAAACCAGAGAAATTATGTATCTACCCCCTAACCTAAACTCTGTCTCATGAAGTCAAGCATGATGATATGTGGTTTTTTGGTTTCAAACATGGAAATTTCAAAAACCCTCCCAAGAGCTTCATTTTGAAGTGATTAATTATGAAGCATACATGCATGCTTACTTTTTCATATTCATGTTTTAAACTTATTCAAATCTTGGTGAAACCTAGGATTTGACCAAGATTCAAATCCGTATAAAAATTAAAAAACAAAATAAAAAAAACAAGGTCTTCTTATGTTATATAGTAAGCATTCAATTAAGTTGATAAATAAGGTCTAGACATATTCAAACCAGAAAAATCATGTATCTACCCCTAACCCTAAACTTTGTCTTATGAAGTCAAGCATGAAGAGAAGTACGCGGCTTTTTGGTTTCAAACATGGAAATTTCAAAAACCCTCTCAAGAGCTTCCATTTTGGAGTGACTACGAAGGATACATGCTTAATTTTTCATATTCATGTTTTAAACTTGTTTAAATCATGGTCAAACCTAGGATTTGGCCAAGATTCAAATGGGCAAAATTTAAAAAAAAATCAAGGCACATAGTCCTCTTATGTCATATAGTAAGCATTCAATAAAGTTGATAAACAAGGTCAAGACATATTCAAACGAGAGAAATCATGTATCTACCCCCTAACCCTAAACTCTGTCTTATGAAGTCAAGCATGCATGAAGAGAAGTGGTTTTTGGTTTCAAGCATGGAAATTTCAAAAACCCTCCCAAGAGCTTCATTTTGGAGTGACTAAGAAGCATACGTACGTGCTTACTTTTTCATATTCATGTTTTTAACTTGTTCAAATCTTGGTCAAACCTATGATTTGACCAAGATTCAAATGGGTATAAAAAATGAAAACCAAGGTCTTCTTATGTCATATAGTAAGCATTCAATTAAGTTGATAAATAAGGTCTAGACATATTCAAACCAGAAAAATCATGTATCAAGCTACCCCTAACCCCTAATTAACTCTGTCTTATGAAGTCAAGCATGAAGATAAGTATGTGGTTTTTTGGTTTCAAACATGGAAATTTCAAAAACCCTCTCAAGATCGAGCTTCATTTTGGAGTGACTATGAAGGATACATGCTTACTTTTTCATATTCATGTTTTAAACTTGTTTAAATCATGGTCAAACCTAGGATTTGACAAAGATTCAAATGGGCATAATATAAAAAAAACAAAAAATGAAAAACCAAGGCACATAGTCTTCTTATGTTATATTGTAAGCATTCAATTAAGTTGATAAACAAGGTCTAGACATATTCAAACCAGAGAAATTATGTATCTACCCCCTAACCTAAACTCTGTCTCATGAAGTCAAGCATGATGATATGTGGTTTTTTGGTTTCAAACAAGGAAATTTCAAAAACCCTCCCAAGAGCTTCATTTTGAAGTGATTAATTATGAAGCATACATGCATGCTTACTTTTTCATATTCATGTTTTAAACTTATTCAAATCTTGGTGAAACCTAGGATTTGACCAAGATTCAAATCCGTATAAAAATTAAAAAACAAAATAAAAAAAACAAGGTCTTCTTATGTTATATAGTAAGCATTCAATTAAGTTGATAAATAAGGTCTAGACATATTCAAACCAGAAAAATCATGTATCTACCCCTAACCCTAAACTTTGTCTTAAGAAGTCAAGCATGAAGAGAAGTACGCGGTTTTTTGGTTTCAAACACGGAAATTTCAAAAACCCTCTCAAGAGCTTCCATTTTGGAGTGACTACGAAGGATACATGCTTAATTTTTCATATTCATGTTTTAAACTTGTTTAAATCATGGTCAAACCTAGGATTTGGCCAAGATTCAAATGGGCAAAATTTAAAAAAAAAATCAAGGCACATAGTCTTCTTATGTCATATAGTAAGCATTCAATTAAGTTGATAAACAAGGTCTAGACATATTCAAACGAGAGAAATCATGTATCTACCCCCTAACCCTAAACTCTGTCTTATGAAGTCAAGCATGCATGAAGAGAAGTGGTTTTTGGTTTCAAGCATGGAAATTTCAAAAACCCTCCCAAGAGCTTCATTTTGGAGTGACTAAGAAGCATACGTACGTGCTTACTTTTTCATATTCATGTTTTTAACTTGTTCAAATCTTGGTCAAACCTATGATTTGACCAAGATTCAAATGGGTATAAAAAATGAAAACCAAGGTCTTCTTATGTCATATAGTAAGCATTCAATTAAGTTGATAAATAAGGTCTAGACATATTCAAACCAGAAAAATCATGTATCAAGCTACCCCTAACCCCTAATTAACTCTGTCTTATGAAGTCAAGCATGAAGATAAGTATGTGGTTTTTTGGTTTCAAACATGGAAATTTCAAAAACCCTCTCAAGATCGAGCTTCATTTTGGAGTGACTACGAAGGATACATGCTTACTTTTTCATATTCATGTTTTAAACTTGTTTAAATCATGGTCAAACCTAGGATTTGACCAAGATTCAAATGGGCATAATTTAAAAAAAAAAAATTGAAAAACCAAGGCACATAGTCTTCTTATGTTATATTGTAAGCATTCAATTAAGTTGATAAACAAGGTCTAGACATATTCAAACCAGAGAAATCATGTATCTACCCCTAACCTAAACTCTGTCTCATGAAGTCAAGCATGATGATATGTGGTTTTTGGTTTCAAACATGGAAATTTCAAAAACCCTCCCAAGAGCTTCATTTTGAAGTGATTAATTATGAAGCATACATGCATGCTTACTTTTTCATATTCATGTTTTAAACTTATTCAAATCTTGGTGAAACCTAGGATTTGACCAAGATTCAAATCCGTATAAAAATTAAAAAACAAAATAAAAAAACAAGGTCTTCTTATGTTATATAGTAAGCATTCAATTAAGTTGATAAATAAGGTCTAGACATATTCAAACCAGAAAAATCATGTATCTACCCCTAACCCTAAGCATGTATCTCGTTGTTTGCGCTATGATACAATATCTACCTATGTTACACTAATCTCCTCTCTCCTACTTAATTAGCTGCCACATCAGCAGTTTTGTGGGACCAATGTGTATGATACTAGCTATGATACTAGCTCTATCATGTGGGTACCTAAATCTCGAGTCAAAGTTTGACACGAGACCGATGTGGACTTTATTAATGGTGGAAGGGAGTAACAATCATAAGCACATTATTATTATTGATTGAACAACATTTTATTTGATGTGCCATAAGAAGTTTAGAAACTCCTAGCCCCTGGAGGTGGCGTTTTGGCACACACGTGCATATGCACCGATTATTGGAAATAATAAAAAAACAATTATATAAATGTTAAAAAAATCTGATATAAATTTTTTGGTATACATTGTGACATCCTATGTTCGTTCATAAGTTTTCGTGGAAAAACAACATTTTGTGTGGTGTGTACAAAAAAGGCAAAAAATGTACGTAGTCGTGTTACAGCATCAAAATTTGTCTTTTTTTACAGGAGCCACATATTTTTAAAAAAAACTTATGTACCAACATAAAATGTCTAGATATACATGTAAAATTTCAGTTTAGAATTTTTGGACACTTTGAAATGTGGATTCACATAATGGATTCCTCTACCTCGCCCCCCTTGGATTACTGAACAGACTTACAGTACTACTAGTAGGGCCTACTATTTATTATTATTACCTACTGCAGGCAAAATTTAATCTCATCGAGCGGTAAAATTCCCCGCCAACGCCCAAATATCTCGCGCCGCAAAGTTTCAGATCTGCGAATATTTTTTTCCCTCAAAAGAAGGACTGCGAAATTCCCTTTTTCTCCTCTATCGCCCAGCTTCGCCCTAGTTTTGCCCGCAAGCCCTTAGAGAAACCACTCCTCTTACCTACCTCCCACCTTCACGGTCGCCGCACCGGAAAATCACCGCCGCACTTCGCCGTTCAAGCTGCCACGGCTTCAAACCTCGAGGCTGCCCTATCCGCTTGATCTGCACCTACTCCGGCGTCCACCGCACCGTATCTCGTTCGCCGACTCTATCGACCACCGCACCTGACCAGCTTCGCCGACACCGACGTCCCCGTGCACTGCACATCATCTGCTTCACCGACCTTCTACTTCGGCCGGCGCGCTGAACACTTCATCGACCGCCCAGCATGTCCTTCTCCGACCCCCCAAGATCTGCTTCCCCGGCACCCACTGATGTCTACGTTCCCCCTCCTTTCCTGTAGACAGTGTTGGGCCTCCAAGAGCAGAGGTTTGTAGAACAGCAGCAAGTTTTCCCTTAAGTGGATCACCCAAGGTTTATCAAACTCAGGGAGGAAGAGGTCAAAGATATCCCTCTCATGCAACCCTGCAACCACAAAGCAAGAAGTCTCTTGTGTCCCCAACACACCTAATAGGTGCACTAGTTCGGCGAAGAGATAGTGAAATACATGTGGTATGAATAAGTATGAGCAGTAGCAACGGTGCCAGAAAATAGCTTGCGGGCGTGTAGTTGATGGTGGTAGTATTGCAGCAGTAGTAACACAGTAAAACAGTAAACAAGCAGTAGTAACGCAGCAGTATTTAGGAACAAGGCCTAGGGATTAGACTTTCACTAGTGGACACTCTCAACATTGATCACATAACAGAATAGATAAATGCATACTCTACACTCTTGTTGGATGATGAACACATTGCGTAGGATTACACGAACCCTCAATGCCGGAGTTAACAAGCTCCACAATTTGTTCATATTTTAGTAACCTTATAGTGTAAGATAGATCAAAAGACTAAACCAAGTACTAACATAGCATGCACACTGTCACCTTCATGCATATGTAGGAGGCATAGATCACATCAATATTATCATAGCAATAGTTAACTTCGCAATCTACAGGAGATCATGATCATAGCATAAACCAAGTACTAACACGGTGCACACACTGTCACCTTTACACATGTGCAGGAGGAATAGACTACTTTAATAACATTGCTAGAGTAGCACATAAATAAATTGTGATACAAACACATTGCAATCATAAAGAGATATAAATAAGCACCTCACTATGCCATTCATCAGTGAATAAGTATTCTGTGAAATATAGCCTAAGAGACCCACACGGTGCACACACTGTCACCTTTACACACGTGGGACAAGGAGTCTCCGGAGATCACATAAGTAAAACTCACTTGACTAGCATAATGACATCTAGATTACAAGCATCATCATATGAATCTCAATCATGTAAGGCAGCTCATGAGATTATTGTATTGAAGCACATAGGAGAGAGATGAACCACATAGCTACCGGTACAGCCCCGAGCCTCGATGGAGAACTACTCCCTCCTCATGGGAGCAGCAGCGGTGATGAAGATGGCGGTGGAGATGATGGAGAAGCCTTCCGGGGGCACTTCCCCGTTCCGGCGGCGTGCCGGAACAGAGACTCCTGTCCCCCAGATCTTGGCTTCGCGATGGCGGCGGCTCTGGAAGGTTTCTATGGGTTTCGTCGAACGCATCAGGGTTTTCACGACGGAGGCTTTAAATAGGCGAAGAGGCGGCGCAGGAGGGTCGAAGGGGTGCCCACACCATAGGGCAGCGCGGCCAGGGCCTGGGCCGCGCCGGCCTATGGTCTAGGGGCCCAGTGCCCCCCCCTCTGGTCCTTCCCGGGTGTTCTGGATGCTTCCGGTGAAAATAGGAACTTGGGCGTTGATTTCGTCCGATTCCGAGAATATTTCGTTACTAGGATTTCTGAAACCAAAAACAGCAGAAAACAGGAACTGGCACTTCGGCATCTTGTTAATAGGTTAGTTCCAGAAAATGCACGAATATGACATAAAGTGTGCATAAAACATGTAGATAACATCAATAATGTGGCATGGAACATAAGAAATTATCGATACGTCGGAGACGTATCAGCATCCCCAAGCTTAGTTCTGCTCGTCCCGAGCAGGTAAAACGATAACACAGATAATTTCTGGAGTGACATGCCATCATAACCTTGATCATACTATTTGTAAAGCATATGTAGTGAATGCAGCGATCAAAACAATGTATATGACATGAGTAAACAAGTGAATCATATAGCAAAGACTTTTCATGAATAGCACTTCAAGACAAGCATCAATAAGTCTTGCATAAGAGTTAACTCATAAAGCAATAATTCAAAGTAAAGGTATTGAAGCAACACAAAAGAAGATTAAGTTTCAGCGGTTGCTTTCAACTTGTAACATGTATATCTCATGGATATTGTCAACATAGAGTAATATAATAAGTGCAATAAGCAAGTATGTAGGAATCAATGCACAGTTCACACAAGTGTTTGCTTCTTGAGGTGGAGAGAAATAGGTGAACTGACTCAACATTGAAAGTAAAAGAATGGTCCTCCATAGAGGAAAAGCATCGATTGCTATATTTGTGCTAGAGCTTTGATTTTGAAAACATGAAACAATTTTGTCAACGGTAGTAATAAAGCATATGTATCATGTAAATTATATCTTACAAGTTGCAAGCCTCATGCATAGTGTACTAATAGTGCCCGCACCTTGTCCTAATTAGCTTGGACTACCGGATCATCACAATGCACATGTTTTGACCAAGTGTCACAAAGGGGTACCTCTATGCCGCCTGTACAAAGGTCTAAGGAGAAAGCTCGCATTGGATTTCTCGCTATTGATTATTCTTCAACTTAGACATCCATACCGGGACAACATAGACAACAGATAATGGACTCCTCTTTTATGCATAAGCATGTAACAACAATTAATAATTTTCTCATTTGAGATTGAGGATATTTGTCCAAAACTGAAACTTCCACCATGGATCATGACTTTAGTTAGCGGCCCAATGTTCTTCTCTAACAATATGCATGCTTAACCATAAGGTGGTAGATCTCTCTTACTTCAGACAAGATGGACATGCATAGCAACTCACATGAAATTCAACAAAGAGTAGTTGATGGCGTCCCCAGTGAACATGGTTATCGCACAACAAGCAACTTAATAAGAGATAAAGTGCATAATTACATATTCAATACCACAATAGTTTTTAAGCTATTTGTCCCATGAGCTATATATTGCAAAGGTGAATGATGGAATTTTAAAGGTAGCACTCAAGCAATTTACTTTGGAATGGCGGAAAATACCATGTAGTAGGTAGGTATGGTGGACACAAATGGCATAGTGGTTGGCTCAAGTATTTTGGATGCATGAGAAGTATTCCCTCTCGATACAAGGTTCAGGCTAGCAAGGCTTATTTGAAACAAACACAAGGATGAACCGGTGCAGCAAAACTCACATAAAAGACATATTGAAAACATTATAAGACTCTACACCGTCTTCCTTGTTGTTCAAACTCAATACTAGAAATTATCTAGACCTTAGAGAAACCAAATTTTAGCATGCTCTATGTATTTCTTCATTAATGGGTGCAAAGCATATGATGCAAGAGCTTATTCATGAGCACAACAATTGCCAAGTATCATATTACCCAAGACATTTATAGCAATTACTACATGTATCATTTTCCAATTCCAACCATATAACAATTTAACGAAGAAGAAACTTCGCCATGAATACTATGAGTAGAAACCAAGGACATACTTGTCCATATGCTACAGCGGAGCGTGTCTCTCTCCCACACAAGCATGATGTAATCCAATTTAAACACAAACAAAAATAAAAGCATATAGACGCTCCAAGTAAAGTACATAAGATGTGACCGAATAAAAATATAGTTTCAAGAGAAGGAACCTGATAATTTGTCGATGAAGAAGGGAATGCCTTGGGCATCCCCAAGCTTAGACGCTTGAGTCTTCTTGATATATGCAGGGGTGAACCACCGGGGCATCCCCAAGCTTAGAGCTTTCACTCTTCTTGATCATAGTATATCATCCTCCTCTCTTGACCCTTGAAAACTTCCTTCACACCAAACTCGAAACAAACTCATTAGAGGGTTAGTGCATAATCAAAAACTCACATGGTCAGAGGTGACACAATCATTCTTAACACTTCTGGACATTGCTCAAATCTACTGGAAGGTAATGGAACAAAGAAATCCACCCAACACAGCGAAAGAAGCAATGCGAAATAAAAGGCAGAATCTGTCAAAACAGAACAGTCCGTAAAGACGAATTTTAAAATGGCACCAGACTTGCTCAGATGAAAATGCTCAAATTGAATGAAAGTTGCGTACATATCTGAGGATCACTCACGTAAATTGCCATAATTTTCGGAGTTACCTACAGAGAATTAGGCCCAGATTCGTGACAGCAAGAAAACAGTTTCTGCGCAGTAATCCAAATCTAGTATTGACTTTACTATCAAAGACTTTACTTGGCACAACAAAACACAAAACTAAGAGAAGAAGAGGTTGCTACAGTAGTAAACAACTTCCAAGACACAAATATAAAACAAAGTACTGTAGCAAAATAACACATGGGTTATCTCCCAAGAAGTTCTTTCTTTATAGCCATTAAGATGGGCTCAGCAGTTTTAATGATGCACTCGCAAGAAATAGTATTTGAAGCAAAAGAGAGCATCAAGAGGCAAATTCAAAACACATTTAAGTCTAACATGCTTCCTATGCATAGGAATCTTGTAAATAAACAAGTTCATGAAAAGCAAAGTAACAAGCATAGGAAGATAAAACAAGTGTAGCTTCAAAAATTTCAGCACATAGAGAGGTGTTTTAGTAACATGAAAATTTCTACAACCATATTTTCCTCTCTCATAATAACTTTCAGTAGTGTCATGAGCAAACTCAACAATATAACTATCACATAAAGCATTCTTATCATGAGTCTCATGCATAAAATTATTACTACTCCCAACATAAGCATAGTTATTCTTATTAATTGTAGTAGGAGCAAATTCAACAAAGTAGCAATCATTATTATTCTCATCAAGTGTAGGAGGCATAGTATTATCATCATAAAAATTACTCTCCATAGTAGGTGATGTCTACGTTCCCCCTCCTTTCCTGTAGACAGTGTTGGGCCTCCAAGAGCAGAGGTTTGTAGAACAGCAGCAAGTTTTCCCTTAAGTGGATCACCCAAGGTTTATCGAACTCAGGGAGGAAGAGGTCAAAGATATCCCTCTAATGCAACCCTGCAACAACAAAGCAAGAAGTCTCTTGTGTCCCCAACACACCTAATAGGTGCACTAGTTCGGCGAAGAGATAGTGAAATACAGGTGGTATGAATATATATGAGCAGTAGCAACGGTGCCAGAAAATAGCTTGCTGGCGTGTAGTTGATGGTGGTAGTATTGCATCAGTAGTAACGCAGTAAAACAGTAAACAAGCAGCAGTAACGCAGCAGTATTTAGGAACAAGGCCTAGGGATTACACTTTCACTAGTGGACACTCTCAACATTGATCACATAACAGAATAGATAAATGCATACTCTACACTTTTGTTGGATGATGAACGCATTGCGTAGGATTACACGAACCCTCAATGCCGGAGTTAACAAGCTCCACAATAATGCTCATATTTAAGTAACCTTATAGTGTAAGATAGATCAACAGACTAAACCAAGTACTAACATAGCATGCACACTGTCACCTTCATGCATATGTAGGAGGAATAGATCACATCAATATTATCATAGCAATAGTTAACTTCGCAATCTACAAGAGATCATGATCATAGCATAAACCAAGTACTAACACGGTGCACACACTGTCACCTTTACACACGTGCAGGAGGAATAGAACTACTTTAATAACTTTGCTAGAGTAGCACATAGATAGTAGTGATACAAAACTCATATGAATCTCAATCATGTAAAGCAGCTCATGAGATCATTGTATTGAGGTACATGGGAGAGAGATGAACCACATAGCTACAGCGAAGCCCTCAGCCTCAGGGGTGGATTACTCCCTCCTCATCATGGAGGCAGCGATGGCGGTGAAGATGGCGGTGAAGACGGCGGTGGAGATGGCTCCGGGGGCAATTCCCCGTCTCGGCAGGGTGCCGAAACAGAGTTCTGTCCCCCGAATTGGAGTTTCGCGATGGCGGCGGCGCCCCTGGAGTCTTTCTGGAGTTTCGTCAATTGGTACTGCGTTTTTAGGTCGAAAGGGCTTTTATAGGCGAAGAGGCAGCGCAGGGGGGCACCTGGAGGCGCCACACCCTAGGCCGGCGCGGCCTAGGCCTGGCCCGCGCCACCATGTGGTGTGGTGGCCCCCTGGCCCCTCTCCGACTCTTCTTCGGTGTTCTGGACGCTTCCGGGAAAAATAGGAGGTTTGGCGTTGATTTCGCCCAATTCCGAGAATATTGCCCGAACAGCCTTTCTGGAACCAAAAACAGCAGAAAACAGGAACTGGCACTGTGGCATCTTGTTAATAGGTTAGTTCCGAAAAATGCATGAAAATGATATAAAGTGTGAACAAAACATGTTGGTATTGTCATAAAACAAGCATGGAACATCGGAAATTATAGATACGTTGGAGACGTATCAGCATCCCCAAGCTTAGTTCCTACTCGTCCTCGAGTAGGTAAACGATAAAAGATAATTTCTGAGGTGACATGCTACCAACATAATCTTAATCATACCATTGTAAAGCATATGAGATGAATGCAGCGATTCGAAACAATGTAAATGCAATGAGTAAACAAGTGAATCATATAGCAAAGACTTTTCATGAATAGTACTTTCGAGACAAGCATCAATAAGTCTTGCATAAGAGTTACTCATAAAGCAATAAATTCATAGTAGAGACATTGAAGCAACACAATGGAAGATTAAGTTTCAGCGGTTGCTTTCAACTTGTAACATCTATATCTCATGGATAGTTGTCAATGCAAAGCAATATAACAAATGCAATAAGCAAGTATATAAGAATCAATGCACAGTTCACACAAATGTTTGCTTCTTGAGGTGGAGAAAGATAGGTGAACTGACTCAACAATAAAAGTAAAAGAATGGTCCTTCAAAGAGGAAAGCATCGATTGCTATATTTGTGCTAGAGCTTTTATTTTGAAAACATGAAACAATTTTGTCAACGGTAGTAATAAAGCATATGTATCATGTAAATTATATCTTACAAGTTGCAAGCCTCATGCATAGTATACTAATAGTGCCCGCACCTTGTCCTAATTAGCTTGGACTACCGGATCATCACAATGCACATGTTTTAACCAAGTGTCACAAAGGGGTACCTCTATGCCGCCTGTACAAAGGTCTAAGGAGAAAGCTCGCATTGGATTTCTCGCTATTGATTATTCTCAACTTAGACATCCATACCGGGACAACATAGACAACAGATAATGGACTCCTCTTTTATGCATAAGCATGTAACAACAATTAATAATTTTCTCATATGAGATTGAGGATATATGTCCAAAACTGAAACTTCCACCATGGATCATGGCTTTAGTTAGCGGCCCAATGTTCTTCTCTAACAATATGCATGCTTAACCATAGGGTGGTAGATCTCTCTTACTTCAGACAAGACGGACATGCATAGCAACTCACATGAAATTCAACAATGAATAGTTGATGGCGTCCCCAGTGAACATGGTTATCGCACAACAAGCAACTTAATAAGAGATAAAGTGCATAATTACATATTCAATACCACAATAGTTTTTAAGCTATTTGTCCCATGAGCTATATATTGCAAAGGTGAATGATGGAATTTTAAAGGTAGCACTCAAGCAATTTACTTTGGAATGGCGGAAAATACCATGTAGTAGGTAGGTATGGTGGACACAAATGGCATAGTGTTGTTTGGCTCAAGGATTTGGATGCATGAGAAGTATTCCCTCTCGATACAAGGTTTAGGCTAGCAAGGATGTTTGAAGCAAACACAAGCATGAACTAGTACAGCAAAACTCACATAGAAGACATATTACAAGCATTATAAAACTATACATCGTCTTCCTTGTTGTTCAAACATCTTACTAGAAAATATCTAGACTCTAGAGAAACCACTCATGCAAACCCAAATTTTAACAAGCTCTATGTATTTCCTCACTAATGGGTTCAAGGTATATGATGCAAGAGCTTAAACAAGAGCACAACAATTGCCAAGTATCACATTACCCAAGACATTATAGCAATTACTACATGTAGCATTTTCCAATTCCAACCATATAACAATTAACGAAGCAGTTTCAACCTTCGCCATGAACATTAAAAGCTAAGAACACATGTGTTCATATGAACCAGCGGAGCGTGTCTCTCTCCCACACGAGTATTTATTCAAACAAAAAAAAAACAAAAACAAACCGACGCTCCAAGAAAAAGCACCTAAGATGTGATGGAATAAAAATATAGTTTCAGGGGAGGAACCTGATAATGTTGTCGATGAAGAAGGGGATGCCTTGGGCATCCCCAAGCTTAGACACTTGAGTCTTCTTGATATATGCAGGGGTGAACCACCGGGGCATCCCCAAGCTTAGAGCTTTCACTCTCCTTGATCATGTTGCATCATACTCCTCTCTTGATCCTTGAAAACTTCCTCCACACCAAACTCGAAACAACTCATTAGAGGGTTAGTGCACATTATAAATTGACATATTCAGAGGTGACACAATCATTCTTAACACTTCTGGACATTGCATAATGCTACTGGACATTAATGGATCAAAGAAATTCATCCAACTTAGCGAAAGAGGCAATGCGAAATAAAAGGCAGAATCTGTCAAAACAGAACAGTTCGTATTGACGAATTTTAAAATGGCACCAGACTTGCTCAAATGAAAATGCTCAAATTGAATGAAAGTTGCGTACATATCTGAGGATCACACACGTAAATTGGCTTAATTTTCTGAGTTACCTACAGGGAGGTGGACCCAGATTCGTGACAGCAAAGAAATCTGGAACTGTGCAGTAATCCAAATCTAGTACTTACTTTTCTATCAACGGCTTAACTTGGCACAACAAAACTCAAAACTAAGATAAGGAGAGGTTGCTACAGTAGTAAACAACTTCCAAGACACAAAATAAAAACAAAGTACTGTAGCAAAATAACACATGGGTTATCTCCCAAGAAGTTCTTTTCTTTATAGCCATTAAGATGGGCTCAGCAGTTTTAATGATGCACTCGCAAGAAATTTTATTTGAGGCAAAAGAGAGCATCAAGAGGCAAGTATGAAACAAATTTAAGCCTAACATGCTTCCTATGCATAGGAATCTTGTAAATAAACAAGTTCAAGAAGCATAATGCAACAAGCATAGAAGGATAGAACAAGTGTAGCTTCAAAAATTTCAGCACATAGAGAGGCATTTTAGTAACATGAAAATTTCTACAACCATATTTTCCTCTCTCATAATAACTTTCAGTAGCATCATGAGCAAACTCAAAAATATAACTATCACAATAAGCATTCTTATCATGAGTCTCATGCATGAAATTATTATTTCTCTCCACATAAGCATAATCATTCTTATTAGTTGTAGTGGGAGCAAATTTAACAAAGTAGCTATCATTATTATTCTCATCAAGTGTTGGAGGCATAGTATAATCACAACAAAATTTACTCTCCATAGTAGGTGGCACCAAAAGACCAATATCATTATAATCATCATAAATAGGAGGCAAAGTATCATCAAAGAAAATTTTCTCCTCAATGCTTGGGGGACTAAATATATCATGCTCATCAAAGCCAGCTTCCCCAAGCTTAGAATTTTCCATATCATTAGCAACAATGGTGTTCAAAGCGTTCATACTAATATCATTGCTACTAGCATGCAAATAAGATTCCATAGGTTTTTTAATTTTCGCATTAAACCATTCATGTCTTGACTCAGGAAATAGAATAAAAAGCTCACAGATGTTTTCCATTATGCCTTACTAGTGTAAACAAGAAACAAAAAGATGCAATTGCAGGATCTAAAGGAAATAGCTTCGAGTACTTACAATGGCGGAAAATAGCTTGGTAGCCGAGGTCCGGAGTGTGAGTACCTTTTACCTTTCCTCCCCGGCAACGGCGCCAGAAAAGTGCTTGATGTCTACGTTCCCCCTCCTTTCCTGTAGACAGTGTTGGGCCTCCAAGAGCAGAGGTTTGTAGAACAGCAGCAAGTTTTCCCTTAAGTGGATCACCCAAGGTTTATCGAACTCAGGGAGGAAGAGGTCAAAGATATCCCTCTGATGCAACCCTGCAACCACAAAGCAAGAAGTCTCTTGTGTCCCCAACACACCTAATAGGTGCACTAGTTCGGCGAAGAGATAGTGAAATACAGGTGGTATGAATATATATGAGCAGTAGCAACGGTGCCAGAAAATAGCTTGCTGGCGTGTAGTTGATGGTGGTAGTATTGCAGCAGTAGTAACGCAGTAAAACAGTAAACAAGCAGCAGTAACGCAGCAGTATTTAGGAACAAGGCCTAGGGATTACACTTTCACTAGTGGACACTCTCAACATTGATCACATAACAGAATAGATAAATGCATACTCTACACTTTTATTGGATGATGAACGCATTGCGTAGGATTACACGAACCCTCAATGCCGGAGTTAACAAGCTCCACAATAATGCTCATATTTAAGTAACCTTATAGTGTAAGATAGATCAACAGACTAAACCAAGTACTAACATAGCATGCACACTGTCACCTTCATGCATATGTAGGAGGAATAGATCACATCAATATTATCATAGCAATAGTTAACTTCGCAATCTACAAGAGATCATGATCATAGCATAAACCAAGTACTAACACGGTGCACACACTGTCACCTTTACACACGTGCAGGAGGAATAGAACTACTTTAATAACTTTGCTAGAGTAGCACATAGATAGTAGTGATACAAAACTCATATGAATCTCAATCATGTAAAGCAGCTCATGAGATCATTGTATTGAGGTACATGGGAGAGAGATGAACCACATAGCTACAGCGAAGCCCTCAGCCTCAGGGGTGGATTACTCCCTCCTCATCATGGAGGCAGCGATGGCGGTGAAGATGGCGGTGAAGACGGCGGTGGAGATGGCTCCGGGGGCAATTCCCCGTCTCGGCGAGTGCCGAAACAGAGTTCTGTCCCCCGAATTGGAGTTTCGCGATGGCGGCGGCGCCCCTGGAGTCTTTCTGGAGTTTCGTCAATTGGTACTGCGTTTTTAGGTCGAAAGGGCTTTTATAGGCGAAGAGGCAGCGCAGGGGGGCACCTGGAGGCGCCACACCCTAGGCCGGCGCGGCCTAGGCCTGGCCCGCACCGCCATGTGGTGTGGTGGCCCCCGGCCCCTCTCCGACTCTTCTTCGGTGTTCTGGACGCTTCCGGGAAAAATAGGAGGTTTGGCGTTGATTTCGCCCAATTCCGAGAATATTGCCCGAACAGCCTTTCTGGAACCAAAAACAGCAGAAAACAGGAACTGGCACTGTGGCATCTTGTTAATAGGTTAGTTCCGGAAAATGCATGAAAATGATATAAAGTGTGAACAAAACATGTTGGTATTGTCATAAAACAAGCATGGAACATCGGAAATTATAGATACGTTGGAGACGTATCAGTAGGCGGCACTAAAAGACCAATATCATTATAATCATCATAAATAGGAGGCAAAGTATCATCAAAGAAAATTTTCTCCTCAATGCTTGGGGGACTAAAAAGATCATGCTCATCAAAACCAGCTTCCCCAAGCTTAGAATTTTCCATATCATTAGCAACAATGGTGTTCAAAGCGTTCATACTAATATCATTGCTACTAGCATGCAAATAAGATTCCATAGGTTTTTTAATTTTCGCATTAAACCATTCATGTCTTGACTCAGGAAATAGAATAAAAAGCTCACAGATGTTTTCCATTATGCCTTACTAGTGTAAACAAGAAACAAAAAGATGCAATTGCAGGATCTAAAGGAAATAGCTTTGAGTACTTACGGCGCCGGAAAATAGCTTAGTAGCCGAGATCCGGAGTGTGAGTACCTTTTACCTTTCCTCCCCGGCAACGGCGCCAGAAAATTAGCTTGATGTCTACGTTCCCCCTCCTTTCCTGTAGACAGTGTTGGGCCTCCAAGAGCAGAGGTTTGTAGAACAGCAGCAAGTTTTCCCTTAAGTGGATCACCCAAGGTTTATCGAACTCAGGGAGGAAGAGGTCAAAGATATCCCTCTCATGCAACCCTGCAACCACAAAGCAAGAAGTCTCTTGTGTCCCCAACACACCTAATAGGTGCACTAGTTCGGCGAAGAGATAGTGAAATACAGGTGGTATGAATAAGTATGAGCAGTAGCAACGGTGCCAGAAAATAGCTTGCGGGCGTGTAGTTGATGGTGGTAGTATTGCAGCAGTAGTAACACAAGAAACAAGAAACAAGCGTAGTAACGCAGCAGTATTTAGGAACAAGGCCTAGGGATTAGACTTTCACTAGTGGACACTCTCAACATTGATCACATAACAGAATAGATAAATGCATACTCTACACTCTTGTTGGATGATGAACGCATTGCGTAGGATTACACGAACCCTCAATGCCGGAGTTAACAAGCTCCACAATTTGTTCATATTTTAGTAACCTTATAGTGTAAGATAGATCAAAAGACTAAACCAAGTACTAACATAGCATGCACACTGTCACCTTCATGCATATGTAGGAGGCATAGATCACATCAATATTATCATAGCAATAGTTAACTTCGCAATCTACAGGAGATCATGATCATAGCATAAACCAAGTACTAACACGGTGCACACACTGTCACCTTTACACACGTGCAGGAGGAATAGACTACTTTAATAACATTGCTAGAGTAGCACATAGATAAATTGTGATACAAACACATTGCAATCATAAAGAGATATAAATAAGCACCTCACTATGCCATTCATCAGTGAATAAGTATTCTGTGAAATATAGCCTAAGAGACCCACACGGTGCACACACTGTCACCTTTACACACGTGGGACAAGGAGTCTCCGGAGATCACATAAGTAAAACTCACTTGACTAGCATAATGACATCTAGATTACAAGCATCATCATATGAATCTCAATCATGTAAGGCAGCTCATGAGATTATTGTATTGAAGCACATAGGAGAGAGATGAACCACATAGCTACCGGTACAGCCCCGAGCCTCGATGGAGAACTACTCCCTCCTCATGGGAGCAGCAGCGGTGATGAAGATGGCGGTGGAGATGATGGAGAAGCCTTCCGGGGGCACTTCCCCATTCCGGCGGCGTGCCGGAACAGAGACTTCTGTCCCCCAGATCTTGGCTTCGCGATGGCGGCGGCTCTGGAAGGTTTCTGTGGGTTTCGTCGAACGCATCAGGGTTTTCGCGACGGAGGCTTTAAATAGGCGAAGAGGCGGCGCAGGAGGGTCGAAGGGGTGCCCACACCATAGGGCGGCGCGGCCAGGGCCTGGGCCGCGCCGGCCTATGGTCTGGGGGCCCAGTGCCCCCCCTCTGGTCCTTCCCGGGTGTTCTGGATGCTTCCGGTGAAAATAGGAACTTGGGCGTTGATTTCGTCCGATTCCGAGAATATTTCGTTACTAGGATTTCTGAAACCAAAAATAGCAGAAAACAGGAACTGGCACTTCGGCATCTTGTTAATAGGTTAGTTCCAGAAAATGCACGAATATGACATAAAGTGTGAATAAAACATGTAGATAACATCAATAATGTGGCATGGAACATAAGAAATTATCGATACGTCGGAGACGTATCACCCACCGCAACAGCAGTCCCCTCGCCGACCTCCACGTCACCCGTATGAACGCGGAACACGTCTAAACGCCGCCCAGAAATAGGTAACCAGACATCCCTGCGCGTTTTGTTCTGTTAGGAGTATTGCAGCTGACTGTATTTCTGAATTCGTGCTAGTATATTTTTAACTTACAAGTGCTTTCGTTTGTAACCACCTCATCCTTTAGATTTAAACACGACGCATAAGTATTTTTTTCCGTGACCTAACCCACCCATTTGCTGAAACTCTACATGGTATCAGAGCCTAGGTTTCCTTCCTGCTAGTGCTAGCCGCCCCAAACAGTACCATACAAGTTCTTCCTTTGACCACAAAAACCACCGTTGAGATGTAGAAATCCAGGCGGCGGGAGGCCGCATCAGGTGCTCTGCGTGGGTTGCGGCTATCACACACAGCGATGCGAGTTGTGTGAGATCGGCGGCTGCTCGCGCGGGGACAAAGAAGAGGGTCAAGATCGTTTTGGTTTAGAAAGGAGAGAAGAGGAAGTGAATCCGTGGCAGAGAGATCTGGATCCGTGCGAGGGGGAGATGTTGGAGGCGTGCGGAGTGAGCCGAGCCTTTGAGCGCAGGGCGGAGCCGAAGGTTGGTGCTGGATGTTGACCAGCGCGAGCCGGTCGATGTGGCCAGGTGCGGTCTGCCAGGTTGGCCAGGGCGCGCAGACGAGGCGCCATCCGAGTGGAAGTGAGGAGAAAATGGAGATGTGAGGCTGTGAGGATATGTTGTGATGGAGTTGATGAGGCTGCGATTGAGTCGTGATGGAGTTGATGAGGCTGCGGTTTAGTGGTGATGGTGATGGTTGTGGATATGTCCAGGGGAAAGGCATGCGTGCCTGAGGTGAGACTGGTTGAGGCCTGACCGGGGGATAGGCATGGGTGCTTGAGGAGTGGATGGTTGAGGCAGGAGTTGGCTGGGGGTTTGTGGGAGAGACGGAAGAGGTCAGTGGCCGGGCAGAGTGGAGAAGAGAGGCTGAGGACATTGAGGCGAGTGTGGATGGTTCTGCAGAACTTGTGTGGTGAGGCAGCCGGGGTTGTTGAGGATGTGTATGGTTAGGAGTTGTGCGTATCCCAGATGGTTGAAGCTGGATGTCTTCGCTGCTGATGAAGAGATGAATCGAGATGACAAGATGATGGAAAGTGCAATGCTGTCATGTATCCTAGGAGTTATGCTGAAAGTTCATTACTTGTAGTTGTCATATGTGTCATGTTGTTGCAAGATGGCCATGGTTGTTTACCCATGATCATCTTGAGGGGGTGTGTTGGACCATGAGTGAGTTTAGTAGTAGCGCTGTAGTAATATTGTATCCAGTGTGAGGCCCATAGAGGCCCATGTCCAGTGGTATTGTAACCCTAACTCAGATGATATAAATACAGAGTGTCGTGGTCTGAGTGACCTAACCCACCCATTCGCTGAAACTCTACAAAATATGAGCCACCAATCATGAGCCGTTGAATGCTCTACATGTCCACGATTGACGACAACAACAACACCACCAACAACAAAGCTTTATTCCCAAACAAGTTGGGGTAGGCTATACAAGTCCACCATTGACACGATTACAATTTCTCACTATTTGGCCGTAGGCTACTGCTCTAGTTACATCATGTTTGATATCTTTCTGCGATCCTGTATTACATGTTTATGCACGTCATAATGTTTCTACTACTGTTTGGTGTCAATTTAATTATAGCAAATCCTTGACTCGTAGAATCGTTTGTTGTTATTACACGTGCAGCAGGCACATCTTACACTCAGAAACGTAGAGTAAAGCTCGCCTATAATCATGTAAGTACCTGCTGTTTTTTGTATATTGCTTAATGCAAACTTCTATATCTTGGATCCTGTTTCTGTTTACAATTGGCCTCTCCTTCATGCAGAGGAGAAACAGTGTGGCACCAGGTTCTTCTGCCCAAGTACCTGATGAGGTCCGTGTGACTCAAAAAAAAAGCTCACGTAAGTTCCCTGTTTTTTTTTTTGGAATGTTAATTTACCTCCTGTGCATAGTTCAATTGCATCATTTTCTGTATGTTGCACTACCTAAGTTGCCTAATGGAATCTAATAAAATATAAACAAAGACCATATGGAACATTGCACACTGCCTTTGACCCATCTGGCATCCGGCATGCCTGGGTATAAGTTACATGATTTGGCTATGTTAAACAAGTCCTAAAATTCTATTATGTTAATTTTTTGCCTGTTGCTTCATTGAGTTTGCCTGTTGTTCCATGGCTAGTGCATGAAGTTTGATAGAAATGATCCTAGCTGAAATGATGCACTTCGTGTTTTTTTATTGCTTTATTCCTAACCTAGCTTCCTATTCTACTTGAAACATGATTGCTTTATTCCTAACCTAGCTTCCTATTCTACTTGAAACATGATTGCTTTATTCCTAACCTAGCTTCCTATTCTACTTGAAACATTGTGAAAAAATAGTTATATTACTTGTTTAAATGTCTAGCTTTGTTTTTCTGAGTCCCATTGACATGATGTGGTATATCCATATTCAAATGATCTGGCTGTTTATATAATACGCTCCATGTTCAATTGCTTCATTCATTTTCTAGTAATCTACTAGTAAGTAGCACGTTTTGACTGTATTTGGCTATTTGCTAGATTTCTTCTGTGCAGTGACCTGGCTTCGTTATTGGGCACATGATGTCTAGTTGCTTGGTTCATTGTATACATCATCGCCATGATCTAGTTTGGTTTGTTCTAAGAGGCATGTGGCTTAACTGGTTTCTTTGTTATATCTGCCCATGGTTCTTTCAAAATTATGTCAACAGTGCTGTTTGTTTGCCGTGTATTGTATTGCATTTTAACTTGTTTTGTCTTTGTTTCAGCCTGCAAACAAAGTTGTAATGTCAGTAGGGACAACCCATTTATCAAGTGTTGCGGTCATTTCACAGAGCAACAGTGACAGTGGCACGTGCTCTCATTGGTCCACGAGTCCAAGATACACCAACCGTTCCAGAAGAAATAGATGTACGAGTCTCTATTTTGGATTGCTTGCTATGTTATATCAGCTCAATGATGCTCTTGAAATTGGAGGTCTTTTATTGCATCATATGATGTTGTAACTTGTTTTATCTAAATTTCAGGCTTCAAATAAAGCTACAAAGCCAGAAGCAAGGGCCAATGCCTCAAGTATTGATGTTTCACAAAGCAGCAGTGAGAGTGCATATTGCTCGCATAGGCCCATGGTATCTATTGCTCAACTTAATCCGGCACAAAGAGATTTGGGGGATGCACTCCAAGAGGCAGTTGATATATTTGGGCGGGAAAACAAAGATGCTGATGAAATAATTGCCAACACACGCCAAGAGATACATGAATTGA
Organism: Lolium perenne; assembly: GCF_019359855.2. Taxonomy (NCBI): domain Eukaryota; kingdom Viridiplantae; phylum Streptophyta; class Magnoliopsida; order Poales; family Poaceae; genus Lolium; species Lolium perenne. Next base: position 352,146,142 of record NC_067246.2, read on the forward strand.
AACATAGGAAAACTTTGACAGAAAATGTTCTAAAGAATCTCCTATGCACTTGTCATGGTAAGCCAGTTGTGATGTGTCTGGGAATTGAAGGTGTCTAAATAAACTTTGATTCTGTTGTTCAGTCAAGTGGACCTGATGCCAATGCTGTAATTAATTACTGCTCAAAATTTCGTTCAAAATTTCCTGGTCTGTAATAATTGCAAATTTTGTTGTTGTACTAAAATTAGATATGTTCCATGTGGCTGCTGTATTTTGTGTGAAATAATATAATGATGTGTACTTTAATTAAACCGTAAATCGTGCATGCTGAAAATTTGAATCTGAGCGCACGTGTGAACTGTTTTCTGCTCGTAATGCAATAAAGGCTGTTTCTTCGAAGACTATGAACATGGTAGCCCATTAATAATACCTTAATAATTATGCCTGCTAGCAAGATAGATGGTCCTTATTATAGTCAGGCATGCCAACTTGTATGATTAAAAGTAGTTCGTACACATTAAATCTACCATCTGCATTTTTCTTTGTAATAACTTTTCTTTTTACACAACTCAAAACTTGTCATGCTAATATGAAATTCGAGATGGCAAAACATGGGAAAGATAAAGATATCTCTTTCCTGCGAAATGCTGGGTTTTGAAGCCCAAGTCCAAGTCTTTCTCTGCTCAAGTTTTGGAGGAACAACTCCAAGTAGAACGAGTTGCAACAGCTATGCTAAGAACAAAAGTTAACATGTTGAGATCGAGATTAGAAGCATGTGATGCCCTATTGCACGAGGCCAATCAAGTTCGTTATAATCTTCCAAAGACTTAGAAAATGCCATAGATAATTGGAGATGAACACTACATAGTGAGTACATTGGTCTTGTGAAATGTTTCCTTAGAATAAGGCACCGTTCCTACTATTGTTGGTGGATGCATTTATCTGCGGTTGGGATCAACTTGGTAGTTGTTCCTGTGGATGTTATATAAATTAATTGCATAGCCTTTTTCAATCAGTTCGAACTTAAATGGTATCATAGCCTTGGTCTCAAGTTTGAATTGTCGAACGCGTGGTTTAATTTAATCTCAGTCGGGCGGCAAAATCTCCCACCAATCCTGAAATATTTCAAACGCATTTTTGATTGGGATTAAGAAGATAGGGACATAGATCCAGTGCCCCCACGTTCACAGGGCACATCAAACTTGAGATTAAATTATGCGTTCTAGTTCTATACAAAACCCAGTAGGAGGTTGAGCGGCAGCGGCTAGGGTTTAGTGTGGGAGGAGATGATATGCGTACGCTCCTGTTTATATAGGTCGGAGGCACGCAACGGCCGCTGCACGCGTGGCATCGCCATTCGCAGAGGTAGGTGACGACGCGTGCCACCCGAGGCATCGCCATTTTACGCGACCGTAGACTGCCGAAGCGGCGCCGCTGAGAAGACGCATCGACGCTGGGTCACTGCCAAGAAGGCCCGACGAAACGTTCTCCAGACGTGAGCGGACACTTTACGCGTCCACGCAGCGTCCGCGCGACGGATCCGAGACACATATTTGGGCATGTTTGCGTCGCTGCGAACGGCCCAGTCACTATGCATCGTCCCGCTGGAGTTTGTACCAGATACATTTTTGGCCCGGACAGATGCGCTCGGAACCGAAATCATCTTCTGTTCCCTTCTCTATTTCTTCAGGTTCGAGAGAACACAGCAGCTCTTCAGCTCAGCAGAAATTAATCGGGTCACGCTGTTGCTTTCCTTGCCGTTGGATTGAAACGAATGGTGGATGGGAAGCCTCAGGTCACGTTGTGCCCTGTGAACGTGGGGAACCTTTGGATCTCTGTCCAGAAGATAGATCATGATCATGGTAGTGACCTATATTCAACGTGATGATGATTTGATTTTGCACTCGGCCTTGAACAGAGGTACTAGTACGGTGTCACAATTTTTTATCATTATACTTGGACGGTGGCCAAATTCAAAATCTCATAGCGGCAAAACTTGCCGCCCACAGCTCTACAAAAATTTCACACGCTTCCAAATTCCTATTCTACCCCTGTGGAGATGGCAGCAAAGTCGGTTGGTGGGGGGGTCTGCTCGTCATTTTTTGGATCACCACCTCCCTAGCCCAGGAAACCCTCCCAAAAAAATACATTTCCTTCAGACCACCCACTGGAACTTCCCAAGTCCCTCTCTCCCACCTCCACGACCACCGCACCGGAACATCCCCGCCGGACTTCCCTGGCCTACCCGAGCCCTCGCGATCCTCGTCATCCGGCTGCCTGCCGGAGCCGCTTCATCGACGTCGTCATCAACCGGACCGGATCATCCCCGCCGAACCTCGAAACCATATGCTCATCCAGCAGTCTACCGCAGTCGCTTCAGCTGCGGTATCGTCCACCCCACCGGAGCCGCTTCGCCGGATCCGTCGTCCACCGCATCGTATCTTGCTCACCGACACCGCTGTGCATGAACCGGATCTGCTTCACCGGCACCGTGCATGATCTAAACTCTTAATCTTGGGGGAACCTGTTTGTGCTAACGACGCGCCGTTACGTTTTTGCAGATGAGATGAGTAACCATGAAGTGTAATGGCCGTCTCTCCAACCCCAAGTAGCACATGTAGCGTACTTCATCACCGGATCTATCAACCCTGTGAAGATCTCGTCGTGACTCCCACAGCAGTGCTTCTCCTAATGTAAGTCCCTTGTTTTAGCGCCATGTTCTGGGTTCAGATGCTTGTTTGTCTGAAGCTCTTTTAGTTCATTCCTAGCTATGACCGTAACACGTTGCTATTTTCTACTTCATTGCTAACTTTAAGCGATTGAACATTTTGGTTGGCATTCCTCGCTCCGTAGATGTAGCCATCATAACTTCTATCTTGCTCGATCGTTGTTACAAAAATTATAGGTATTATAGTAACATCCTGCTATTATTTAGTTCACGTCCAATTTTAAGTAATTGCACATGTTGGTTCGCATTCCCTGCTCTATAGCTTTTGGCATCGTAACTTCTATATTTGGTTTACATTCCCTGCTCTGTAAATCTAGCCATCATAACTTTATCTTACTCAGTCGTTGTTACAAAAATTATGGCCTGCTACTATGTTGTTTGTGCCAATTTTTTACTCCATGAACATGTTGGCTTGCATTCCCTGTACTACAGGTGATGCCATTGTTTTGTATCTAGTTCATTGTAAGCTAACAAAGTAAGGACTTAGTTTGGCATGCTATCACTCTGCTATCTAGCCTGTAGTACAAATAAACTTGTCATACTACTAGATAATAATTTTGTGTGCCATCTTGTTCTTCAGAAGCTGCATTATTGACTTGTTTCTCTGACTTGGCATGACGCTCACATATGGAAAGCTGAACATATTGGTTTGCATTCCCTCTTATACAAGTTCACAGGTGATCCCACTATATTCTGTATCTGGTCCATCCTAAGCTCCAAAGATTAACTATCCTCTATGTGTTGCTCATTACAAGTTTATATCCCGAAACATCTTGATTTGCATCCCCTTCACTATAAGTTCAGGAGTATTATTTAGTTCACGGCCAAAATGAAGTAATTGCACTTGGCACATGTTGGTTCACATTCCCTCCTCTTTAGCTTTTGCCATCGTAATTTCTATTTTTGGTTTACATTCCTGCTCGTAGATGTAGCCATCATAACTTCATCTTGCTCGATCGTTGTTACAAAATTTATAGCCTGCTACTATGTTGTTCATGCCAATTTTGTACTCCCGAACATGTTCGTTTGCATGGGACTCGACGTAGTAAGTCTCATTGTTTCATTCTAACATGCTCGTTATATTGGCTGTTGGTATGCGGCATGCACTCTTTGTTTGCTTATTGTGCGCATTACAATGATCTTGTTATAACGCATTTAAATGATGAGTTCCAAATTCTTTGGCAAACAATATTGTAGTGTCTTTGCCTTTCCATTGTTCTTGTCTTAACTTGTAATGTCTTTGTTTCAGATATAGGTGCTTTGCATGGACAACTTAAAAGATTGCGGATCCCTTCATTGTATTGCTAGGTTTAATTACCATTCAATTTCTCTTGGTTCTGTAAAATTTTTTCAATGCCTTGCAGCTGATGTAAAATTTAGTTAGTTTTTATAGTTTTTTCTCGCATTTTTTCTTTGGTGCTTGTGGTAAGTGAGGCTAACCGACAGAAATCAATCTCGCGTAAATATTCTCAATATCTAAATCACGAATTCCCATCCCTTAAACGGCCCAATTAAGCGAAATCACATATGTGCCGGCCCGCAAAATCCTAAAGCGCCTATTACGCCGGCATATAAACAGCAACTAAACGGGCTGGCCCACTTACTTATTGGGCCAGCCCACTTGATTTACTGTGGACCCCACACTTTTATTGGGCCGGCCCACTTGCTTTAAGGTGGACCCCACCCACTACTGGGCCGGCCCACTAACTAGTTGGGCCAGCCCAATTGCTTTTGTGGTGGCCCCCACATACTAAATGGGCCGGCCCTTTAAGACGAAAGTGGGACCCACCTGTGTTTTTGGCCCGGCCCACTATCTTGTTGGGCCGGCCCACTTGCTATATGGTGGACCCCACATACTAAATGGGCCGGCCCTTTAACTGAAAAGTGGGACCCACCTGTGTTTTTGGCCCGGCCCACTAGCGTGTTGGGCCGGCCCACTCGCTATATGATGGACCCCACATACTAAATGGGCCGGCCCTTTAACAGGAAAGTGGGACCCACCATTGTTTTGGCCCGGCCCACTATCTTGTTGGGCCGGCCCACTTGCTATATGGTGGACCCCACATACTAAATGGGCCGGCCCTTTAACTGAAAAGTGGGACCCACCTGTGTTTTTGGCCCGGCCCACTAGCGTGTTGGGACGTCCCAATCGCTATATGGTGGACCCCACATACTAAATGGGCCGGCCCTTTAACAGAAAGTGGGACCCACCAGTGTTTTGGCCCGGCCCACTCTCGTGTTGGGCGGTGCCACTTGCTTTATGGTGGACCCCACATACTAAATGGGCCAGCCCTTTAACTGGAAAGTGGGACCCACCTGTGTTTTTGGCCCGGCCCACTATCTTGTTGGGCCGGCCCACTTGCTATATGGTGGACCCCACATACTAAATGGGGTGGCCCTTTAACAGGAAAGTGGGACCCACCGGTGCTTTTGGCCCAGCCCACTGGCTTGTTGGGCCAGCCAATTTGATCAAATGTGGACCCCACGTACTAAATGGGCCGGCCCGATAGCAGGAAAGTGGGACCCACATGCTTATTGGGCCGGCCCAATAACTTCTTGGGCCGGCCCAGTTGCTTTAATGTGGACCCCACTTTTTGTAAATGGGCCAGCCCGATAGCAGGAAAGTGGGTCCCACATGTCTTGTGGGCCGGCCCTTTTGCCTGTTGACCGGTCAAACGAGTGCATTCGGCCCGGCCCATATACTTAGTGGGCCGGCCCTTTAAAGTTTTGACCAGTCAACCTTAGAGGTTAGGCCCGGCCCACGTAACTAATTGACCAGCCCAGCTATATAGTTGACCGGTCAAACTAAGTCAGCTGGCCCAGCCCGCAAACTTAATGGGCCGGCCCGCTTAAGACGTGGCAGGCCTCGTGTGGTCCTACCATCTACCACGGGGTTTCAGCCGGTTAACGCCGTTAGCTGCCAGTTAACGGCGTCTGCCACGTGTCAGTTTGCATGACGTCGCGATCAACGGCTCCTGAAACACTTGGGCAACGGTCCGATTTTCCGTGGCGGAAGGGCGCCCAAGCGCGACGGACCGAAAAAATCGTCGTAGGACTTTGCCTGACGCAGTTTCCACAACAGAACCCATATCATCGGGTTAGGCCCATAGGCGACGAAAAATACCCCTTAGCGGACGATTTTGAGACGTTGTCTATCAGAACTTTTCTTGTAGTGGATGTGACAATCATCAAAGTCTAAATCATTATGACCTACAGCAATGGGATCATTGTCCCCAACATTTTGAAAAATTTTAGCAGTTTTATCATAAGCAGTTTTAGCAGTTTTAGCAGTTTTAGCAGTTTCAGGTAATTTTGCACGCTTTGCACTGGGAGTAGAAACATTGCCAACACAAATTATTTTACCATTGATAGTAGGGGGTGTAGCAACATGTGAATCATTAACATTACTAGTGGTGGTAATAGTCCAAACTTTAGCTACATTATTCTCTTTAGCAAGTTTTTCATTTTCTTCTCTTTCCCACCTAGCATGCAATTCAGCCATCAATCTAATATTCTCATTAATTCGAACTTGGATGGCATTTGCTGTAGTAACAATTTTATTATCATTATCCTTATTAGGCATAACTTTCAATTTTAAAAGATCAACATCAGAGGCAAGTCTATCAACCTTAGAAGCAAGAATATCAATTTTATCAAGCTTTTCTTCAACAGATTTGTTAAAAGCAGTTTGTGTACTAATAAATTCTTTAAGCATGGCTTCAAGACCAGGGGGTACACTCCTATTATTGTTGTAAGAATTCCCATAAGAATTACCATAACCATTACCATTAGCGGAAGGATATGGCCTGTAGTTGTTACCAGAATTATTCCTATAAGCATTGTTGTTGAAATTATTACTTTTAATGAAATTCACATCAACATGTTCTTCTTGGGCAACCAATGAAGCTAAAGGAACATTATTAGGATCAACATTAGATCTACCATTCACAAGCATAGACATAATAGCATCAATCTTATCACTCAAGGAAGAGGTTTCTTCAATAGAATTTACCTTCTTACCTTGTGGAGCTCTTTCCGTGTGCCATTCAGAGTAATTTATCATCATATCATCAAGAAGCTTTGTTGCCGCCCCCAAAGTGATGGACATAAAGGTACCTCCAGCAGCTGAATCCAATAGGTTCCGCGAAGAAAAATTCAGTCCTGCATAAAAGGTTTGGATGATCATCCAAGTAGTCGGTCCATGGGTTGGGCAATTCTTTACCAAAGATTTCATTCTCTCCCATGCTTGAGCAACATGTTCATTATCTAATTTCTTGAAATTCATTATGCTACTTCTCAAAGATATAATTTTAGCGGGAGGATAATATCTACCAATAAAAGCATCCTTACATTTAGTCCATGAATCAATACTATTTCTAGGCAGAGATAGCAACCAATCTTTAGCTCTTCCTCTTAAGGAGAAAGGAAACAATTTCAATTTTATAATGTCACCATCTACATCCTTATACTTTTGCATTTCACATAGTTCAACAAAATTATTAAGATGGGCAGCAGCATCATCAGAACTAACACCAGAAAATTGCTCTCTCATAACAAGATTCAGTAAAGTAGGTTTAATTTCAAAGAATTCTGCTGTAGTAGCAGGTGGAGCAATAGGTGTGCATAGGAAATCATTATTATTTGTGCTAGTGAAGTCACACAACTTAGTATTCTCAACAGTACCCATTTTAGCAGTAGTAAATAAAGCAAACTAAATAAAGTAAATGCGAGTAACTAATTTTTTTTGTGTTTTTTTTAATATAGAGAGCAAGACAGTAAATAAAGTAAAACTAGCAACTAATTTTTTTGGTTTTTTGATATAGAGAGCAAACAAAGCAGTAAATAAAGTAAAACAAAGCAAGACAAAAACAAAGTAAAGAGATAGGATGTGGGAGACTCCCCTTGCAATGTGTCTTGATCTCCCCGGCAACGGCGCCAGAAATTTACTTGCTGCGTGTAGTTGACACGTCCGTTGGGAACCCCAAGAGGAAGGTGTGATGCGCACAGCAGTAAGTTTCCCTCAGTAAGAAACCAAGGTTATCGAACCAGTAGGAGTCAAGGAGCACGTGAAGGTTGTTGGTGGCGGAGTGTAGTGCGGCGCAACACCAGGGATTCCGGCGCCAACGTGGAACCTGCACAACACAATCAAAGTACTTTGCCCCAACGTAACAGTGAGGTTGTCAATCTCACTGGCTTGCTGTAAACAAAGGATTAGATGTATAGTGTGGATGATGATGATTGTTTGCGAAGAATAGTAAAGAACAATTGCAGTAGATTGTATTTCAGATGTAAAGAATAGGACCGGGGTCCACAGTTCACTAGTGGTGTCTCTCCCATAAGATAAACAGATGTTGGGTGAACAAATTACAGTTGGGCAATTGACAAATAAAGAAGACATAACAATGCACATACATATATCATGATGAGTACTATGAGATTTAATCAGGGCATTACGACAAAGTACATAGACCGCTATCCAGCATGCATCTATGCCTAAAAAGTCCACCTTCAGGTTATCATCCGAACCCCCTCCAGTATTAAGTTGCAAACAACAGACAATTGCATCAAGTATGGTGCGTAATGTAATCAACACAAATATCCTTAGACAAAGCATCGATGTTTTATCCCTAGTGGCAACAGCACATCCACAACCTTAGAACTTTTTGTCACTGTCCCAGATTTAATGGAGGCATGAACCCACTATCGAGCATAAATACTCCCTCTTGGAGTCACAAGTATCAACTTGGCCAGAGCCTCTACTAGCAACGGAGAGCATGCAAGAACATAAATAACATATATGATAGATTGATAATCAACTTGACATAGTATTCAATATTCATCGGATCCCAACAAACACAACATGTAGCATTACAAATAGATGATCTTGATCATGATAGGCAGCTCACAAGATCTAACATGATAGCACAATGAGGAGAAGACAACCATCTAGCTACTGCTATGGACCCATAGTCCAGGGGTGGACTACTCACACATCGATCCGGAGGCGATCATGGCGATGAAGAGACCTCCGGGAGATGATTCCCCTCTCCAGCAGGGTGCCGGAGGCGATCTCCTGAATCCCCCGAGATGGGATTGGCGGCGGCGGCGTCTCTGGAAGGTTTTCCGTATCGTGGCTCTCGGTACTGGGGTATTCGTGACGAAGGCTTTAAGTAGGCGGAAGGGCAGGTCAGGGGGCGTCACGAGGGTCCCACACGCTAGGGCCGCGTCGCCCTAGTGTGTCGCCACCTCGTGGCCCCACTTCGTTTCCTCTTCGGACTTCTGGAAGCTTCGTGGAAAAATAGGACCCTGGGCGTTGATTTCGTCCAATTCCGAGAATATTTCCTTACTAGGATTTCTGAAACCAAAAACAGCAGAAAATAGCAACTGGCTCTTCGGCATCTCATCAATAGGTTAGTGCCGGAAAATGCATAATAATGACATATGATGTGGGGAATGGTGTTTTGGAACATGGGTGCATATGCTCCCTATATTTTGAAATGCATGTTATGAACATTTTAAATTTCAAAAAAATTGAAACAAAAAATTTGTACGTACATCTTCATGTGCTACGCGCTCGCAAAGTCGTTTCATAAAAAATCGACTTATCATGTGACGTGTGTAAAAAAGACAAAATTCAGTGCTAAAAATAATGTTTTTCACAAGATAAAGTTTCTCCTTTTTACATAGACCACAAAAAATATTGATTTTTCGTGAAACTTAGCGAATGCACATACATTATGGAGATGTACATGTAGAATTTTTTATCCAAATTTTTTGACATTCCGAAAAATGTTTTTTTGGTAGAGGGAGCATACGCACCCGGGAGCCGAATTGAATTTCCCGTGTATAAAACATGTGAGTATCATCAATAAAGTAGCATGGAACATAAGAAATTATAGATACGTTTGGGACGTATCAAACACTTCCCTAGAAAGAGAATGAAGTTACCTTATGATTCTATTATTAGAGCAAATTATGATGTTGATGCTTCATCTCTTGATAATACTTGATTCACACTTTCTGCGCCTAGCTGAAAGGCGTTAAAGAAAAGCGCTTATGGGAGACAACCCATTATTTTACTTCTGCACTTTGTTTTATATTTGAGTCTTGGAAGTTGTTACTACTGTAGCAACCTTTCCTTATCTTTATTTTATTGCATTGTTGTGCCAAGTAAAGTCTTTGATAGTAAAGTCAATACTAGATTTGGATTACTGCGCAGGAACAGATTTCTTGCTGTCACGAAATTGAGCCACCCCTGCTGTAAAAAATTTATAAAAAATCTGGCAATTTACGTGCGTGATCCCCAGATATGTACGCAACTTTCATTCAATTTGGGAATTTTCATCTGAGCAAGTCTGGTGCCTCAAAAAAATTCGTCTTTACGGACTGTTCTGTTTTGACAGATTCTGCCTTTTATTTCGCATTGCTTGTTTTGCTATGTTTGATGGATTTATTTGTTCCATTAACTTTCAGTAGCTTTGTGCAATGTCCAGAAGTGTTAAGAATGATTATGTCACCTCTGAATATATGAATTATGCACTGACCCTCTAATGAGATTGTTTTGAGTTTGGTGTGGAGGAAGTTTTCAAGGGTCAAGAGAGGAGGATGATACAATATGATCAAGAAGAGTGGGAAAGTCAAAGCTTGGGGATGCCCCCGTGGTTCATCCCTGCATATTTTAAGAAGACTCAAGCATCTAAGCTTGGGGATGCCCAAGCCATCCCTTCTTCATCGACAACTTATCAGGTCACCTCTAGTGAAACTATATTTTTATTCCGTCACATCTTATGTGCTTTACTTGGAGCGTCTGTTTGTTTTTGTTTTTGTTTTTGTTTGAATAAATTCGGATCCTAGCATTCTTTGTTTGGGAGAGAGACACACTCCGCTGTTTCGTATGAACACATGTGTTCTTAGCTTCATCTTTAATGTTCATTGTGAAAGTTGAACTACTTCATTCATTGTTATATGGTTGGAAACGGAAAATGCCGCATGTGGTAAATGGTATAATGTCTTGAATAATGTGATACTTGGCAATTGTTGTGCTCATATAGATCATGTTTAAGCTCTTGCATCATGTACCTTGTACCCATTAATGAATAACTACATAGAGCTTGTTAAAATTTGGTTTGCATGATTGATCTCTAGAGTCTAGATATTTTCTGGTTAAGGTGTTTGAACAACAAGGAGACAATGTAAAGTCTTATAATACTTACAATATGTTCATATGTGAGCTTTGCTGCACCATTTTATACTTGAGTTTGCTTCAAACAACCTTGCTAGTCTAACCTTGTATTGAGAGGAATTCTTCTCGTGCATCCAAATCCTTGAGCCAAAAACTATGCCATTTGTGTCCACCATACCTACCTACTACATGGTATTTCTCTGCCATTCCAAAGTACATTACTTGAGTGCTACCTTTAAAATTCTATTCTTTGTCTTTGCAATATATAGCTCATGGGAAAAATAGCCTTAAAAACTATTGTGGTGAAGAATATGTACTTATGTGTCTTATTTCTTAATAAGTTGCTTGTTGAGCGGTAACCATGTTTCTGGGGACGCCATCGACTTTTACCTTTGTTGAATATCATGTGAGTTGCTATGCATGTTCGTCTTGTCTGAAGTAAGGGAGATTTTCATGATCAAATGGTTTGAGTATGCATATTGTTAGAGAAGAACATTGGGCCGCTAACTAAAGCCATGATTCATGGTGGAAGTTTCAGTTTGGACAATCAATCCTCAATCTCTTATGAGAATTTTAACTGTTGTTGAATGCTTATGCATTAAATAGGAGTCCATTATCTGTTGTCTATGTTGTCCCGGTATGGATGTCTAAGTTGAGGATAATCAAAAGCGAGAAATCCAATGCGAACTTTCTCCTTAGACCTTTGTACAGGCGGCATAGAGGTACCCCTTTGTGACACTTGGTTGAAACATATGCTATGCAATGATAATCCATGTTAATCCAAGCTAATTAGGACAAGGTGCGAGCACTATTGGTATACTATGCATGAGGCTTGCAACTTATAGGATATCTTATACATAACACATATGCTTTATTACTACCGTTGACAAAATTGTTTCTTGTTTTCAAAATGAAAAGCTCTAGCACAAATATAGTAATCCATGCTTCCCTCTGTGAAGGGCCTATCTTCTACTTTATTGTTGAGTCAGTTTACCTATTCTTTCTATCCCAGAAGCAAACACTTGTATCAATTGTGTGCATTGATTCTTACATGTTTACTTATTGCACTTGTTATATTACTTTGTGTTGACAATTATCCATGAGATATATATGTTGAAGTTGAAAGAAACCGCTGAAACTTATATCTTCCTTTGTGTTGCTTCAAAGCTTTCTACTAAGAATTTATTGCTTTATGAGTAACTCTTATGCAAGTCTTATTGATGCTTGTCTTGAAAGTATTATTCATGAAAAGTCTTTGTTATATGATTCATTTGTTTACTCATTATCTTCATCATTGCTTCGAATCGCTGCATTCATCTCATATGCTTTACAATAGTATTGATCAAGATTATGATAGCATGTCACTTCAGAAATTATCCTTGTTATCGTTTACCTACTCGAGGGCGAGTAGGAACTAAGCTTGGGGATGCTTGATACGTCCCAAACGTATCTATAATTTCTTATGTTCCATGCTACTTTTATGATGATACTCACATGTTTTATACACATTATATGTCATTATTATGCATTTTTCGGCACTAACCTATTGACGAGATGCCGAAGAGCCAGTTGCTGTTTTCTGCTGTTTTTGGTTTCAGAAATCCTACAAAGGAAATATTCTCGGAATTGGACGAAATCAACGCCCAGGGGCCTATTTTTCCACGAAGCTTCCAGAAGACCGGAGGAGATACGAAGTGGGGCCACGGGGCGCCGCCACACTAGGGCGGCGCGGCCTAGAGGGGGCCCACAAGGCCCTAGCATGTGGGGCCCCCGTGATGGCCGCCAATCCCATCTTGGGGGATTCAGGAGATCGCCTCCGGCACCCTGCCGGAGAGGGGAATCATCTCCCGGAGGTCTCTTCATCGCCATGATCGCCTCCGGATCGATGTGTGAGTAGTCCACCCCTGGACTATGGGTCCATAGCAGTAGCTAGATGGTTGTCTTCTCCTCATTGTGCTATCATGTTAGATCTTGTGAGCTGCCTATCATGATCAAGATCATCTATTTGTAATGCTACATGTTGTGTTTGTTGGGATCCGATGAATATTGAATACTATGTCAAGTTGATTATCAATCTATCATATATGTTGTTTATGTTCTTGCATGCTCTCCGTTGCTAGTAGAGGCTCTGGCCAAGTTGATACTTGTGACTCCAAGAGGGAGTATTTATGCTCGATAGTGGGTTCATGCCTCCATTAAATCTGGGACAGTGACAGAAAGTTCTAAGGTTGTGGATGTGTTGTTGCCACTAGGGATAAAACATCGATGCTTTGTCTAAGGATATTTGTGTTGATTACATTACGCACCATGCTTAATGCAATTGTCTATTGTTTGCAACTTAATACTAGAAGGGGTTCGGATGATAACCTGAAGGTGAACTTTTTAGGCATAGATGCATGCTGGATAGCGGTCTATGTACTTTGTCGTAATTCCCTGATTAAGTCTCATAGTACTCATCATGATATATGTATGTGCATTGTTATGCCTTCTTTATTTGTCAATTGCCCAACTGTAATTTGTTCACCCAACATCTGTTTATCTTATGGGAGAGACACCACTAGTGAACTGTGGACCCCGGTCCAATTCTTTACATCTGAAATACAATCTACTGCAATTGTTTTTTACTGTTCTTCGCAAACAATCATCATCATCCACACTATACATCTAATCCTTTGTTTACAGCAAGCCGGTGAGATTGACAACCTCACTGTTACGTTGGGGCAAAGTACTTTGATTGTGTTGTGCAGGTTCCACGTTGGCGCCGGAATCCCTGGTGTTGCGCCACACTACACTCCGCCACCAACAACCTTCACGTGTTCCTTGACTCCTACTGGTTCGATAACCTTGGTTTCTTACTGAGGGAAAACTTGCTGCTGTGCGTATCACACCTTCCTCTTGGGGTTCCCAACGGACGTGTGTCTTACACGCAATCAATATCACAACACATCATTCATTACATACCATAATCGTCTTACAAATAAAGGATCACATGATCCAGTCTCATTACAATAATAGATGATCTATTGATCAATTACAAAACACATAGCGGAAGCGAAGTAGCGTAGTAGTAGTCCATTTATTCCACAGGCAACTGTTGATGTCAGGAGTGATCCTAGTTGTTGTAGACGTCCTGCTGTCCTTCTTCCGGGTTCTGATACTCCTCTTCATAGTCTGGCCATTTGAATAGCCAGGGACACAGCCATGAGTACTTTAAAGTACTCGCAAACTAATACTAAGGTAAATACTATCATTTATAATAAGGGGGTTCTAAGCTCTAGTTTCATTTGCATAACGCCAGTTTTATTTCATAAACATTTATAATCAAAGATTCTTCATTTGCCTAACTTAATTCAAGTGGGAACATTAGTGTCATTCCCACAACTCAGTTGTGATTCAAGTCAAAGTCACATTTCAACATCAAGTCACAAGTCACCATTCATATTTTGTAAAAGTTCTGATGACGAAACAGTATGGCCTTTCCAACTGTCCATGACCGCGGACGCGGCTGTTCGAATAGGTTTACACTCTGCAGAGGTTGTATACTTGTGCCACAACAATTGCAATAGTCTGTCAGGGGTAACTGGCCCTGATTTATCGCACTCAGTGCGCGAACTACCAATCCTAACCTTTCATTTACATACCCTAGTATAGGCACCTCTCCCCATGAGCTTGGCCTCCCGGTGAAAACAAACCGTCAACCCGGGAACTGCACAGGGCTTGGGTAGGACATTCACCTCATTTCACGTCATTTCACTTTCGAGGGAGGCAGCCTCGGCATAACCCCTATGACGCTTGTTCAGAGGGAACCCATACTAAAATACATAAGTTTCCAGTTAAGCCTTACCCAGATTCAGGTATTGTGGGGATACTTAAGAATTGGAATGGTATCGCATCCGAACCCAACCATCAGTTTTTGGTAAATTTCACCAAGTCATTCACAAGTCACATTCACCTTCAAAATCTTTCAATAGAATGACTCCTCATTCCAAGGTTTTCAAAGTCATTGGTTTTCACAAGTTCCCATCTAGAGTAGTCAATTTTAGTTTAGCACTAGCAACTAGTCATGAGGGTTGCTAAATAGCTTATAGCTTTCTAGGCTAAGTGTGATGCTCTTGTACTACTCCATAACTAAACCAAGTGAATCATGAATCAAAAAGTACTTTGGTAAACAAAATTTAGTAAAGCTTGTAAAGTAAAAACTTGGGATAGGAGCATTAAGCATAAAGTAAAAAGTAATGGTGCCTTTCTCTTGTAGAGCTTTGCATTAGTCTAGTTGTATTGGCAATAGCTTGCCTTGATTGGGGTAGTGCTCAAAGTTCTCTTCTCCTTCCTCTTGGTAGAATACCTCCTCTTCTTGATAGTCTCCAGTACTAGCGTCTATAAATGAATACGAGGGTACAATCACCAAACAACACTTAAATAAACTTGATTAGCCTTAATGGCTCACACAAAAGATCTAGCATCACTACCAAACATTGCTACCCAAATTATGCTAGGGTTTTCTTATTTAGTGTTAGGAAAATAATTTCCTCTCATTGAAAAGTTGATTAGGCCGGGTTTCTCTTTGGTTCTTTGGAGAAATAAATTCCTCTCATTGAATCTTCTTAAGCTTTAATCTTCTCAAACAACAAGGTATGATCACATATTGACCAAGGTCAACACTTCACACTTATTATTTGAGAGACATGATTTAAATGAGATTCATCATCTCATGTGATTTACATACTACTTTGATTTAAGTTCCACAAGTGAGCAAGTATGAGACCATGCACTAGAGGTCATCACATTACTTCATAACACTTGAGAAAATGATTTAAATGAGGTGCTACACCTCATAGATTTAAATTCCTAATTTTTGAAATGGTTTAAATGGGCTAGTATTGACTACATAGCCAATATTTTGCTTCTAGCCCATGATCATGTACAGAAACAATATCATATATTTACATAAACAATTAGAGTTTGTGAAATGTGAATTATGAGAGGTGGAATCACATCAAAATTCAAAAGGGTTGATTTTTAACATTTATTTGAAAACTGAAAAGTATCTGACTTGTTATTTTTGCTATTCAAAATCTACACAAGCTATGAGGTTGAAACCAGTAGGTTTAGTTAGATCTTTTCACACGGATTCTGGAACAATTTGATTTACTAAATTTGGACTTGTAGACTTTAAACTATTCAAAATATAGCAAAGGACCAGCATTGAAATTCAAATGAAACGAATTAATTCGAAAATGGACTGATGGGCTAGGCAGGAAAACAATTCGGCCGAAAGGGTTTGAAAATGGAGCAAACCAGCCCAACTAACTCTGCGGGCCAACTGACCGTGGGTCCTAGCGGTCAGCGACAGTTAAACGCCGAAGCGGTACCTGCGAATAGGAGCCATGCGATTAGATGGCGATCGGACGGTGCAGCTGCGTCGTCTTCGTCGACGAGATGGGGTTGCTGTCGCGGCGGAGGTAGGGGGTCGGCGGCGACCTGGGGCTCCGGCGATCAACGGCGACGAGGCAGGGCGACGTTGTCGAGGACGGGGAGTGCACTGGTAGTCGCGGCGAAGCTTGAGGTGGGCTAAATCGACGACGTCGATAAGCTACTGGCGCGGCGGACTACGATCAAATTCCGGCGAAATGGGGGCTAATTGAGGAGGGGAAGAGGTTGAGGAGGATCAGAGAGAGGAGGGAAGCTTGTTGGTGTGAAGAAATCATCCAGGGGAAGCAGGTATTTATAGGAGCGAGTGGTGTCCGAGGGTGCCGGGCAGGGTCGACGACGGCGATGGCGCTACGGGCTGCGAAGGGGCAATGTGATGGGGGCGTGGTGTTGCAGGCATCATGGTGGTCACGACGCGCTTGATGGGGCAATGAATGAGGGATGAGAGCGTGCTGGCATCGTTGCCGTCCTCGCAGTACGGGTGCGGCAGGGGTTTGATCATGGCGACAGCGATGTTGCTTCCGCGAGCTAGCGAGGATGTCTACGGTGTAGCTGGTGCAGTGGCGATCGCGCGTGCAAAGGGAGAAGGTGAGGGGAGGACGGATGCGATGGCTCGAGCGTGCGCACTGGCGCGTTCAGTGTCGTGTCTGGGCGCGCTCTGGCATGGCTTGGGCGCGTCTGGGCGCGTACGGGCGCGTGGCGTTCTGGCCAGTGCGGTGCGTTTCTTCGGCCAGGGAGGGTACCAGCGTGCATGGTTGAGTGCAGGCTACCTAATTGACATGGTAGGGCTGGCGAGATAGAGGTGAAGAGGATGAGTGACAAGAGGGTCGGCATGGGTACGTTGTGGTGATGTTTTTTCTTTCTCCTCACTTTAATCAGCAGGGCAAGGACATGTAGAGATGCAGGAGGTGTAGAGGAGTGATTATCACATCTGATCATGCAAGGTTTAGGCTAAAATCCAGTGGGTATTGAGGTGTGTGTATTTGGAAAACATGCCTGCCAAGTGTTCGATGATATGGTCGCAATAGAATTTTTGTTGAATTTTGAAATTCTTTTTGGTGGAGTGTGTTTGAATATTAAAAGAAGTAGAATGGTGGTGGTGGTGGTCAATTTGGTGAAGATTTGCAAGATTTCAAAAATGGGCTCATCTTCTCTTTGATTCAAAGTCTCCACTTGTCTCATCTATTCTGGTCAACCTAGGCAGAGTCAACCTTGATGGTCAACATCAAACTTGTTCACCTTGACATGGTCTTGGATGAGGTGGAGATAGTTGACCAAGTTTAGTTTAGGAAACTTCCAAATCAGGGGTGTAAAGTGGGTAAGATGTTAAAAAGAGACAAAGTGACCATTATCACATGTTAGTTGAATTTGATTTTTTCCTTTGGTTTTAATTGGGTTTCTTTGATTCAAAAGGGTGTGTTATTGATATATAAGTGTTTTACAAACAATGGCCCAAGAAAATGTGGCCTTGGTTGAAGATTTGCAAAAGTTGGCCAAAGTGTATGTGAGTGAAAATGGTATTTTCTCACTATTTCATTTCTCTCTATTTGATTTGATTTTTCTTGACTCCAAAGTGATTCTTATTAGTTTAGGAACATTTCCAAACCCTTGAACCCATTCCAAAAGGTCTAGCTCAAAGATTTGCAAAAATGGCCATAAACACATAAGAGGTGATATTCCAATTTTTCTTATTTTCCTCTTTTGCTTATCTTGCTTTACTTGGGCATGGGTTAGGGTCCATTTAGGGTTAGATTAGGTTTAGAGATGGTTTCACACCATTTGGTCAAGGTATAAGGCATAGAACAAGATTTGGGTAAAATGGCTATGTGCCACATATGCCTCTATGCATATGTTGCATTTGATTTTTAATTTGATCTCTCTTGACCCAATTGATGTTGTTGAGTGTTGAAATGGTATAAAGGAGTGATCCAACCATTCACAACAAGTCTTAGGGTCAAGATCCTCAAATTCATAAATTTGCTATTTACTCTCATATGCCTCTATGGCATTTTTATTTTCTCTTTAAAATCTTTGGTTTCAACTTGGATTTGGTTTGATAAGTACTAGGTAAGGTTTATGAAGGTTTTCCAATCCCCTAAACAAAGTGGAAAGGCCTAGGATAAAGTTTTACAAAAATAGCTTTAGGCACATATGCCTTTTTCTTATTTAAATTCTTTTTATTTTATTTTAACTTGGATGGTCAAAAGAGGGGTGAGGTTTAGGGTTTAAGATCATTTCAAAATACTTTAACAAGCAATCATGGCAATGGCACAAGAATTAAGCAAGATCACTATGTATCAAACTTAATTTAATAAAAGTTTTTGTTGGTTCCAAAATTTGGAAATAGGGAAATTCATTTTCTTTGTTTTGAAATTTTTTGGGATGTTACACACACCCTCGATCGTGTGATAATGGCTCGAGCTGCGGGTGTATATGCCAAAGGGTCCCAATCTTGGTTTTCCATGTGTATATGTACTAAACAAACCTAAAAGAATGAAAAGGTACATTGGTGCACCCTCGCGCGGAGAAATCTAGGGGGGTAGACCCGCCGTCCCACTGTTCTTGGGGGAAGAGGGGGACGACCGACGGAGCACCGGAACCCCACCAAATCTTGCATGTGGACCTATGATATGTGTGAAAGTGTGGTGCAAGGTGTAATGGTGCTAAAGTAGCTCCCCTAAACCCTAAACCCTAGCCCTAACCCTACACCTAACCCTAACCAGTAGATCAGGCACACCCTCGATCGTGTGATAATGGCTCGAGCTGCGGGTGTATGTGCCAAAGGGTCCCAATCTTGGTTTTCCATGTGTATATGTACTAAACAAACCTAAAAGAATGAAAAGGTATAGTAGCGCACCCTCGCGTGGAGAAATCTAGGGGGGTAGACCTGCCGTCCCACTGTTCTTTGGGGAAGAGGGGGACGACCGCCGGAGCACCGGAACCCTGATATATGTGGGGGGTGAACATGGAGAGTAATTTTGTATTGCACATTGTCTTAAGTAACACTAATAAATAGTCATCAAAAAGTAAAACTAATTAAAAAAATAAATATTAGTGTTAGATGAAATAAAATTGAAAGAAAAAAATATAAAATGAATGGTGGCGCACGGCAAAGAAAGATTCGGACGGCAAAGGAGCCTTTGCCATGCATATTTGCTGGCCGCACGGCAAAGGGAGCGCCACGGCAACGTCCAGACCCTTTGCCGTGCAGCGTTTCG
Source organism: Lolium perenne (assembly GCF_019359855.2). Classification (NCBI taxonomy): domain Eukaryota; kingdom Viridiplantae; phylum Streptophyta; class Magnoliopsida; order Poales; family Poaceae; genus Lolium; species Lolium perenne. The sequence continues at coordinate 352,165,679 of NC_067246.2, forward strand.
TTGGTGTGCGGCCTGCAGGGTCTTTGCCGTGATGTGTTTCTTTGCCGTGCGTTCTGCTCAGACTTTGCCGTGCGTATGTTCTTTGTCGTGCGCCACTGCTGAGTATGCCGTGTTGTTTTTCATTGCCGTGCGCCGCTCTAAATCTTTGCCGTGCTATTTGTGTTTGCCGTGCGTGTTGTTTGCTGCGTACGGCAAAGATTTCTTTGCCGTGCGGAGGCTCACGGCAATGATTGCCTGCACGGCAACGGACATTTTTTCCCGTAGTGTATAAAGATGTTTCTTACAGCTCTTGTGCTCCTTTTGCACACACTATGTGAATTTCTGTACATCTAGTGAAACTTTTTTCTGCAACTGTTCTGGAGTTTTTCACCATACAATACCCGGATTTGCATCATTGAATAATTTTAAGTTGCATTAAGTTACATCAAATCTACATTTTTTGTATTATTTTATGCATGTCACAAATATACATTTTAGGTTTCAGATTTCTTACACTGCTACTACGTACGTGCAAATATATTTTTCAGATTTTTCTGAAGTCTATAAACACGATTTTAATAAATACGTTGACTTTTCGAACGGGCCCACCTTCGTCCATGGCTGGCTTCCTATTTGGCTACTACAATGTCGAGTTCCCATGTTGGGTCCAAAAATAATCATCCTATCTCTCTAGAGGATGCACTCTACTGGGAACGATCGATACCTCCACTAATCTACATTATCTCCTCTAAAGTGTCGTGGTAACATTGAACATACAATATTGGGGTGCAATTTATTCAACTAATGCAGAGTTCGTTGACAATGACTGGTGTTGTACTACACACGCGCCTGCGGACGAGTCTGGTCGTACTACATGCGCGCCCAAACGCACGCAGTACAATTATCAAAGTCAGCGCCTGTACTACACACGCCAAGGAACAACGGCGACATGAATGCAGGAGGTTGCTACTTCGCTAGCGCTAGCTAGACCTGAAAAATATCATTTAGAGATACATCACCAATGATCCAATGTTCTATCTTGATGGCTAATCTTCATTTCTAAGTACTTAGAGAGGGTCAATCCATATATATGGCCAGAGCGTGCCTAAAGATCATACAAACCTAGCTAGTAGCCAGCCAGCCCAGAGAACTCTAGATCGTCACCAATGGTGGTGATGGCCCCAAGGACGAGAAAGCTCGTCTGCACCGTGCTACTCCTCCTCACGCTGCTCTGCTTCCAACTCCACTCGGCTCGTGCCCACGGCGGCATCGACCACGGTGATGGCGACGAAGACCAAGACCACGAGGGCGCTCCGGCGGTGGACCGGTCGGTGCTCCGGTCCAAGGGCCTCATCGCCGTGAAGGTGTGGTGCCTGGTAATCCTGCTGGTGGGCACCTTCCTGGGCGGCGTGTCCCCCTACTTCTACCGCTGGAACGAGGCCTTCCTCCTCCTGGGCACCCAGTTCGCCGCCGGTATCTTCCTCGGCACGGCGCTCATGCACTTCCTCGCCGGTTCTACCGCGACCTTCCATGGCCTCACCAAGAACCCATACCCATTCTCCTTCATGCTTGCCTGCGTCGGGTTCCTCCTCACCATGCTCAGCGACGTCGCCATCGTCGCCGTGACCAGGCGCGGCCAGAGGAAGAACCAGGTCGACCAAGAGGGCATCAAGGAGGAGGGCGTGGACGCGTCGTCGTCGGTGGCGACGGCGGCGCATGGGCAGCAGCACCCGATGCTCATGACGGCCACGTCGTCATTCGAGGACGCGATCCTCCTCATCGTCGCGCTCTGCTTCCACTCCATCTTCGAGGGGATCGCCATAGGCGTCTCAGGTCAGCAGTCAACTCCATACGTACACCACCATTCATGCTCAATCGTTAATTTGCGGGAGGGGTGTTTCTGGTCCCGAGCTCAACTGAACTCGTTTTGTGGACCGTCCAGATCGTTTGGGGATGTCTGCGGCAGGGACAATTCTTGTCAGGAACAGCAGGCAAGAACAGTGTTGTACGCATAGCGTACGTAGGTGTACGTAGCGAGAGTAGCTGACGGACGTGAGATCGTCGCGTGGCTGGCGGGTGAGGACAGTTGACATGTGCTGGTGGCACATGCAGTTGGAGAGTTCACCGGCGTCGTCGTTGCGGCGGGAGGCACCACGTCGGCCGCCAGTGCCGGGATGGCTCCATGGACGGAGGTCCAAGTGCGGGGAGGCCTTCTTATTCGCCACCCGCTTCCACAGCGCCGCCGATGAGGGGTCGCGCCTTTCGTCTTCGCGGCAGGCTGAACGCGGAGGCGATAGGGGAGTTTTCAGCGGCAAGAACCACAGCCGGCCGGGCCGACGAGGCGCGTGGCGGCTGTGCGCGGGGGACGACGGGGAAGTTTTCTGCGGCAGGAGCCACGGCCGGCCGGGCCGACGAGGCGCGCGACGGGCTGTGCGCGGGGGACGGCGATGGATTTTTCAGCGGCAGGAGCCAAGGCTGACCGGGCCGACGAGGCGCGCGGCGGCTGTGCGCTGGGGACGACGGAGTAGTTTTCAGCGGCAGAAGCCACGGCCAGCCGGGCCGACGAGGTGCGCAGGGAACGGCGGGGAAGTTGTAAGCGGCAGGAGCCATGGCTGGCCGGGCCGACGAGGCGCGCGGCGGGGCTCCAAGCCTAGGCACCACACGGCCTTGGCTTCGGCCGGACCACGCCGGGAGGAGAGCGGGATTCGCGGGGGCTCGAGCAAGGTCGGGAGAAGCCTCCATGGCCGGAGCGCTGGCCGAAGACGCCAGCGGCGGTGAGGCGGGTTGCGTTCTAATGGTACAGCCGTACAGGAAATTTACCTCCGTCGTGGACTATTGGGCTAAGAAGTAGGTGCTGGCTTTAATTATATCTACCTAAGTGGACATAGTCACTGTTTAGTCACTGTTTGGAACAGAGCTACAGGGTGAATACGTAGTTGAATACCCTGTCATTGTTGGAGCACGCTGAACCTGATTGGTCCAAAAAAAGAGAGTATCTGGACCCGAGATCAGAAACGGTTTTCCGTTAATTTGCTAGCTACGTACGCCAATGCACGCCTGGCTTCTACTATACTTTTCTTTAATCCACTGTGTTAAACTTACATATTGTTGACACTAAATTGATGATTTTAATTACATCAACAAATATGCAACTGCTGACTTGCAATTGCACACTCCTCAACACACCATCGTTCATTTCCTAGCTAAGCCAATGCGCGAGTGCTTTTTTACTTAATTTGCTAGTATACCGTGTGCTACACTTGCATCATTGTAATCTTCTTTTCTTTTCTTTTTTTGTCGAAATTTATTTTACAACTACAATTATTAGATCAATAAATATGTAGCTTCTGGGTTGCAATTGCACATCTCTCACTAAACCTAAAATTCCACATATCTAGGAAATTGACCCGTTAAAGGACGAATGACCGTTCTATGAAGGACAATAGTCCCTTTTTTAGTTGTATGTAATCTCAAGTCGAATTGATAGAGAAAGTGAATAATATACCTATATGAATTTAATCCATCAATTACTATACAGCAACGAAGGATGAGGCGTGGAGGAATTTGTGGACAATCGGGCTCCACAAGATCTTTGCGGCGGTGGCCATGGGCATTGCGCTCCTGCGGATGATCCCCAAGCGCCCTTTCCTCATGACGATTGTCTACTCGTTGGCTTTCGCTGTGTCTAGCCCACTAGGTGTCGGCATTGGCATCGCCATCGACGCCACGGCTGAGGGCTTGGCAGCCGATTGGACATACGCCATATCTATGGGGATCGCCACGGGAGTCTTTGTATATGTTGCTATCAATCACCTCATGGCCAAGGGGTACCATCCACAACAGCCAAACTACTTTGACAAGCCCATCTTCAAGTTCCTTGGTGCACTTTCTGGTGTAGCCGTCATGGCTGTTGTCATGATATGGGACTGATCATCCCTCGGTTAATTCTCGAGCCTTTCGGTTTTGATTCTTTGGCATGCGGGCATGCAAACAATGATGTGATTTCATGTTGGCCTTGGTGTGTGGCAATGTGCAGATATGTATTTAAATTGCATATGGTACATGTTCGGATTGATTGTGTGAATGTGTAGTCATGTGGATGCTAATCCACTGTTGAGCTCCTCAAATGAGATGCTGAATAATTATTTGCAATATTGTCAATTTGCTGCGCCTTTGTATGGAGTAACTTTTGAAAGATGATGGATGTGGTTCACCGAGAGCCTAGAATTATCAAACAAATATGTATCCAAGGGTAGGTCCAGCTCAATTCAAATTTTTGACCAAAGAATTCAGATATATAGTGTACGTCCGAAGTAACATATGTATTCTGTCTTTATTCATCTTTTATTTTGTCTTTCTTCATCCCATATTTGTCTCTTTATTTTTTCCCTTCAATTTTGTACTCGAAACTGCATTTTTTTTTCTCTAGTATGTAGGCGATGAAAGATGCAATACAGGCTGCATGATGACCCCCAAAAAGGTGATACAGTAGAAACACATCATGAAGTAGGAAGACGTCCCCGTAGTCGCTCCGCGTTGCCCCGTGGTGACAGGGGCGGCCTCTCTTCCTCCCCGCATCAGTCCTCCTCCCATGTCCCTCCCCCACTGACGTCGCCGGCGAGAGCCGCCGGGCAAAGCCCGCGTGGCGCCGGCGGCGGTGGCTGTTCTGTGCGCGCGCTGATGCAAGCCTCACGGGGCGGCCTGCACTAGCGTCGGCGCTCCTCCTCCCTCCGGAAGGCGAGGGGTGTGTCGCTGGAGCCCGGCAAGGTGGCGGCGTGGCACGGTGGCTCGGTCACCGGTGCTGGCGCGACCTGAAGCCGGGGTGGCAGCGGCGGGCCCAGATCTAGGCTAGCGGGCCTCGGTCTGGGCCCCATATGGGCTACCGTGGGCTGGCGGGCCAGGTGCGGGGACCTGCAGGGTGTGGGTCTCCTCCTTGGCTAGATGCGGTGGTGTCCGACGCTGGGAAGTTTCGTTGACCGGCGCGGCCCTTCACCCTGTACTAGTTGTGGATGTCCTTTGGCAGGGGCATGGACATCTTGCATGGTTCTCCCGGGTACTCTCCGCTTGAGAGGAACTGGGTTTCTTGGTTGTGTGGGTGGCGCTTCATCTGTGTGACGGCGATTCTCGACGTCACAGGTTGCGTGATTCCCCGGCCAGTCATGACGCTCGTGGGGACGGCGCGTCCCGGAGTTGTGCCTGCAAGACTGCTTGGTCCGCAGGGTTTGGCCTGCAGGGATGCCAGCGTGCGCGACGGTGTGTACGCGAAAGCACCGCAAGGCTTCGGCCATTGCCGGCCACGACAACGTCTTCGGATGTCGTTCACCTCGTTGGAGGGTGGCCATGCCACACGTCATGCCCTGGTTGCCTCCCCCGGGGCACTGTCTGCGGTCTTGCTGACTTGCGTTCTCTCCGAGGTCCTCCTCAGAATACCTCTAGTCGATGCCATGTGTCTTGTTGTGACCGGCTTCATATAGACGGTGTGCCTCCGGTTTGCAAGTGGTGGTAATAGTCCAAACTTTAGCTATATTATTCTCTTTAGCAAGTTTTTCTTCTCTTTTCCACCTAGCATGCAATTCAGCCATCATTCTAATATTGTCATTAATTCGAACTTGGATAGCGTTTGCTATAGCAAATGACTTAATATCTTTATCTTCATTAGGCATAACTTTCAGTTTTAAAAGATCAACATCAGCAGCAAGACTATCAATCTTAGAATCAAGAACATCAATTTTACTAAACTTTTCCTCAATATATTTGTTAAAAGCAGTTTATGTACTAATAAATTCTTTAAGCATGACTTCAAGACCAGAGGGTACACTCCTACTATTATTGTAAGAATTACCATAAGAATTACCATAACCGTTACCATTATTAGAAGGATATGGCCTATAGTTGTTACCAAAATTATTCCTATAAGCATTGTTGTTGAAATTATTATTTTTAATGAAGTTCACATCAACATGTTCTTCTTGAGCAGCCAATGAAGCTAAAGGAACATTGTTAGGATCAACATGAGATCTACCATTAACAAGCATAGACATAATAACATCAATCTTATCACTCAAGGAAAATGTTTCTTCAACATAATTTACCTTCTTACCTTGTGGAGTCCTTTTAGTGTGCCATTTAGAGTAGTTGATCATCATATCATCAAGAAGCTTTGTTGCAGCACCCAAAGTGATGGACATAAAAGTACCTCCAGCAGCTGAATCCAATAGGTTCCTTGAAGAAAAATTTAATCCTGCATAAAAGGTTTGGATGATCATCCAAGTAGTTAGTCCATGGGTGGGGCAATTCTTTACCAAAGATTTCATTCTCTCCCATGCTTGGGCAACATGTTCATTATCCAATTGCTTAAAATTCATAATGCTACTTCTCAAAGATATAATTTTAGCAGGAGGATAATATTGTAGGGATACGTTGCATAGAAAACAAAAAAAAAATCCTACCGCGAGAACGCAAACCAAGCCAAGATGCAATCTAGAAGATGGGAGCAACGAGGAGATGATCGAGACTCACCCTTGAAGATTTCCAAAGCCTACAAGATGAGGCTCTTGTTGCTGCAGTAGACGATCACTTGCCTCTTGCAAAAGCGCGTAGAAGATCTTGATCACGGTGCCACGATCGGGCAGCACCTCCGTACTCGGTCACACGTTCGGTGTTGATGAAGACGACGTCCTTCTCCCCGTTCCAGCGGGCAGCGGAAGTAGTAGCTCCTCCTTGACTCCGGAAGCACGACGGCGTGGTGGCGGTGGCGATGGAGAACTCCGGCGGAGCTTCGCTAAGCGTTGCGGGAGAGGTGGAGGAGGTGGGACGGCTAGGGTTTGGGAGAGGGGGTGGCCGTCCTCCTTGGGGTGCAGCCAAGGTGGTGGTGTTGTGGTGGCCGGCCCCCTCCCCTATGCCCCTCATTATATAGGTGGAACCCCAAGAGTTGGTCTACAAGTCTTCGAATAAGACCCCAACACAAGAACCTTCCATGTAGTAGGGAAACCTACCCAAGGTGGGACTCCCACCCAAGTGGGATTCCCTCCCTTCCATGAAGGGGGGGTGGCCGGCCCCCTTGGTGGAGTCCACCTTGGACTCCCCCCTCTAGGGTTGGCCGGCCATGGGGAGGTGGAGTCCCTCCGGGACTCCTCCTTCCTTAGTGATTTCTTCCGGACTTATCTAGAACCTTCTAGAACCTTCCATAAATGCACCGGATCATTTCCAAACTTGGAATATGACTTCCTATATATGAATCTTATTCTCCGGACCATTCCGGAACTCCTCGTGATGTCCGGGATCCCATCCGAGACTTCGAACAATACTTCGAACTCCATTCCATATTCAAGTTCTACTATTACAACATCAAACCTTAAGTGTGTCACCCTACGGTTCGTGAACTATGTGGACATGGGTGAGAACTCTCTCCGACCAATAACCAATAGCGGGATCTGGAGATCCATAATGGCTCCCACACATTCAACGATGACTTAGTGATCGAATGAACCATTCACATACGATACCAATTCCCTTTGTCACGCGATATTTTACTTGTCCGAGGTTTGATCATCGGTATCACTCTATACCTTGTTCAACCTCGTCTCCTGACAAGTACTCTTTACTCGTACTATGGTATGTGGTCTCTTATGAACTTATTCATATGCTTGCAAGACATTAGACGACATTCCACCGAGAGGGCCCAGAGTATATCTATCCGTCATCGGGATGGACAAATCCCACTGTTGATCCATATGCCTCAACTCATACTTTCCGGATACTTAATCCCACCTTTATAACCACCCATTTCCGCAGTGGTATTTGATGTAATCAAAGTACCTTTCCGGTTTAAGTGATTTACATGATCTCATGGTCGAAAGGACTAGGTAACTATGTATCGAAAACTTATAGCAAATAACTTAATGACGTGATCTTATGCTACGCTTAATTGGGTGTGTCCATTACATCATTCATATAATGATATAACCTTGTTATTAATAACATCCAATGTTCATGATTATGAAACTAATCATCTATTAATCAACAAGCTAGTTAAGAGGCTTACTAGGGACTCATTGTTGTTTACATATCACACATGTATCAATGTTTCGGTTAATACAATTATAGCATGGTATATAAACATTTATCATAAACATAACGATATATAATAACCACTTTTATTATTGCCTCTTGGGCATATCTCCAACAGTCTCCCACTTGCACTAGAGTCAATAATCTAGATTACATTGTAAGGTACCTAACACCCATGGCATTCTGGTGTTGGTCATGCTTTGCCCTAGGGAGAGCTTTAGTCAACGGATCTGCTACATTCAGATCAGTGTGTACTTTGCAAATCTTTACTTCTCCATCTTCGATGTACTCGCGAATCGAATGATAACGCAGCTTGATATGCTTCAGCCTCTTGTGTGACCTTGGTTCTTGTGCATTGGCGATGGCACCCATGTTGTCACAGTAGATGACTAGTGGGTCCAATGCACTAGGAACCACACCGAGCTCTACAATGAACCTCTTCATCCATACCTCTTCTGATGAAGCCTCTGAAGCCGCTATGTACTCCGATTCTGTTGAAGACTTCGCCACTGTGCACTGCTTCGAGCTTGCCCAGCTTACTGCAGCACCATTCAATATAAACACGTACCCAGATTGTGACTTAGAGTCATCAGGATCAGTGTTCCAACTTGCATCGGTGTAACTTGTTACAACGAGTTCTTGGTCACCTCCATAACAAAGAAACATATCCTTAGTTCTTTTCAAGTACTTCAGGATATTCTTGACCGCTGTCCAGTGTTCCATTCCTGGATCACTTTGATATCTGCTAGTCAAACTAACAGCATGTGCTATATCCGGTCTTGTACATAGCATGGCATACATGATAGAGCCTACTGCCGAAGCATAGGGGATCTGACTCATCCTTTCTCTTTCTTCTGCCGTAGCCGGACCTTGAGTCTTACTCAAGACCTTGCCTGGTAACATAGGTAAGAATCATTTCTTACTTTCGTCCATTCTAAACTTCTTTAGAATCATGTCCAGGTATGTACTCTGTGATAGCCCTATTAGGCGTCTTGATCTATCTCTATAAATCTTGATACCTAATATATACGATGCTTCACCAAGGTCTTTCATTGAAAAACTATTATTCAAATAACCTTTTACACTGCTTAATAGTTCTATATCATTCCCAATCAATAATATGTCATCTACATATAATATCAGGAATGCTATAGAGCTCCCACTCACTTTCTTGTAAATACAGGCCTCTCCATGACACTGTATAAACCCGACACTACAAGGAAAAGGCCTACCGCCGGCGAACCTAAAAGGACCATTGCCGGCGCACCAAGAGCCCGCCGGTGCGAACGGGCCGGTGATAACTGGCCATTGCCGGCGCACCAGGCTGTTCGCCGGCGATAGTATGGATACTGCCGGCGCGCCATCGATGATTAGCCGGCAAAGGACACGTTCCACCGGCGCACCAGCAGCTGCGCCGGCAGTAGTGCGTCGAGCAATGGCGCATGCCTCATGGGCCGGCAGTAGGTCATTTAGGTGCGCCGGCAATAAATTCGAAAATTCTTTTTTCAGCTTTTTTCCAGCATATTAGAATATATATTTGACAGCAGTATATATTTACAACACAGTTCATATTTATACAGCAGAACATGCAATATGAGAAGCACATAGAGAGCCAAGTCTCATTTCGGTATCAATACACAAATACGCTAGTCTCGTTTCGGAATGGTGATTCCATACAACACATGTGCATATGCAACACCAAAGGACTAAGTTTCACAAAGTTATAAGTCTCGGTAGTCGTCACAAGTGTCGTCATACACCTCACAATGTAGCTCCTAACCTAAACTACAATCACATAGAACATGAACAACATGGTCACGATGACCATCATCACGAAGGCCATGGTCTTCATCCGGTTCCTCCTCATGTCCCTCATCTCTCCCGCTAGATAACGGGTGTATCTTCATTCCGCCTCCACCCTAGTGGGGTATCCCTTGTAGCTGTTGCCGCTGAAGCGGTGCACCTATCTCCGACAGTCCTCCCGCCGTCGTAGAGACTCCAGAACCCTCCTTGTACACGACATATGTCGTCGGCATCTCCATGCACAAGACAAGTAAAACGTTAGTACCAATGCAATGAACAAGTGCCAACTCAAATAAGAGACAAGTAGTATGAACTAAATAGCATGTGCCTCATACTTTGTTGGTCGAAATAAATAATAACATACAGGGATGGGGTCAGCGAGGCTAGGTAGGATGCACAATAGATTGATATTTGTGGCCATCACACCAAGCCTCACTGGCCCCACCCCGGAGTGTACAAGTGACCAAACATTTTAATCATTGGCCAATGCAATTAAGAAGTGCAAACTCAAATAAAAGACAAGTAGTACGAATTAAATAGCGTGCCTCATACTATGTCGGTCGAAACACATATTAACATCCAGGGATGGAGTCAGTGAGGCTAGGTAGGATGCACAATAGATTGATACTTGTGGCCATCGCACCAAGGCTCACTGGCTCCACCCCCGAGTGTACTAGTGACCGAACATTCTAATCATCGGCGAACTCCAAATACGAGGCAAGTAGGGGTCAAGTAAATTCAAATAATTATTAAGGTATCTACGCCATAATCTTGAAATATATAGCAAAGTAAATGAAACTATAGACACATGTTCACATGCACATCCATACAACTAAATAAAAGCAACAAGTCGATTCTATGGGAATATGTAGCAAGTATTACAATACGGAAGTTCAAAGACATATCGTTCAAGCTTTAGCAATAGTGTTCCCGTCGTAGGATCAGGTTGTACGCCTAGGGGGGAATGGACGGCAGCCCTCAAGCGTGTTGAACGGCCTCTCATCATGCGACATCTCCAAGCGGAGTTCTATCTCGTCATTAGGTGGTAGACCGTAGCCGTAGAAGAACTCGCCAGACCTATTGTTGACATCATGCACGAGTATCATGCAAATGAACTGCTGGATGCGACCCCAGTTCTTTCTAATCTCTCTATCAGTGGCATCCGCCATGTTTCCAAACCTCTTTCTGAAATTCTCTGGCAGCAACATGTCATCTGCGTACTTTATGTACTCCTGCATCTGAAGGATGGCGTACCACGCGTCCATCCCATTGTCTTCCTTCGACTGCCTGAGGCAGGGGAAGTTGGTTGTGTGGGTTAAGACGAAGCCTCCTCGGGATTTCCTCTCTACTTTGAGGGGGCCTGCCTTGTTGGCGAAGCCGGTGAGAGCATCATTGAGAAGGGCCCTGATGTGGGAGTAGTCTTTCTTCTTGTCCCTACCCGAGTCGAGATAGACTGCATGCGAGTGTTGCGGGTGCACGACGATGAGAGTGCAGAACTTGTCTCTGCGGAAAACACACGGATTAACCTTTGGAAATGCAAATGGAGATACACGATAGAATGGTGATGGGGACTAGCGAGTGATTACTTACTCGGGGAAGTAAGGGATGAGAATGGCGCCCTTCTTAATGTTCGCCAGCATGAAATCCTCGACCTGCTGGGTGGCAATCGCCCGATCCCCAGGGCTGCAGATGATGCTCTCCCGCATATAGAAGGGGTCCATTATCGCGATGGTCGGCGTCCCCTCCTTAACGATCTGGGAAGACAAGCTAATAGCAACTAGGCGAACCACACTAAAGTGGAGCATTTGCATGCGAAAGATGCTGAAGATGTCATTGAACCGGATGAAGCACAAGTCCGCGGGGTACTTCTCGACGAAGTTCATGCCAGTTGGCACCTTCGCCACAAAGAGAGGGTAACTAGGATCTTTTGATTTGAGAAGCTGCTTCTCCAAATACTGGACTTGGTTATGCAAGCTTGCCATATCCCCGGTGAGTAACCTGAGGACATGCTCCGGCAGCATCGGTTCACCCAAGTGATGCAGAGGTCGCCAATTGTTTGGCAACTTGTCAAGGAGTGCCACCTTGTCCTTGTCTTTGGCCGCCGCATTGTCTTTGGCGTCCTTCTTAGCTGGCCTCTTCCTCTTCTTGGGTACTGGACCATCTTCCATCGCCGTAACCGTAGCACGGAGTGTGTTTGGGCTCAACATCTTTTTGACGGCGACGGCGGCGACCTCATCAGGATTTTCCTCCTCAGCCGTTTCTTGAGAATCGAACAGCTTCTTGGAGCACCCATATTTCGAGGCCGGCTCATCCTCATGGACAACTTGTGAAGACGTAGGAATATCCCATTGGAAGTCGTCACGTTCGTATTCCTCGGCCTCTGGTGCCGCTGGCTGTTGTGGTGGGGCGCTGACCACCAGCGCAGCTGGCCGTTGTGGTGGGGCGCTGACCTCTGGCGCAGCTGGCCGTTGTGGTGGGGCGATGACCACCGGCGCCGCTGGCTGTCGTGGAGGGACACTGACCTGTGGCGCCGCAGGGTGCTTGTCTTTGCTTGTCGTCGACCCCGAGTAGGTGTTGATCCTAATTAGGGTCTTCGGTCATAGCAGTACCCAACCCTTCAGTGAGGCCAGATTCAACGGGCTATCGTCATCGGCACCATGCGGTTGATTAGGAGGAAACAAATCCTCATAGCCCGGTAACGCCCGATCCACTTCAACCCGGTAAACGTCATCCTCCATATCTCGTGTGTGCCACTTCTTATCCAGGGGCCGAAGGATGGACCCCCTCGCGACGTCTTTGAGTTTGCCGTTTACTCTCATCAGGAAGGTGCATGGCGTTGAGAGCGCCTGCGAGAACATGTGTATGGCGTTAGAGAGAAGGCAAGGATGACGAAACTAATATATTAACTTGATGTACACATGGGTTAATTACCGTGAGGGCGTTGAGCTCGGCTAATGTCGACGGGCCGGCACATGCGGCGGCGGGCGTGCAAGTGACGGAGGGGCTGCTACCCGGCATGGACGGTGAATCCCTAGCACCAGCGACATTGCCGGCGGCCGGAGGAGTCTCCATTATAACATTGTCATTTCCGGCGGACGGCGACGCCATCGAGTTGCTGCCGTCGAAGCTAACCACTTGCATTTTCGGGGGGGGGGGGGGCTTGTTTGCCACCCTCATACCACGCGTGTAGAGCGTTGAAATCTGCTTGGACTGAAGCGGCGACTTCAGCTTTGACTTCAGGTACAAGCGTAGCTTTGAGTTGCGGTACCAGTTGCGGTACCAAACCAGCTTGGACTTGGGCTAGGATTGACTCCCTCATTTCCTCCGCCTCCCGCTGCTTCCTCTCACTGCGCGCATTTTTATCGGCCGCAGACGACAAGCCATAGTGACCATGCTTGTAGCCTGTACCGGCGCCAACCACACGGCCTCTATGCGGCCTTCTCGTCGGTGAATGCTCATTAACGATGTTTAGCGCCTGTACGAGAGGCTTGTCCCAGGCTACCCTGCCCGTCGACGCCTGGGAGGTGGAGCCTTCGTCACATTGAGAAAGTCTTTCTCTTTCTTCTTCCTGCGGAAGAAACGCGAACCATTTAGAAATGTCACTACAAGAAAAGTTGCCATGGCCGACGAAGTTGAAGTCGCGCCGTGGTTGCTGGTGTACCATGGCCGACGATTTTGGGTCCCTCCGTGGTGCATGTCAAAACTTTTTTGAGGCCACCTAGCCCGACGAAAGCGGCCAACATGTCGCGTATGGTGGCCCCGGACGTGGTGCATCTCGAAATCTCGGGTTCGCCGGCCGAGTCAACGCAAATCCGCACCGCCGAGGGATGTAGGGCCCAGATGGCAGCCTCTCTGGCATTGTTTTTTTTTCTAGATCGCGCCATCTCGTTCAACGTTTTCCGATCGAGCCGTTTACGATGCAGGATCATGGGTCCTGCATGTCATCCTATATGAACCAAAATTCTTTCTATTCTTGGATTTTTTTGACCCCCTGATTTCTGGCTACTTCCTTTTTCTTTTGATCCCTTGCCGCCTTGGAAACGTTGAGACCGCTGCTGCTAAATGGGACCCGCATGTCATCCTCTATGTGCAATCAACTTTCTTTTCTTGGAGTTTTTTTTGGCACCTCATATTTGGTCACTTGCCTTTTTTTTTCGATCCCCTGCCGCCTCTCAAACGGTGATACCGCTGCTGCTAAATGGGAC